>NC_081410.1:384723043-385323043 GCF_030272615.1 Cryptomeria japonica | reverse complement strand
CAGGCAGCTCAGCTAGAAACACATCTGCAAACACCCCAAGGATGGGATGATCATCTATGGAAGGCTCTTTCTCATTTTCTTCCTCTCTATCACTGATGGTGATAGAAAACAACCAGCATCCCTTTTGCATGCTCCGCTTAAGCTACATAGCAGAAATCATACGAAGAGACACGAACCTCTGAACCCCAGCGATTAGTATGGGAGCACCGTGATCATCCTCACACTCGATCTTTTTTAGGCGACAATCCATCTTGGCTCTGTGGGCGTAAAGCCAATCCATGCCAAGTACGATGCCATAAGATCCAAGTGGCGTAACTCTAAGGTCTACTAAGGTGGTGGTATTACCAATCTTGAGTAGACATCCCCTAACCTCTAAATCCACTGACACTCTAGCCCCTGATGCTAACTCCACTTCCCAAGTGACACCTTGCCTAACTACCACTAGCCCGCAACGCTCCACAACCAATGGAGATATAAAGGAGTCAATCACTCCTGAGTCAAATAATATAGAAATGTTGATACCTCTAATCATACCTGCAGCCTCAATGACTGTGGCCTAGTGCTTTGCCTAGCAGTTGTCAACCACTACGAAGACCCTATGGGACTTGCCCATATCTCCAACTATAGGCTCTGATGCTGCCATCCTCTAATTACCTACCATCTAACCCTATAGACACTCTCTCACCATATGCCCCATGGCTTCACATGTGAAACAAGCACTGCGTGTCTGACACTGTGTGCCCTGAGGCCTAGAGTAAGCCTACCCACCTATCCTACTTGAACCACTGTACCCACCCCTGGAGGACTGCTGAGTTTGTGTCGGAGGTGTGTATGTACCCTGTGCCCTCTAGTCGTGTCTAGGACCCTATGATTGCCACTGCTTGGGCTTAAATCCCTTTTGTCCCTGAGGGGGCCTCTACCTCTGACTCTGTTGCGATTGCTGTGGAGGAGGGGGTTTATAGGACCCCGATGCATTTTTGTGGTTGCCTTTATAGTGGGGTTTCTAAAACCCGAAAGATTGGGGTGTCAGGTTTTAGTCCTGGAACCGATCCCTTGTGTCCTATGGCCTGACCTGAATCTCCTCGGCTATCAAGGCCTTCTCCATGGAAACCCGAAGGCTCCCTGGAGCGGCCATCCTCACCGAACCTGCTATCCCGACATTAAGTCCCTTGATAAATCGGTTGACAGGAAGCTTCTCGTCCTTTAGGTAGTCTACATAAGGTAGGAGCTTGATGAACTTGCTCTCATATTGGGTCACTGAGAGACCCTTCTGCTGGAGGTCGTGGAACTCATTTATCCTACGCTGCCTAAAGTGCTCTGATAGGTGTCTCTCCCTGAACCTCTTTGTGAAGATTTCCCATGTGAGGGTGTTTGTAGTTAGACCACACTTGAATTCCTCCTGTTTCCACCATGTGGAGGTCGTCGATCTCAAAAGGTGGACTACAACTCATGCCTTCAGATTTCTTTCGTAAGAATGCAATGCAAAGCACCGATCTAGGCTCAAAA
Source organism: Cryptomeria japonica (assembly GCF_030272615.1). NCBI lineage: Eukaryota > Viridiplantae > Streptophyta > Pinopsida > Cupressales > Cupressaceae > Cryptomeria > Cryptomeria japonica. Next base: position 385,321,537 of record NC_081410.1, on the reverse strand, counting down.
GCCAAGCCTCAGCTTCTACCCCGCTGGTAGATCCCCCAAAAGATGATGGCTGGAGGCGCAAAACCTCTCTGATCAGATCCCTTGGTTCTCGATGTGTCCTCTCAATATAAATAGGCGTGGCTACTGGAGGTGGTCCAGGTAGATGAACAGACTCAAGCTCGTGCTCAACCTAGCCCTCTAAGGAATTAGGAGGTGGACTCCTACTTCGTTCCCTATCTATTGATCTACGGCTCCCTGAGTTCTGGTTTTCTGCATGACGGTCTACAGTTGGAAGCCTATCCTGCACTATCCCCATCAAGTTTTGAAGTGCTAATAAGATGTCTCAGTTTGGGTCAACCAGTGGTTCAGGAGGGGCCTCCGAGTTCCCTTCTGGAACTAGTTCCTCCCTATCAACATCCTTGCATGCCATACGTGTATGCTTAGGACCCCTTCCACGCTTGCGAGCTTGTCACGTAGTCGGAGGCATCCTTATGAGAAAATAAAATAAAAATAAATAAATAAATAATTTTCGGGGAAAAAATTAATAAATTAAATAATTAAAGCGAAATGTAATGGAGAAAGGTTCCTAGTGTTGGAAACCTGGCTCTGATACCAAAATGTTGTGCCCAAACTTTTGGGCTAAAAACGGACAATTTTTTTTTTTAAACACCTAAACTCTCAAAACAAACTACATTTAAAGTGGAATCAAATAAGTCTTGTCTTAACTAGGATGTAAATAGAATTGTTTTCTAAAGTTGGATTAATTAACCAACTCAATTAAGTGACATTAATTATTGGAGATTAGTTAATCCCAAGAGGGTTGTCGCAATTTAGCTAGTTAATTTAATTATCTTAATTAAGTTGTCGCTAATTAAAGTCGAGGGATATTCAGATGTATCAAATGCATTTAAAATTATGCCAGGCTAATAGAATGATGATGAAGATATCTTAAATTAAAAATTTAATTAATCAAGCGCACGCAAATTCAATATTTAAGTCTAACTGATAAGGGTTCAAATTCCACAATTTCATTTGTCAAATAAATCCAATTTTATGCTATAGTCAGTTCTAATTTCCCCTAAACCTTCAAATTTGACGATATAATTAATTTGGCCAACATTGGCCTCATAGGCTAAAAATTCGTAAAAATAATTAATAATTTTCAATTATAAATTTTCCCCCAATTTAAAATATAATTTAACGTCCATAATTAATTGAATATATCAAATAACTATATAGCTCATTAGTTGAATAATTTAAATCAATTATACAATTAATGTAACCATATAACATTAATCTCCATTTTAAATCTTATAAAATAAACTATATTAAAAATTAATTTTCTCCCAAATCAAATAAGGAGTTTTAATTTAGTAATACATATGGCTAAAATTATAAGGGGGGGAATCATTTTCAAAATTTGGAAAGTATTTCCCCCTCTTCTTATTTTAATTTATTATTATTTTTTTAAATCTCAAACCCTAACTAGGGTTGAGTAATTTTCTTCTTCTATATTTTATTTAAATCCATTTAATAATCCCTTTCTTTTATTTTTATATTATTAGCTAACCCTAATATTTTTTTTGTCTTTTATTTGTATGCAAACCCTAATCCGGATTTGGATTAGGGTTGCATATTTTATACAACTAAAAATCTTAAACTTAATGTATTTCCTTTACCCTAACCCGAAACTGGGTTGGGGTTTATCCCTTTTTTATGTGTGTGTTTGTGTATGTTGTGTGTTATGCAGGGCCGAACTAAGGCAAGGCGACGGCCATGGAAAGGCAGAGGTCAAAGGAAGGTTAGTCTTCATAGTGCGGGCTCCCCCTGGTCGCCACTGTGTTTACACACATTGGTGGGTGGTGTCGTCCACCACTGTGTGTAAACACAGTGACGGTCGATGCCGTCCACTGTGTGTAAGCACAGTGGCGGCCGTAAGCCGTCCATTGTGTTTACACACAGTGGCGGCACCTCCCACACCAACCACTGTGTGTAAACATAGTGGCTCGGCCTGTGAGTCATCCATTGTTTTAACACATAGTGGTTCGGTCTGATACCCCGCCCCCCTACCCCCTCGACAACTTTTGTTAATTTTTTATTTTTTAAGGTTTAAAATGTGAACTATATATATATATATATACTTAAAAAAAAATGCACATAGATATAACAAAGATTTATGCTTGAATCTATATATATATATATATATATATGGATGCATATCCAAACTCATAGGGTTAGGAATATTTATAATTTTTGTTTGAATAAATTTATACATTAGCATGCAGCTCTTCTTCTTTTTTTCTTAACAACAATATATTTTTTTTGACAGTTATACTAACAAGAAGCTAAAGATTATAAATAGGCTTTATTTTTATTTCTTTTGTTTATAGGTTAATTTTCTACTATGTATAATAGAAGTAAAAATGACAGAAATAAAATAGGAATTTAAGGGCATTTTTAACCTCAGTTAGATATTTTATAGGAAGAGTAGATTTACATGGTTCTAAAAGCTTTCTGTTTTCCTTTTTTTTTTTGTTCTAAGTAAAATAAAATGATAGTAAGCAAATCAACAAGTAAATATTGTAGGAAATTACATAAATACACACTGAATTTCTTTTTCTGCATCTTTCATTTCTTTACAAAAATTACAAAGATAAATAACAACAGATTCCATTTTAAGATAGAATTAAATAAGATTAACAACAACATTATATTTACAAAATTTAAATAAATTGCTTTTTTGATAAAAATGTGTGACTCAAGTTGTCAACTTTTACAAATGGGAAAAAATACCCAATTAGTCTCTCATCCCTAATAGATGAGGACTTAAATAAAATAATACATTTCTTTATACAGAAATAAAAACAACATAGAGCTCCTTATTTACATTTCTGCAACTAAAACATAATATTACATTTCCTATTCCTTTTCTGCAACTAAATAAAATCTGCAACTAAGCAGAATCTGCAACTCCTAGCTTTCTTTCTTCTTTACAAGCAACCTGCATACAATAATAAGGCTGTGACCATGGGGTGCTCACCTCCCAGCCTAGGCTTACTAGAAGCCACCCCCGAGCTTGGAGAACTAAGCTCTAGACGGGTTACACTCAAGCAAACTCAAACAAGCAAGGGGAAAACAAAACACAACAAACACATTCCCTTCCCAAGCTGAAACTTCATCACATAATGTGATGTTTTACTAGGGTGGAAGTGGACCAAGTACCCTAGAGGAGATCTACTAGATAGTAACTCACAACCAACTCATGGCATCCAAGAAAACACAAAAAAAACTCATCTTAACCCCCATATCCTTATGACCCCCAAAGGCACACATGCCATATTTTCTCCCCTTATGACCCGCGAATGCATAAATAGAACTATGCAACAAGGGTCACATAGACAAACCCTTGATATCACTCTCATGATGAGAGCCTCTCACTCTAAGGCTATCAAACTCCTTCCACCCCCAAGACCACTTTTCCCTCCCAAGGGTAAGATGGCCTTGGATACTCCCAAAGCACAATAAAATGCATAACAAAGTAAAGGAAGAAAACACATAAAAACTTTCACAAATACAATATAGGGAAAAATTACAATATTTTCATTCAAGCATGCTACAAACAAATTTTAACATATAAGCAAGATAATGCACCTACCTTGAATCTGCCAAGGGTATTCTAGGGAAAGCTTGGAGAAGAGAAGCCCAATCCACAAAACTTTTATGCAACCCTTAGCCAAATTCTTATTCCAAATTGGTTTTTTTTTCCTTCAAATTTTGCAAGATCTCCAAAAATGGAGAGTGGGTGATTAGCTCACTAAGCTTCAATCTCTAGCCTAAGAAGGATTCTCTCACTCCTTCCAACCTCTTGGATAGAGTGAGGGACTCCCATTGGTTGGTCTTCCCTAGGTCTTACACACTCCCTAACCAAGGCACCTCAAGAAGAGGAATGAAATGGGGAAAAGGAATTACACCTATCAAGAAGGTTATCTAACCAAGGATGACACTCCTATAGATGGAATTCGTCCATCTTGGGAAAACACTTTTTTGGGTGGTTAAACAAGCCCTAGGGGAAGGACACATGGCCAAATTTGGCCTTCACCCATAGGTACCCCATGAGGCCTAATAAAAATGCTCTAAATCTGACTCTAGGAGTTGATTTATCCCTTAGAAAGTCCACCTAAAGTTAACCTAAGGGTCAACTCTGAGTTGACCCTCCTTGTGGCTCACTATCCTAGATTTCTTGGTTCCTTCAAGGATAATAAGGTAATATAAGAATTAAACAAAACTAAATCTCTCCGAAAAGGTGACATGACAATTGCCAACACCACATACAACATAGGTGTCAAGTGACACTAAAAAATAATTCCACATCACAAATACACACATGGCAATTTTCCCTTGAATGATTTAAACAATTTAATAAATACAATTTACACTCATGCAAACATTTTATGTTTACGAATAAAATACAATGTATACGGGGTGTTGTCTCTCCAAATAGACAACTCCTAGTTTTACGAATGTACATAGGCCTAGGCTTGATTCTCCATAATATTTCCATGGTCACATGGATAATTTCCTATGCATCTCAATTTAAACATTAGTACTTTCCAATTGCCTCATATAATATAAAACACATAATTAAGAATACAATTCAATCACTTTGCATAGAATTGACATTATACAATACAATTTGCCACATATCAAAGCAATTCACATAAGTAATTCATCATAACCCTCATAATTTAATCCATTCATAAGATATGCAACATATTTCTAGCATCATAATAAATTCCTGCAAATCAAATAATGACATACATCATGTCAATGTTACCGTATTCTAGGATCATTTAAAATTCTATATCCACAAAGCATATAAATGAAGCCTCAATATATCAATGTTATCAAATTCGTGGGATCATATATAGTTCCATATCCATAATGCATAAAAATAAAGCATCCATAATAGTTCCAACATGAAAATTAATGAGAAGCTAGGATGAGTCGGGGTAGGGCCTCACAATATCACACATAAACCTATAAATAGATTCATCAAAAGGGAAAGTATTGAGTACACCTTTGATACAATTTTATTGTATAACTATATCATTCCTCGAAATAGAGAAGCTAAAGTCGCTTCGCGCTGACATTACTCGTATGTCGATCCATACTATTCAAGGAATGGTGACTTCAAATACTACCCCTTAACATACTGAATTACCCACAACCTAAGGTTTGGTACTCAGTAGGGAAACAAATAAGCAACATCACATAAACAGTATGGTTTCCCATACTCATAAGAAACATATCCTCCATGGTTGATTACTTCACCAACCCATGGGCACATATAATAAGCACTGGTTTCTTACAATACACACAAATACACCAGTACTAGTTTAGTCACATTTAAGGGGAGTACTTTTCAGTACGCTATCATCTACTCAAGTAAGATTTTAATTATGCTTTCCACATGAATAAATGAATAAAGTTTACTCTAGATACAAGTACTGAAATTATTAACAATTCACAATTACATAAGGAAATAACATCATTCTTATATATTTCTTGAATTTCACTAAGCATCCGTATTCACATTACTAACTATGCAAATTTATTTTTAAAGCTTAGGACTTTCATCTTTCCATAAGAAGCCCAAAAGCAAACATACAATTTCACATGTTTTATAAACATTCTATTTAAATCAATACATTCTTAGTAGCATTTCTAAAAATCTTATGATTTAGGCAAAGAGAAGGGAAAGAGAGTTTGATAATCAAACTATTTCCTACAAAGACACAAGATCAACAAGATCACACTATAATATAAAATTTCTCATTATAAGCCTATCATTTTAATTGCACGGTTTTCATTTCACTACCATTTTAGAAGGATGCCAAACAACCTAACATGACGTTTCCAATTATTATGGTTGCAACGGAATGTTCTAGTTTTCCAAACAACAAAGATCAAAACAGACAATCTTTTCGATAATACCAGACCTCTTGCAAACACTCACTACTTTAATACAATACAAACACATATCATAATTTGCAACCTATCATTGAAAATCAAATTACGATCAGAAGGTAAGCGAGGAGCTATCAACAAAATAATACATATTAATGCATGCACATCAAACAAGCTTTTCATTTGCACTTTCTAAACATAATAATGTAATTACATATATCCAAAAGCAAGTTCAATGGAGCATTTGCTAAATAGATCCTCAATCAAACCGGTTTAATATAGTACATAAAACAATATTTCATGGAACACATTATTACACTCTCGAAGCTACTTTAACATGTTCCCTTTAATACTTCTTTTACAAACAAGGCAGTTTCACATAACAACTATTCATATATTAATGCACCTTACTTAAGATAGAATTTAATTATGTTACTCCTACAAAACACATGGAGAATTCTTAAATATAAACATACAATTTTCTCCCAACAACCAATATGAACTTTCAACCCAAAGCCCTTTTTATTATCTAAAAACACATAAGCGTCATAGGGTTCACACAAGGGTTCAAGAAGTCACACCTTTCTCTTGCAAAAAGAAAACTCTCATAAGAGATAATTACACACATCACAAACATTTAATTTCTAGAGAGAGAGAGGAGGAAGGGTTATAATCATTCAACATTTACCATACTAGTCCTTCAAGTGGACAACACTGAGCTAGATCATAATCTTAAACAAGCAAATTTTGTACTTTCAGATTCCAAACAAGCACTGACCAACCCAAATGGATTAGTCTAAAGAGTACAACAATAAATAAGGAAGGTACATACAACTCTCTTTCAGAATATGAGTAATCATAGACCAAGACATCAATAAGCAAACAAAGCACAAGCAATCACTCAAAACACCAACATCAAGAAGATTAAAAAAAGGCGTGAACACACACGTTACACATCAGTTAAGGTCTACTCAATGACTCACATACAAAAAGGAGGACAAGCATACAACATAAGGTCGATACACCTCACACCAACTAAGGGCACAATGAAACTAGAGATCCCAATGTTTGCAATATGGGCTCTGATACCAAATGTAATACCCCGCCAGGAAAACCTGAAGGGATTAAGCCAAAACACAAGAATATAGTGCAAATAATTTATTTATTTATTTTTAAATTAATTACTATGAAAAAAAAAAAGTCCAAAAAAAAACCCAGTCTCCCAGAGACTTAAAACTAATTTTCCAACAGCATGGTTTTCTAACATTTTTCAAATACTTAGATTCAGGAAGGGAAATTTCTCCAAAATAATAAGGATTAACATCCATTATCCAAACGCAGGCAGATTTCTCTTATTAAAGCTTGAATTTGAAAGCATTAATTTGGAATTTAAACAAATTTTTATTGTAAACAAGCAACTCAAGTTTATTTTTGATTTTAAAACAACCAGAGCAACCATAATCTAAACTTAGAATGGAAACAAAACAAGAGGGGATTGGATTGGAATTAAAATTACAATTGTTTCATTTTCCCCCAAATAGATGAGATTTTTAATCTTCACAAATAGATTTCTTCAAAATCCAAAACAATTTCTTTAAAACAAGAAGCCAATGAAATAAACCAGAGGCCTACCTGGCTCAGCAATCCTGGCAAGATTGAAGAAGAGCCCAATTCTCCAGCTCAAGAAATTCCTTCTCCTCCCAAAACCCCCAAATTTTTCCATCCAAAAATATTTTTCCAAAAAAAATCAATCTCTCATACTTTTCCAAAAACCTAGGTTAAATGGGAGAAGTTTGACCAAAATTTTATTTTTGGAATTAAAATTTTTATTTAAAATAATTCTCCAAAAACCATTCTTTTAAACTATATCAGTAAATTAAACTTGCTTTTAAATTTAAAATTGATTTTTTTCAAATAACTGAAATTAACCTTTCTATTGAAATTAAATTTAAATCTTTATTTTCCAAGAGCATAAACAGAATAAATTTGACATTAAAATTAACCATTTAATTAAAGTTGCTACCAACATGAATTAAGCAATTCAATTAACGATTAATCACATAAAAAGGGAGCCTATTTAATTTAGTCCCCAAAATACTAATGCGAAAACACACATTAAATAAAATTAGAGATTAAGGATTAATTACTCGATTAAACCACACACAAAACATGCAACCCAAGAAAACCAAACAAACAGACGATCCACATACCCAACCAAAGGGAATACTGACGATGATTGACGACACTCACTTGAGCACAACTATGCCAAACGAGGATCTCATGACCACCTAATCCAACTCTAACGATTAAAGAGGTACACTCAAACCTACAAATTCAGGCGGAGACAAACCTCACACCCATGCGGCACTGTACCTGAATTCTCCTGCAACCAAGAGTCATAAATGCATACCTATATAAATTTAATGAAAGTGTTAGCCCAAGATTAATAACATGAAATAGGAAAACTAATCAACTTGTATACAAATTGGTGCGAAAACCACATTAACAGCTATGCACTAAAATCAAAGCACCTGACTATAACATTATAATATGATAAACTAACCAAGGTCAAACCAAGATTAGAAATTGATTAGGGCAGGGGTACTACAATGCATACCTAGGAAGAAACTAACTCTACTAGGCCTACATTTCACTCATCACAATCACTCTTGGACCCTCCTAGAGTCCTTATTCACTACCTGACTTGTCTAGGGTTAGTACAAGACAAAATTGAGAAAACTACTAGCCTAAGTCGTAGGTGCTCTTGCACCATGGAGGTCTAAAACCTTTCCTTTTAAACTGATTTCTTTTGATTGGAGAAAATTGAAATCTTCTCCAACGATAAGGAAAAGATTTCATTTCACCAGTATAGTATGAGTCAAGAGCAAAATAAGATTTCTTCTTAGGATTTTTGTAGGAAAAATTCTTTTAAAATTCTTTAACTAAAGAAAACTCTATGAAATCCTTGTGTGGGGGCTTATTGTAGAATTCTTTAAGAATACATTTAGAATTAAACTCATTATCACTCTGGCTAATTTCTTTTAGGAGATAGTATTTTTGTAGCTTAGTTGCAATTACATTTTTTAGCTTAGCAAATGTGCAGTTTTGTACTTAAAAACCCTTCTTGTTCATTACATAATCTTCTGCCCAACTTCCCAATCGATAAGGCAAAGATTTTAGATAATGTCTTTTAGCTAACTCATTATATTATAGGCGAGCTCGAAATAAATACTTTTCAAAAACCAAATTATATCTATGTAGCAAGTGTTAGATTCAATGACAGTCCCAAAGACACTGAGAGGGGGGGGGGGTGAATCAATGTCTAACTGGTTAGCAGAATATTTAAACTTATTTACAACTTTGCAACCCAAAACAGTGTACCGATAAATAAGAATTAATGTAGTAAACAGAAATAATAGAGACAACATAGAAACACACCATAACACAAGATATTTAATGAGGAAACCCGGTGTGGGAAAAACCTTGGTGGGATTTGTGACCCACAATATTTACTCACTGGCCACTGAATAAATATTACTTACAATAAGGGGCCTGCACATGCCGGGAGGCCAACAACCTAGAGCTCACTGCTTAATAAAGAGTCATACTGACTACAAAAGTGGATTATCAAATCCAATGCAATGTACTACTCAAAACAACATCTCTAATGCCAGGTTCAGTACTGGTTTAAGACCAGTCTATAACCAAAACCTTCACCGTTGCTAAACAATTATTATCTAGCATACATGTCTTCTACTACACACCAAAATGACTTATAAGATCTCACACATATATGAGTCTTTTACAATATACCATGTCGGCTTACAAAAGATAATTATATTGCAATAAACAAAATTTTATCCCATGTTGGTTGGAATGTCGGTATGCTTTGTTGCTGATGTAATTTGAATGCTGGTGTAAGTGCCTGTCGGTGCTAGTGTTTGTCGGTGTATGAAGTTTGTGATGTCGGGCTTGTAGAAACCAATTGCTAGTGACTTGCCAGTTGGTTGTCATCAATGCCAACATCAACTATTCTCATAAGAGTGTAGAATGCCAACAATCTCCCCCTTTGGCATTGATGGCAACACTCATGAGAAAAATCAAAACTGTTATCCAAAAATTGAAATCCAAAAAGATGTGCTCCCCCTGAGCAAGTGATCTCCTATGTACATGCATTTTTCTCTTCACTACTCCCCCTTTGACACCAATGACAATGGATGTCATAAATAATCAAAAGAGTACAAAAATGCTACCTCAAGGTTTGTAACTAGTTGGTTACAATCTGAAAGATGTCTGCCAAAATCATATTCAAACTCTGCATAAACTTGTTACTGTCATTTAAAGTTGCCTCTGTCTACTGGGTCATACTGGTGAGATAGTGCATTTGCTGCTCTGGTGATCATTCTTCTTGAACTGTTGCCTTAGATATTTCACCTCTCTAAGTAATCAGGTTATCCAGCCTTAGACCAAGTTTATCCTTTAGTTCTCGAGCATTAGACCTTATTCTTGCCTTCTCTTTCTCAAGTTTTTCTAACTTTTCCTCAAAAAATGCCATTTCCTGCTCAAAAATAGATATAAGTCCAGATGAACCTATTATATTGTCTACAATGTCATCAATTTCCTTTTGTGTCTTTTTGATCTCCTCATCAATGTCCTCAGTCAAATAGTGAGGTTTACATGCTTCCCTATATAACTCCTTATACTCCAAAATTGTAGAATTGAGTTCCAGTAAAATTGTATCCAAATGATCGATACATTTCTTTATGGTGTTTTCAAAGAATGTATTCTTCTCTTTTTCAACTCTCTCCTTTATGGTATCCTCATTCACCTTATCTATAGTTATTACATTATCAGCAATAAATTTGGACAATGTGTCCAATTTCCTTGAAGAATCATTAATGTGATCTATCTTACAATTGGGTGCAATCATCTTTAGAATAGGTAATGTATTGTCAATTGCCTTAAATGCTAAGGCATTGCAATCAATAATCCTTTTAATTGAATCCAAAATTATCTCTTTGATATTAGTGGGTCTGAATTCACTTGTAGATGTGCTTGGTTTTGTTGTAGGTTTCTTCTAAACAGATGTCTGACCAATCACCCTAACTATATATTCTTTGTTTCCATCAGATGTATCCACTTTCCTTCTATTTTCCTCTGGTGGATCTGTCTATGTCTGTACCTCTACCTTTACTAGTTTCTCAGTTTGATTAGGCTTCTCTACAACTCCTGGTGTCATAGACTCAACATGTACCTCTGCCTCAGATTGTTTCTCTATTAGTACCACTACCAATTCCTCAGATTCTGGTGGCCTTGTGCTAGCTGTCTTATCCTCTATTTGTTTCTCAGTCTTCGGTTTCTTTGTTTGAGCTGGTATCTCAGTTTCCTGAGTGTCAACAGTTTGTGCTGGTTTCTCTGAAATCTTGTTGTCCTCAACACTGTCTTCCTTAACCTCTGAAGTATCTTTATCCACAACAATGTTTACCTCTTGAGTATCTACATTCATGGTAAAGAGTATCTCCAACTTAGGGTTAGTATCATCATGTGTTAAACCTTTAGTAGCTATATCCGGTGGATTAGCTGTATGGACCGGTGATGAAGGTGCTAATGGAGGGATGTCTTGGGTTGGTGGAGGAATGTTATTTGCTATTTTTATGGAAGGTACACCACCTACTTTACCTTTTACCTTGTCCTTTTGATATACCTTGAATGTTTTCTCCATTTTAGGTCTGCTTCTTTCCTCTTGCTTTTCCTTCTCTACAATATATCCCATTTATCTATAGTCTCATCTGCAATTTCTTTTACCCTTCCAGCCATCAGGCTCACTTGTCGGTGTCCACTAACAAATATTGACCGGTTAGCTTCATAAATAAGTTCATCTATTTCTTCTTTAGAATTTACCGGATGTACAACTAAGAGTGCTTCAACCTTTAATTTTTGTCCAGTTCCATTATAGATAGCCTTTTGGCTTCCAATCTCATGTAGAGATCATTTGGTATCTCATCAATCACTTCTATCAAAACTTTCTTGTAAATATCTAAGTGCAGAATAATACTTTCTTCAATTATGCTTTTGTCAAAATCATTGGAATAAATATACCATTTATTTACATTAGATAGATTACCTTCCTCTGTAATCTCATTCAATAAATCATTCAGTGTGGGGGTAACCGGTCTCTGTTTCTTCTTAGGAGTAAGCTTCTTCAGTTCCCTAACTGGCCGTTGTTTCTTCCTTAGTGTTCTGGTTTTCTTAGGTGAAGGAGAGGGTACCAGTGAGGGTTTTCTCTTCCTTTCTACTCTTTTAAATTCAAAAACCTTACCACTGTCAGTATCAGAGGATGTTACAACTGATGAAACATGTGCTTCAAGTTACAGTCCTTCAAGTTCACTTGCTAATATACCACTGATATTCATGACATTTTCTTTGATTTCTTTGACCTTCTTGGAGGCATCTCTGATAAATTTTTCTTTCTTTTTGTTATTTTCTGCATAGATATATTGCTCTCTATAGTTTCTGCATTTCCAAAGAATTTCTCAGAAGGCTCTCTTGGTGCATCAAGTAGAGCTTTAACATATGTTTCTAGAATAGATAGGTCTACCTCATAACCCATCTTAGTAACCCAAATAGTTTTAGGGCTGACTGCTTCCATCCAAGTTTCATCTCTCTTAATCACAAAATAAATTTCCTTGTCATATTTGTCAATTATGCTTTGTGGTAGTCTCTCTCTTGGTCTCATCTTAGATTGAAATGTCTTGAAGTAGTTTGTGATATTTTTAACATTGTTAGTGCCCATACTGGTGAAAGCATCTTGTATTTGTCTTCCTACCAAGATGTCATAACCAAAATCCTTGTGACCTATGTCGGGTAGCTCTTTGGTAAAGTACAACATTAGGCATACTAGAAGGTTTCCAAAATGGAAAGTACCTTTCTTGTCTCCCTTAATCTTCTTCAAATTATCAATCAGTTAATCCTTAAGCTATTCACACACATCAATCTTAGCATTATTGTTCACCATCTCATATGCACTATGAATACATAGGATAGAAACATAATTCAATCTATGTGCATGAGTTGCTTTGTATCCTAGTACCATACTCACATATCTCACATTGATATCCTTAACATTAGTCACTCAGAGTGACCTGCTATAATATGTGGCTCTGGTTAAATCCATAACTCCCCTGTTAGGTATCTTCTTGGTTTTATCAGGCCTACTACTGGTTGAAGGTAAACCAGTAACTGCCTTAATTGCATCCTTGGTTATCTTGCAAACTGACTCTAACCACATGAATTCTCCATGGACTCTACTCAATACAAGTCTGACAACTTCCTTTGGAAAATTGGGAATGTTCAGAATCTTTACAAAACCTAAGTCTTGCACAATCTTATGTTCAGGTTTGATCACACCATTTCCATTGGTAATGACCTCATTGAATATCTTCTTTAGATCCTCAGTCCCTAGGTTTTCTATGTTGCAATGTATGTAAATTCTAGGGTCTTCTGCAAATGCTACACCCTTCGGAATTTTCAAAAAAGCTCCTACAAAATCATCCTGTTTTAAAATCTTAGGGATAATCTTAAATACGAGTCTAGGGCATTTGAAATTTTTGAAATTTTTGACAATAACAGGTTTTGCAAAAAAACTCCAGAACAGAAGATGAGGAAGCCATTTCAAAGAAAAATACCTCTAAACCAAAATTTTGAATGCCTAAAAAATTACTTCGCAGTTTCGCCTTATAATTTCCTTGCTCAGTTTGGCTCTTTCTAATCGTTTGAATGCTCAGTGAGTTTGAAATGAGGGTTTCCCAGTGCTTTATAGCCAAAAAGGTTCTTTAAAACTGCATTAAATGCTCACTGGTTAAGTGAAAACTTAGCACATGTACCGGTAAAAAAGAAATGTATCTTCTCACCATCAACCGAGGGTAGAATGCATGATCTTCAACTTGCTGCAATACCCCCTAAGGATTATTCCTCGGTTAGATGAAGAATCTCCTGCCGATGGAGGATTACTCTGTTCTACCAGTCTAGAGATGGTTTCATCAGTTTTCTGATCACTCTTCTTAATCCATTGTTTTGAAAATTCTTTCTTTACTTCATCTACTTTTTCTTTGCCCTTCAAACTGGATCCTTTATTGTTCACCGGTGTATACTTGCTTCTACAAAATTTTGCAATATGTCCAATCTTGTTGCATGCATAACAAGTTACATTATTCCTCTGAATAGCCTTTCCATATCCTTGACTGGTTTGTGATCTGTATTGATTAGATAAATGCCCAAATCTTCCACAAACATAGCATTTTACATTCATTCTGCAATTTTTTGAATTATGACCAACTTTGTTGCATTTGGAACATTGACCGGTGGGTGAGTTTATATTCTGATTATTTCTAAATCTACACTAATTTTCTCTGTGACCATATTTGTTGCAATTAAAACATTTCCCATTAAATTTATAAGCATTAGGTTGTCTTACCGGTTTGTTCTGATCTTGATTGTTTGCAGTACCAGAACTTTCTCCATGTTCAAATCCAAGTCCATTTGTATCTCCATCAGGTTTCTGTCTTTTAAGCATGTCATCAAGTTCTTCTGAACTTTTCTTGAATTTGTCTTTGTGTTTATTTGTAGTAGCCAACTCATTTTCCAGAATTCCAACTTGTCTCACAAGCTCAGCTTTATCATGTTGCATGTGAATTAGATCTATCTTTAGCATATCATTTTCATGACCAAGTCTCAGATTTTCATTTCCAACATCATTAAGTCTCCTAGTCAAGTCTTCTTCATTCTTCTTCCTATCTTCAATATCCTTACATAACCTCATAGTCATATCTTGCATTTCATTCTTCATATTACTATTTTCTTGTCTCAACTTATTTGCAATGTCTACAAGAGTCTCTTTTTAATCATCATCATTTTGTATCTTCTCATGAAGTTCCTTTCTCTTATTTTGTGCTATAACCATATTTTCTTGAAGTCCTTTAATGAATTCCTTAGCAGTCCTCAGATCATATTCAAGTTTGACATTCTTCAATTTTTCTACATCAAAATCTTCAAGAGCTCCTTCCAACTATTTTCTTAAGTTCTTCATCTGTATCGATATCAGAATCTCCCTCAAGCCATTAGGATTTTGCAAATAGAGGACCAAGATCTGATACCAATTGTTAGATTCACTGACAGTCCCAAAGACACTGAGAGGGGGGGGGCGGTGAATCTGTGTCTAACCGGTTAGCAGAATATTTAAACTTATTTATAATTTTGCAGCCCAAAACAATGTACCAGTAAATAAGAATTAATGCAGTAAACAAAAATAATAGAGACAACATAGAAACTCACCATAACACAAGATATTTAACGAGGAAACCCGGTGTGGGAAAAAATTCGGTGGGATTTGTGACCCACAATATTTACTCACTAGCCAATGAATAAATACTACTTACAATAAGGGGCCTACACATAAAGGGAGGCCAACAGCCTAGAGCTCACTGCTTAATAAAGAGTCACATTGACTACAAAAGTGGATTATTTAATCCAATACAATGTGCTGCTCAAAACAACATCTCTAATGCTAGGTTCAGTATAGGTTTAAGCTCAATCTATAATCAAAACCTTCGCTATCACTAAACAATTATTATCTACCATACATGTCTTCTAATACACACCAAAATGACTTATAATATCTCATACATATATGAGTCTTTTACAATATACCATGTTGGCTTACAAAAGATAATTATATTACAATAAACAAAAGTTTATCCCATCTCGGTTGGAGTGCCAGTATGCTTTATTGCCAATGTAATCTGAATGCCGGTGTAAGTGTCTTTCGGTGCCAGTGTAAGTGTCTTTCGGTGCCAGTGTCTGTCGGTGTATGAAGTTTGTGATGTCGGGCATGTAGAAACCAATTGCTAGCAACTTGCCAGTTGGTTGCCATCAATGACCACATCAAATATTCTCATAAGAGTGTAGAATTCCAACAACAAGCTTAAATTCCTTAATTTCAATGTATATAGGATTCTTGTAGCTTGCCTAGCCTTATTTTTGGTGTCTATACAAAATTCATCAATCATTTTAAATTTTAATTGTGGAAACCCATCAGTCATTATATCTTGTTTTCCAAGATTTAGATCTTTTACTAGAGCTTCCTCAAAATCTTCAGTTTGATTGCCTATAGCATCTGTAGGTCCTTCATATGGCAATCCTTCCCACCAATCTCTTAATTTTCCCAAGAATAATCTTACTACGTAGGCTACTTTTTGGGATTTTGTCCATGAAGTCCTAGTATTAAAGAAATTTTTTAAGGAATCACACCATACTGAAATTCCATCATAAGGATCAATCAATTCATCAATGTTCAATATATATCCATTTGTATCCCGTGGCCTTAGTTGTTCAAGATAGGTATTCTGGGTGATAAGGATGAGTGCATTATTTTCTCCCATACTTTCATCAAAACCATCATCAATTTTGGCAAATTGTTCCCATTCTTCATCTTCTTCTGATGGGAGGTCTATGATTGTTTCTTTTTCTAATGTTGGATCTGAATTATCTTCATCAGTAATATCTATTTCTACTATTGTTTCTTGAATAGAATTTGTTTCAGAATCTTTATCTTGTTCAGCATACACAGGTTCACTAATTTGTTCAGCTATCCCCTTTTCTTGTAACCAGTCTATTTCTACCACAACATTAGTGTGTTCCTTTGTGCTACGAGACCTAAGAACCTTTTCACGTTCTTCATCATCAAAATACCTTTCCTTCTCTGTATGATAAATTTTCTTGGGGGTTTTGTTTGAGGTTTCTTGTTATCTTCTTCAGAACTATCATATTTGGCTTGTGTTACCTTGATCTTTTTGACATAAGCTCTAAACTTATCTAGCTTTCTGGAGACTAAATCAACCAATGCTTTATTTTTTGATATGTCTTGTTTAGTCCTCTGTTGGATATCAGTTATTGAAGAAAACTCTGTATACATAGCACTTGTTTGAACATGGTTGCTTTCAGAAATTTGTAAATTCCTAGAAACATCAAGATCTATTTCATCAATATTTATTGTGTTGATATGTTCCATTGAGCAAGCCAATTTCTTTGAGCCTTAGAGTTCTTCTATGGTTGGCCAGTTTTTGTGTGCAACTTGGACTCATATCCACCCCAAAGTTCAAGATCCTCATTAAGTATGGTGAATGACTCAACGGTTGGCCATCTACCTAGTTCATAGCTAGTAAGCTCTTCTTTGTTCCCCTTAATATTTATTTGAAAAATTGTTGTCTTCTCTTCTTGTTCCCTTGGGAGAGTTTCCCTAATCATGGCTGCTTTTTCTAGCATCTTACTTATCTTAATCTCTTTCCCCTTATCATCTTCCTTAGTTTCTTTTTCTTTTGGGGTTATTACAATCTTTAGACTCACTTTCCTTGCTAATGTATCCATGAGCTTAGGATTACTACTTAGGTCAGAGAGTGTTGCCATAGAAGACCTAAAAGGATAAGAATTTAAGGATTTTCTAAGAGATAATTATCGTTTCAGGAGATATTATGTACATGAGGTAGAGGCTTCTTCAAGATTATAATCAATATATGGTTTATTAATGGAACTTGGAATATTACCCAAGTTTTGAGCCCTAGAATGACTTCTAAAAAGACTTTTACAGGAATCATCATTTACTAGTTTGTCAAGAATGAATACCTTTGGATCTGTAACAAGGTTTACTATAGATAGTTTCCTTCTTTGGACCTTAGGAGTTAAGGACAACACATGGTGAGGGTGTGTGTCTAAATCTTGAAACCTTGGCCCCTTATTATCTTGAATAAGCTTTTTTATAATAGGAAAACCAACATGAAAACCTTTAGAATCTATGTATCTTCCATAATCTAACAACTTATTATTCCCTTCTAGGGAAGACACTCCCGATGGGAAATTTGATGGAGAGAAAATAGTATTTAATAAACAATATATGCATCTACCTCCAATAGTGGTATAGATTGATTCAGGTTGTAAATCTATGCCTTTGACTTCAAGTAACAAACAAAAAGTAGAACATATATAATTTTTATTATCAAGAGAAATAGTGAAATTTGGTCTTATAGCCAATTTCCCATCACCCCTTTCAAGATCTAAGACTCCTCTAAATTGTGCAACTACCTCTTGGTCCCAAATTATACATTTTGTATCTATCAGAGAAGCAAAATATTCAACAACAATGTCATAGTTAAATTGTGGATGAACAATAATGTCTATGTAAGAAAAGTGCACATGAAAGTATCCCTTTTCTTTCCATCTTTTAACATCTTTGGGATCAATAAAGGGTAAATAAACTTGATGAATGCCCCAACCTTGGACTTGCAGATTTAACTCAATATGTCTTACAACTATCATTAGCCTATCTTTTATTCCCTTCTTAGGATAAAGATCAGTGATATGAACCTTAGGAAATTTAAAGTTTCATTTTTCATCTACTATAACATCACTTTCTTCAATAATATCATGCAAGGGTGCAATTCCAGACATGCTAGTATTCAACTCTTACGACTTGCCATTTTATCAAAATACAAGAATTTTTTTTAGATCTTACTCAGAATTTTTTTAGATCTTACAAGAAATGATGATATAGAAACTGATATTCTCTTAGGTTGGAATTTTTTGAGTCAATTCAAGTCTTCTTCATTTTCTCATAGTGGGGTAATCATGAGCAATAAAGAGATTAAATTTATCCATCTTCCTCATAGCATAAATTGTGTTCATAAGATTGAAAGGTTGGATACAGATGAAAGACTTGATACAAAGACTGAGGATCCACAAGTTTTAGCAATGCAAAGAACCAAAGAGCTTCTAGAAGAACGCTAGATAAATATTTTAGAAAAATATTTCTTCCATAATCCATCCCCTATATTTCAAAATGATGGATGGGGAAATATCTAGACAGTCCCAAAAAGGAAGCAGATTCATGTCCTATCTCCATTCTTGAGAAAATGACAACTAGTTGTGTTAAAGCATTTGGTAAGATAGTACAAAAAAGCTCATATCATTCTTCGATATAGAGATATTACAAGACAGATTCCATATGGTTTCCATAGTCTACCAAACCTTTTAGATACTTTTAGTCCTTCTTTCAAGGTACTATTATCTCAGCTAACACCTTTTAAGGCTGACATTGAGAAAAATACTTTGTTACATATTGTGTGTCCATTTCACTAGTAGTTAGCTAGAATGGTATATTGAACATTCAGATACTAGAATAATGGGAGAATGGTACTCACTTGATGGACAACCAACTGTCAAAATGTTAAAGCATAATTATCACAACAAATATCTTATGGAGTTTGATAATCCAGATAATATCAATGGTCTCTTGCTTATACCAAATATTGGTAGATGGCGCATTCTAGGTTGGGATAATGGTTAGTGGGAAATCATGGTATTGGAAATAATTAGTTTGTATTTAATTAGGCTTGTAATAAAGAAAGGATTGACACTGTCAACCATCTGGTTTGATATTCCTCCTTGCAAATTAGGTAAGTATATATTTTAAGCATTAGGAGTTTTATAGATTGCATCTCAACTAGCATAAGGGTTTGTCTATGTTGTGAAGTCAGCCACATTAAAATCTGACAACAAGATGCAACCCTGTCTAAAAAAGTCATGATGTCAGTCATACGAATCCTGACAAGATGCAAAACCTATGTAAAAAGAAAGATCCTTGTAGCCACTTATGAGTGTTAAGTGGACTATTCTCACTTTCCGGGAATACAAAAAGTAATAGTAAATAAGTTAGTAAATAGTGAGTTAGTAGAAAAGTTTTAGAAAATATTAAATAAATTATAAAGGGCCTACATGAGCTTACAAATATCAAGGTACAAGATTCCAGTCTCACTACCTTCCAAAAGATCCCTACTTTTTCTACTCGTACCAATATTTCAACACCTACCATCTACCACCATCTACTCGTTATTCAACACCTACCATATACCACCTACACCTACCAGTCATTCAAAACCTACCACTCACACCTATCGGTCAAATCCATCTACCCATTGGCCTCCAATTGCTATAAATAGAGGTCTTGTAAGCTCATTTGAGGAATCGAGTGTTCTTATAAAAATATTGTGTGATCGAGTCTTTTATAGAGTTTGATCGAGTCTCGCATCAAGTCTTAGAGTTCAAGCATCAAGTGGTGTGTGAAGAAAAAGTCTAGTATTGAGAGTCTACTGTGAATATTCTCTTAGGAGCAAGTTGGAAGTATCCTCTACCCTTGAGCTTCCATGCAATCTAGGGATTATGAGAAACTATCTTGCATAGGTTATGCAGTCTAACTTATGTAATAAAGCTTTGATGTAATATTGGTTCAAGCTTGTATTGTTGTTATTCCGCACTAAATTGGTATCAGAGCAATATTATTGTCATATTATTGTTGGTATCAGAGCCTATTATTAAACTATTGTTTCAACTTGAAAGAGAGGACACACTAAAGCAGGGGCCCAAAATAGAGTGTGAAATTGTAAAGAGATAAAATTTATAACACTACATTTAGCCCCCACTTTAGCGGTAGTATGAACTTACACTCATACTCTTAGTAAAGTAGAGATGAAGAGATAGAGAAACTAAGAGCAAGACAAACTAGGGATATGATAACACTAAATTAACAGAATCTAGACCCCAAGCTTAGGATCCTATTAATCCACATAAAACATTCAAATATAAACATATACAAAGAAAAAAATATTAGTACTAAAGCAAACAAAAGATTCCAAGTAAACTAGGTGAAGACAACTGGATTGTTATTTTGAATTTCACTAGCCAAATAGTTGTGTTATGTTGGTTTGATATTTGTAGTGAAACAAAATGATCACAATAACAAGACACACTGTACTAAGTAATCAATGCCCAACAAAGTGTATATGATAATGTAGTGTCATAAAATTGCAACCCTAGAAATTTTAACCACATTTGAGGCCCCCACCTTGGTGACAACATCTTCTTTCCCAAATTGAGATCTCTCTCTGCATCTTGCCCCATGAACCCTTCCTATTTGAGCCCTGAGATAGTCTTAGAACCCTATTCGGGCCCCAAGATAGCACAAGATAGGGGTGTGGCACCCTTGTCCCCCTAGGATAAGGGCATGGCACCCCTGTCCCCACCTCTTAGGGTGACCCTAAGATGGGCCTGCCTAGTCCCTTTTGCATAATTTGTTCTTCAGGGTTTGCATTCTTCTTTTTCAGCCTTCAGTGGATGAAAATTAATCCTCTAGGCATGTATAAAAGGAGATTCAATTACCTCATTTGACAACAACAGAGGGGAATATTGGAACACAATACATGAATTCAAGTAGAAGGTCTTCATTATTGTCATCAAGCATTCAAGCATTGAAGTCTTCTTCATTCATCCCTTGGAGAAACATTAAAACATTCATTTGCAAGCATATGTGTGTTAGGATTTTGTCATTTTACATACCATTTCATGTAGCACTTGTGATTTCATTCAAGAAGCAAAGCAATCATCATCAACAAATTGCAGATCTACAAGGTATACATTTTCATTGTTTACATTCAAGAATTTGCAATTACTTTATTTCAAGGTTGATTCCTCAACCAAGGTTTGACTGAGGCAAATCCCTATCCACAACCCTTCTTCCCTCCTTTTCTGTGTGTAGGTTGCAGGTGCACAGCTATATTTTCAGATTTGGACTCCACTTATAGAGGCAAAAAAACCCTTTTCATTTCATGGATTTTTCAGAGGACCGTGTGCACTTTTAACGCGGTCCTGATGACTTTTCTCCAAATTTAGAGGGTGGATCTGTATCAGTCTAAATATCTCATATCCGAAGTTACAGTGCGATCTAGAACCGGTAGCTCCTCATTTCACTCATTTTATCTTTCTTTCCTACATAGTCAACAAGTCAACTTTCTTATTTACAAAAGAGGGCAAATCACACTTCAACCCTTGCAATCCACTTGGAATTCACATCCTTGTTTCCCTTGGATTTGAATCTAGTGGATTCAAGCCCCTCTTTTGAATGTAAAGTTCCTCCAAGTGAAAATCATCCTAGTGACTTCCTTTCTCTCTCCTAGGTGGGAAGTCACTAGGGTTCAATTTTCCACTTTACATTTTGGTGAACCTGACGTCTTACACATTAATTCTGAATTCTCATTATTAGATCTGATTAAGTGCAATTTGAATTTCAAATTTTCATTTCCAAGTTTGATGTGTTTGCAAATTTTAGAGTTTAATTGCATCGAAACACAAATTTTTCATTTTGAGGAAATTAAGCTTGTGAAGTGAAAAATTTTAATTGCTTGTTTCAGATCTGGTTTTTATTTCAAAATTGCAATTCAAATCTGCCTTTTTATTTTGAAAATTTAGTGGTTAAACAACAAAACCTTAATTTTTAAGATCCTTTTATTTTCGACCTTTGACTGCCAATTTGACCGATCTAGACATCTCCAAATCAGCCATTTTTTTGGATTCTGAAATTAAATCACAATATCTATCATCCCTGAAAATTTTGAAAAAAGTTGGTCAAACCGTTTGCACTTTCAACATGGTCCCTAGCTTTTTTCTCAAAATTTCGAGAGACAGAATTGACTATTTTTTTTTTGCTTAAATCCATAAAATTGGCGTACTTTATTAATTTTAAGACCTCCTAAGGTTGAAAAAAATTTCAAATTTCACCACTTTCAAATTTTAAATTAATTTTCATAAAAAGGTCCTTATTTTAGATCTTCTTTTCCAGCAAACTAAAGATTTTAATTAAGAGACTTTCAATGGCAATTAATAAGCTGGATTTACTTGTTGTTTCACATATGATTACATTATTTTTCACATATATTTACTATAATCATGTGTCGGATAAGGGTTTCTTTCATTTCATGTTACTTCTCTTCATTCATAGCACTTGTTCATATTGTGTTGTTAGGATTTCAAAATTATTTCCTTTTCCAATTAGATCTCAAAGCTTTCATGTATCATTTATGTTGCATTTGTTGAACACAATGTACCACTAAGAGGGGGGTGAATTAGTGGTTCCTAAAAATCTTTTCCTTTTAAACCAAGCCTTGAGTACTAGTTAATAACCTAAACACTAAGCAATCAAACCGGTAAGATATGAGAAGACATTAAAAGAGGCAAACATACAAATGCAAAACCCACAACACCAGATGCATGAGGAAAACCCAATATGGGAAAAACCTCAGTGAGAAATGTTGTTGGAGTCTACTGCTCCAATCCAGTCTCACAATGAAAGAACAAATTACAATGATTTAGGGCACTAGCCCAAGGAGCACCAACCCCTATTGATTTAGGGCACCAACCCAAGGAGAACCAACCCCTGCACCAAGCACCAACTTGGTGTAATATAATAAAATATAATTTTAATGCAATGATAGCACCTAGTTACAAATGAGTTTTGAAACACCTGATCAATGGATGTCTGTCGATTATCAACTTCCTCTGTTTCACTAGTCCTTCTGTTGGTTATCAGATTGCTCTTTCTAATCTCTTATCGGTTGCTCTCTCCCTCACTTCTTTCTCCAAACCTCACCCTACATGGTATCACTCTTGGATTCCTTCCTAACCTTCCAATACCTGTCGATATTTTTGACTGTTAAGACTATAATGGTTCACCAATTACTTTGTCTCTACCAGTTAGACCCTCTCACCGGTTCAACCTTCTAACACACACTGTAACTCTTTGAGAAATAACTCTTAGGTAGATAGTATTTCTTCTTTCTCAGGCTCTCTTTCTTCTCACCCCTCGCATCTAGCATCAATCATCTTCAATCTCAAGTTCACATATTTATTTCTGAATATTCTCACCAAAGGAAACATTCAAATGGTGGCGTGCTAGGTTTTTCCTCCACCAACTCAATCTGTATCAAATCCGATTGGATCTACTTTTCTGGAATGATGATCTACATGTCATCAATCAGTACCACCATCAACTCGCCTTCCAATGTGTGTTTTCTATATTTGGATGTCTACAACATGCTTTTCTGTGTTGCTCTATCAATCACCATTAATAGCTTTGTTGTTTCCTTCGGCAAATGGGTATAAAGATCAGATCATCTTGCAAGGTCAGTTCAATCACCTTGCCACCTTGTCTTCCTTGAGCCACACATTCTGCCATCCTATGATTTTCGGGTTCTTCATTAATTTCAACCTTCTTGATAACTACTACGTTAATGAATACATCACTGACCTCTACGCGCTCGCCACCTGGTTTCCACCTGTCATCCTTGTCGACATCCACCTATGCTTGGTTTGCTATGTCGGTTTGGCATAATCTTCAGTCTGCTATGTTGATTTGACATCCTTCACTAACCAAGACTAACTACTGGTTCAACTCACCTTACCGGTATAACCTAACTTCATCGGTGGAGCTTCATACCTGTTGATCTCTTCTCTATCAGTGGATCAACTTGGACTTCCATCAAACATGTTGGTCCATCTACTAAGCCCATCAACTAGTAGCATTAAAATTCTCTTTGTATATTGGTTTACATCCTTCTGTTCTTCTTTGCTTGCTTTCTTTGCCTTGTCAGTGGTTCTGCTTTACCTGTAGATGATGCATTTCATGTGTACCGGTAACATACCTTTATGTCTGCTTACACACATATTGGTTGACATCATCATGTCTTACTTCACCCATACCGGTCACCAATACTTTCTCACCGGTGACCATGCCATACCAATTGATATCAATGACAACCTAATTCCAATGACATTATAGTGATGTTGTTAACAAAATGTATTTCCTATGTTAATCACCTCAAAGATTTTATAGACCCTAAACCTAGAGATCTTAACCCATGTACCTCTCCTAGGGTATCTTGTGTGGATGAGATGAGACCTAATGCTTTAACTAATGATCTCTTTAAAAAAGAGAGAGCATTGGAAAGTAACATGGATCCATCTTCTTTTCATACACATACCCTTGAGCGGAGGGGGGAATCAAAACATTAACATTCTTACATCTTTAGATCCTCCTTATTCTCCTAAGACCTATCTTCAACGTCAAAGTATATGTAGGGAGGATGATGTCATGCATTTTATTCATGACCTTTCCCCTCACATAGAAATAACTAAAAATGAGCTTTTAGATGATGAAGATGTTCATCCCCAACCTCCCAAGAAGGATAAGCTTGATAAAGGAAAGGAGATTGTCATTTCACATGATACTCCTTCTTCATCTACAAATCATTTTCTTCTCCCTTACACATCAGATTTCAAAGAAATTCATGATCCTATTCCTCCATCTAGTCAATTGCAACATTCTTATAGTCGTGGCTTTCATATAATAAAAAACAAGGTTTTAAAGGACAAAGAATTGGGAAATTTGAGCAAGAAATTCGTGTCCCTATAAATCCTCCTACACAAACTACTACAAAAGGCCTCAGAAATGATGCTCCTCTTTCTATGGATGAATTCCTTAAGCTCCAAAATTTTAAAAATTATCTTCAAAGACAACAAATCAAAAGAGCTCGCAAGAATGTTTCTTTTTCAAAACGTCCTTTTTATTCATTGCATCAAACACATTACCATCATGCTGATGATTGCCCTGGTTTTCAAAAATCTATTCAAGATGGTATAGACAGTGGAAAAATTAGAGTTGTGGATAATAATCCTTCTTCTTCTAACAATCCTTCTCCTTCATGTTAAGAAGATATCTATCATCCTGAAAGACTAGCTACAAGAATTTTTTGGAAATTGAAATATGATAGGAACATTTCCTTTCCTCCTCAAAAGATGAACACGAATCTTAAGCAAGTGAAAGGTATTGAATATTTCATTTTTCATGATGTATATTCATATTCTCTAGGAACTATTTTGCATTTAAGAAATTTGGTCAAAAGCAATATGATCTTGCACAAATTTCTCTTATAATAGATCTAGATGTCTTCCTTGCAATCAAAATAGTTCCTTAGAACTTCTTTTCTCTTCATGTTGCTCCTCACCCTTATCAAATTAATAGTCAACTTAGCTGGGGGATTTTTATCATTTGTGGTGGTTTTGTTTCAACTTTACATACTTTGGGTCAGCAACATGAAATTCATTTTTCCTCATTCTTTCTATATATTCATCTCTTCTTCATTATTCATTATTAGATCTCTTTTCTTGCATAATAATCATTCCTATGTGACAATATAATTGTTCTTGGGTTTTCCTCTTTTCTTGAGAGTAGTTTCTTTAATGAGTAGTGCGCTTCTTCTCTTTCCTTCATTCTCTTGAAAAACTTACCTCTTCTATGGTCTCAATTATTCACAAGTATGATATGCCCCTCAGCATGGAATGATCTCTTGAGAAGTATGTAGCCCTTCCTTGCAAGGATTTGTTCCACTAGGAAGGCATATCACTTGACCATACTCACCATTAGAAGATGTGTAATGTTTATCCTTTTTCTCCTCACTTGGGGGGCAAGGATTTTCACTCCTTTCCTTCTTTTTATCTCATGTATCACTATTTCCTTTAGGAGTTGCATTTTTCATATGTGATTATCATTTCTTACAAAGGTATGTTTTTATGATTAATCCCCCTTGGGGAATATGTGATGCTCTTTCTGTCTTCTCTTCAAAGATTACCACTTCTTGAGACATGCCTTTTACATATACTAATGCCTTTCCTTCCATGCATTCATGAAAGTGCATTGTGCATTTTATTATATTTAATCTATCTCTAGAAGATTGTGTAAGTTCTTCTCATTGTCCCTTTGCTTGGGGGGAAATGATCACTCTCTCTTTCTTTCTCTAGGAATCCACTTTTCTCTATTTTGTGAATGGTGTGAGTTATATTACTTGATGTAATTCCTTGTGTGAAATTGTTGGTGGTTTTTTCAAGGGTTCTCTCTCATATAAGAGGTGTAAGTCCTTGGCTACAACCTCTTTCACACTTGGTAATGTATATTTATGATAAACTCACCCATCACTCTTAGGGCTAAAAGTGAGTCATCCCTCATCAAGAATCCCTTTTACCTAGGAATAGGAGGAAGGATTGCATTCTTTTTCTCTCCTTTGCTTTGTTTTAGAAGATGTTATATTTGTCTAAGACAACTCCCCTTGGAGGGAGATGTCTTTTGAACAAAGATCTCTTCTCCTCCAAGGATCCCCTTTACACTTACAACAAGATATCTATTTTCAACTATCCTATCCTCGCTTGAAGAGTATTCCCTCTCTTGCTTGGATTTATGACATTGTTGCATAACGGATATCTTCTTTGTGATGAAGGTAGGTATCCTTGTTCTACTTTCCTTAAGATATAAACATCAACCTATGTTGACATCTTAAGGGGGGGGGTACCCACAACACTCCTTTGTACTATACTTCTCTCCTGTATTGTACAGTGGACATTATTGGAACCAGAGGGCAACCTCTTAGATAAAGATGTCGTCACTTTTCTCTTGTACTATGGGTCATTCTCAGAATTAGAGCATAGACTCTTAGAGCGAGATGATGCTTCTTTTTCTTGGTACAATGGGTCATTCTTAGAACCAGAGCACAAACTCCTAGAGTGAGATGTCTTCACTTCCTCTTTTCTTGTACATTGGGTTATTCTTAGAAATAGAGCATAGACTCTTAGAGCGAGATGATGTCACTTTTCTCTTATGTAGGGTGATTATTCTCGGAACCAGAGCACAAACTCCAAGAGTGAGATGTCATGCCTTTCTTGACACTTGTACTATACATTCTATACAGGTTGTAGTGTACTCGAGCATAGAATCTTATGAGGTGCTTCAAACTTCACTTGCACACACATGCATGAGGTTGGGTGGAACTAATGGTGTTCTCACTCTCCTTCCTTACATGGATCACCTAGACAAACTCTAGAGGCTAGATTTCTATGTCCTTATCTCCATGGATCACCTAGTTTTAGGAGCGATATGTCCATGGTTTCTCTCTTGTTCACCTTTCTTCTCATGGATCACCAAGGTGTGTATTCATGTCCTCTCTCTTCTTCCTCTCATGAACCCATAGTTTTACTATTGATCATTTATGGATGATGTTAGCTTTGCTCTTTTATGTGATCACTTGTATTTATGAAGTGGCTTTGGTCCTTGTGTTTTAATTAGTTGTTGATACATTTGGGTGTTGAGGTCTCTTCGGCTAGTTGGTTTTTTGTCTTGTGTCTTGTTTTTGTTGTGTGTCTTTTGCGCTTTGTTTTGTTTGTGTGTCTTGTTCCTTTTTGTTTTGTGTGCTCTTGCATATGTTTGAGTGATTTAAGATCCTAAGATTTGGGGCTTTTTGTTCCTCAAGATTAGTGACATCTTATACTCCTTGTGGCATTACTTTGTATCTCTCATCTTCATCTATCTCTTCTACTTTACCGACCATATTGGCATAAGCCATACTCCCGTTAAAGTGGGGGCTAAATGTAGTATCATAAAATTGTAACCCTAGCAATTTTAACCACATTTAAGGCCCTCACCTTGGTGACAACATCTTCTTTCCCAAACTGAGATCTCTCTCTACATCTTTCCCCATGAACCCTTCTTGTTTGAGACCTGAAATATTCTCAGGACCCTATCCGGGCCCCAATATAGGGAAAGATAGGGGTGTGTTGCCCCTGTCCCCACCTCTTAGGGTGGCGGCCCTAAGATGGGTCTGTCCAGTCCCTTTTGCATAATTTGTTCTTCAAGGTTTGCATTCTTCTTTGTCGGCCTTCAATGGATGAAAATTAATCCTCTAGGCATGTATAAAAGGAGATTCAATTCCCTCATTCGACAACAACATGGGGGATATTGGAACACAATACAGGAATTCAAGTAGAAGGTCTTCATTATTTTCATCAAGAATTCAAGAATTTAAGTCTTTTTCATTCATCCCTTGGAGTAACATTACAACATTAATTTGCAAGCATATGTGTGTGTTAGGGTTTTTTCATGTTACATGTCATTTCATGCAGTACTTGTGATTTCATTCAAGAAGTAAAGCAATCATCATCAACAAATTACAAGTCTACAAGGTATACATTTCCATTGTTTACATTCAAGCATTTGCAATTACTTTCTTTCAAGGTTGATTTCTCAACTGGGGTTTGACTGCAGAAAACCTCGATCCACAACCCTTCTTCCCTTCTTTTATGTGTGTAGGTTGTAGGTGCACATCTGTATTTTCAGATTTGGACTCCATTTACAGAGGTAGAAAAACCCTTTTTGTTTTGCAAATTTTTTGGAGGCCCATGTGCACTTTCAATATGGTCCTGATGAATTTTCTCCAAATTTGCAATGCAGATCTGTATCAGTCTAAATATCTCAGATCCAAAGTTATAACACGTTCCAGAATTGGAACCTCCTCATTTCACTCATTTTATCTTTCTTTCCTACATAGTCAACAATTCAAATTTCTCATTTACAAAAGAGGGCAAATCAAACTTCAACCCTTGCAATCCACTTGGAATTCACATCCTTATTTCCCTTGGATTTGAATCTAGTGGATTCAAGCCCCTCTTTTGAATGTAAAGTTCCTCCAAGAAAAAATCATTCTAGTGACTTCCTTTATCTCTCCTAGGTGGGGAGTCACTAGGGTTCAATTTTCCACTTTATAGATAACATGGAGGATCATGCTAACAAGTGTTATGAGATAGATGACCATTAATCAGGGAGCATAAAGTGATAACAATGATCAATCTAGAAAGCCAAAATATACTAGTTTACGAATGCCACAAGGTGCATAAATAATGTTGTCTAAAGGATCAATCTAGCAAGATGTGTTATACTAGAAGATTGGGATGACTTATATGGATGCCACTAGCTATCAAGTTGCATTATGCTATGTGATCCATATATCATCAATGGA
Source organism: Cryptomeria japonica (assembly GCF_030272615.1). NCBI lineage: Eukaryota > Viridiplantae > Streptophyta > Pinopsida > Cupressales > Cupressaceae > Cryptomeria > Cryptomeria japonica. The sequence continues at coordinate 385,291,820 of NC_081410.1, read as the reverse complement.
TTAAGAGATAAAACTAGTAAGACACACCATGCTAGATGATAAAAACAAATTTTATAAGTTATCCAATTTTCTCAAGATAGGTTGATAACCATACCTCAAGGGGCATTATGTAACACAAAATGACCACTTTGGGGGTACATCAATGAATGAATATGAGAAAAAATGAAGATACCACACTTAAGATGTCAACACGCTTCTATGTTGATATCTTAAGGAAGATAGAGACCCATATCAAGGGTAAACACCTTTGACACCAAGGATATATCCTTTTAAAAAATGCATACATGTTCCAAGCTAGGAAGAAGATCCTTATAGAAGATTGAAAGATTTAAAAAAGGACAAGATCATTGTAAAGGAACATCTTGCAACAAGTGAAAAGGGATCCTTAACAAGGATACATAACTATTAAAGAGGAAAAGGTAGGGGAGGATCCTTGTCTAAGGACAACTATTTCCACAAAGGGAAGGAGATCTTCAAACAATGCAAGAGAAGGAGAGGAGATCCTCAAGAAAGGATGTGTGCCTCAAAATAAGTTATCCATGCCCCCAAATGTGTAGGCAAGGAAAATCACACTAGATATTATTATTTTGATGACCCTACAAAAGGAATGTTTGCACTTGAGATTATACCACCATCAATGACAATGAGCCCCCATGTAGAGATACAAATGTCATGTAGTGAGGAGAAAAATAATAGAAATAAGAGTTAATTAGAAGGGACGAGACAAAGGTCTAACTCATTGTCACTTGTCATTTAAATAGTACCATATATGATAAGTAGATGTGTTTTACATTCCAAGGATCAACATTAATGAATATAATGATCATTTATTTTGTAGAAGGTGATGATAAAACCATGGGATCCAAGAATCGTCTACAAGAAAAACACCTATCACACAAAAGAGATCAAGCAGAGATAGTATGCTCAATTAAAACCTGAGAATTTTGTATTGATTGCACACAAGAATATTGGAGATACAATATTAGAGATACACTTACAATGAATGAAAGCTTGGTTTTATAGAAATAAAAAGATGACCTAATCCTAAAATTAGGAAAATGAAATTAAAAAGCATTAGGAGCTAAATTAAGCTCAACTATAGCTTGAACTAAAACTAGAAAAGCAAATTGTAAATGAAAAAAGCACCTAGGTTTAGCTTATGTGAAAAAGTAATTAGAGGGCCTAATTCCTCCAACACCCCTCTTAAAATTAACTTATGGATAATATAAAGAGCTAATGATGAATGAAAAATTCATGCATGAATGATTCCCAAAAACTAGGAATAGTCAGATACTAATGTACAAATTAATGAAAGCAATGCAATTCTCACAAACGTGGAAAAGGAGAAAAACCTGGTAGGAAAAAATACCTCTCCAAAAAAGAGAAAAAGAAATAAAAAGGAATGTACATGTGATAGCATGTAGGACTCAAGATGTCCCCCCATTTATTAAATCAGTCACATAAGTACAATCAATATTCCCCCCATAGGAGAGAAAAGAAAAGACAACGTATCCCCCCATAAGAGAGAAGCTCCAATGCTAAAGATGAAGGCTCAAGGATGAATACAAATGAAGATAAAAGAATGGAAAATTATGTTCTGCCACTTAGGAAGAATGAAATAAAATGGACAAGGTGAAAACAACTCTATGAAAGGAGATGGAAGTAAATGTCTCATGATGTGTGCCATGGAATATTGCTCAACTATCCAACTACCTGAATCAAAAGATGCCAAATCAATTGAAGAAAATACAATTAATTGTGAAGATACCTGATGAACAACCTTCAAAGGCATTGAAGATGGGATGTCAAGGATGCCCAATCTTCCATCAAGGAGTAATGAAATATCCACAATCATGTTCCCAATGTCTAGAGTGTGTGATGTATTAAATAATGCTGCATTGTCTGGAGTTTGTGATGTGTTGATCTTTAAAATTGTGCTTTAAGAAAACAACCTTATGGGAAGTTTAGTGAATGCAGAAACAATTGTATTTCACTAGACAACCTCCAAGATTTTAGAAGTTGGCTTTTTGTGTGAAAGGAAAAGGGGAGAGAAAAAATTAACAAATAAACTAATCTATGGCAATACACCAAAAATTTAATATTTGGGACTTGGAGAGAATAGAATTTCATACTTAAAAGCATAGTCAAAGGCTCATTAAAAATATCTATTGCAAATAAAATAATTTATCTCTTCAAAGTCTCACTCATTTAGCATAATATGATTTTCATACATAACTACCACATAAATTGAAAGAGTACTAGACATGATTAAACATGTAGGAATTATATTAAAGATCATAAAAGTCAGAATCTAGATTCCAGAGTCTTAACACTCACTTCTAATTTGACACAAAACACAATTATTTTGTCAGATGAAATAGATCAAACACAAAGGCCAAAATCTAGCACAATTTGAGTTTCTAACTTGCATAAAACTTAGGAATAATAGTGCTAAGGCCTAAAGTAAATTTATAAAAATCATTCCTCTATGAGTGAACCCCTTCAATTGGTAACCCTTTCACCTTAAAAATTCTTCATTCACGAATCGGGATACTTGAGGAAACCAAAAGAAAGGTGAAGATTCACTACGTGGCTATAACCATCCAAGGACGTTACAACCTTTAACCTTTTTTATCATGATCCTTTGATACGTTGACAGTCATCACTTCTTCTACAACCACTTCAACAAATTGATTCCTCATGCCTGGTAACTGCCTTAACAAAATGATTTCTTGCACCCGCCTTCACTCTTCCCTAAGAAAACTCCTAGCACTTGATCATTCTTTCAAATGGACTATGATTGTGAAAACCTTAGACGTTGTGTATTGCCAATGTGTGGTGACCTATTTCTTTTGCCTAGTGGGACACATGGCACATGGGTGGGGCTTTTAAACACCTTTTTTTTCTCCCCAAAAACTCCTGTAGAGCTAACAGGTGGCGATCTTCGCATATGGGACTTGTAGGATAGAGTCACCTAGGAGAGTCACGTGAAAAAGGAATGTGTGTCAATCTAGTGTGGCTCTGAAAAATCAAGACTAAAGAACCTTTTCCAAAAGCGTTCCCAACTGACATGTGACTCTCGTGGAAATAGCCAGAATCAAAACTTTGGGAGTGCGAAGGAAATATAACTTGTAGACATAAAGGCTCGAAAGAGCAGCTATGAATTTAATACCTACTAATTCTGATTATTATTTGTGATGGTGGGTTTGACAATCATTTGGACTGAGTGTTTATTTTCTATCAAGTTGGTAATTAGATCAAATTGAGACCTTATCATTGCCAGACAATCTGCAGTTACATTTTGATTCCCGGGTATTCTTTGTATATTGAAAGATTCAAAGCCTTCAAGTAGATCCTATACTTTGTGTCGATAAGAACACATGTGAACATTCTTAGCTATAGAGATGCCTTGATCTTAATTCACTACTAGCTCAGAGTCTCCAAAAACTATCAACTGTTTGATACCCATTTGCTTTGTGAGGCTTAATCCCCACACTAAATCTTCATACTCAGCTTCATTATTTAAGCAGGTGAATTGGAAATTGAAAGCCCTCGGAGTCTATATCCCAGATGAGGATGTTAAACATATACTTACTTTGAACCTTGATCTACACCTTGCCCCATCAAAATGCAGAGTTCACGACTCTTCCACATTGTCACTATCTCCATCTTGAACATCCTGTTGCTCCTTCAGAACTTTGGGAATAATTTGATCTTCATCATAAATTACATAGGTTCTTATATCAATCACATGATAATTACCAAATGGGTCAGTTTCAATAAACTAATTGAGGAGAACCTCTTCCTTAGCACTCTTTTTCCCATTCACTTCTTCATCTTCAAGTAACTTATCACAATACATTTCATTCTTAGTGATAGAAGTATGGACAACTTCAAATTTCATCATAGCATCATCCACTATGTGTTCTGGATGCAAAGAATTAGATAATATCTTCATTTTTTGCCCATGCATAGTTCTTAGTATTAGATGTGACCAATCTAGAGATAGATAACCACCTATTTTAGCAGTAAAATCTCAAGACAAACAAAGGCCAAAGATGGGAGGAATATCAATTATTACCACCTCCTGTGGGATGGTGATGCTAGGACATGAATACAAGGTTAGCAAAAGATCTCTAATCACTCCTATGGCTTGGACTCTATTTCCATCCAACTGCATGACTCCCCTGAATAAGGGTTCATATTCAAGTTTTAAAGCTTCATAAATTTGCTTAGGCATGATCATGGTACTTGCTCCAGAATCAATCATATCATTGTGAAACAATTTATCCCCTATAATGAGACTTAAAAAACATGGGGTGGGATTTGGTTTATCTACCTTTTCTTTTGTAACATTTTCTCTACCATTTGTGAGTACTGCAGCTTGGTGTGGTTGATCCCTGGTGACAATCCCTTTATCTTTTGTCAGAGCGAGTTTTGTAGTTGGCTCTATTAATACCAGTTTATCATATTCCTCCAAAGATTCACACAACTAGGATTTCTACTTTGGGATGGCCAAAATGTCCCATAAGGATCATTAACAAGAGCTCTTTTTAGCTATTCAACCATGTTAAAAGATGTGGGAGGAAGAAACTTTGGTTCTTTGGGCTTATATTGGGCAGTCTCCTTGGGATTTTGAATAAGTTGCACGATCACAGACTGGCCCAAATTTTTGTCAACACTAACCTTAGGTTGTTGTGTCATTGGTTCTTCTGTGAGCCTCACTTTGAGTGAGTATTACAATCAGATTGAACCTAAGGAGTCAGTGACATAAAAGCTTCATTATCAAATACTACTTCATCTCCTTTCATCCATTAAAAGAGTGCATGATTTGTAGCAATATTAGCTTCTTGTTCCAATGACATAACTTGCATTTGAGCAGTGAGTATAGCATCACCACGGTGTTGACTCAAAAGGATGATGAAGGGAAAGGAGAGCATCCTATTGCTTTCCATTCAAGGACCCTGAATAATAATGAAGTTAAATATAACTTCATTGAAAGACAAGTTTTCACTATTGTCAAGGGGATCAAAAAAATTTGGCATCTAATTGCTTGTGTAATGTCCCCTTTCTAGCATTCATAGCATGATGATATCGTTAGCCTATTTTGTCACTGTCTTGTAGGCTAACCATGACACAAAAGGGATCTGGGGGATGTTTGGCCTAGGCATTTCCAGTTATAGGGCAGTTCGAGCTGATTTGATGAAATTTTGGGGAACTTACTATTTTTAGTAAGTTAGTTGGCTAGGCAGTGACTCAACATTTAAGTGCATTCTTGAATGGCAATAATGTCAGTGATGATAGTTGAATGCCGACTAGGTAGTTTACTTGTAATCCAAGATATTACTATTTAATGATAATTTTATGTTATAAAGTTAAATAAAAATATTTAACTTTATCGTTATTTAATAACTTCAGTGGGACTGTAAAGTTAAGTGTTAAAAGTATTAAATGTCCCCTTTCTTTAAAAAGGTACATGGGAAACTTAATGAGGGAATTATAATATTAAAATAAAAGAGATTTGTATTATCCCATATTGCCTATGAGTTGGATTAGCTTCTTGGAGAAATGGATAAATACAGGTTGTGAGAGTTTTTAAGTATGCTTGGATGAGATGACAATTATGCTATTGGATTTCTCAAGAATCTGATTATTGGGCTTGGAGGATGAAATCCCTCTTTGTCAACATTGTTCTTGATGTTGCAAGATATAGTCAGGACAATTTATGGTGTTTTAATTTAGGAAACACATTGGTCTTATTGGATTTTCAAAGGGAAGATTTGGAGAAGATATTAGGAGAAAATTCAAAGGCAATAGTGAATATTTGTGAATTGCTACAATGTTGTGAATATTATCATGAACAGTGCCATGAATAGTGCTGCTATAGTGCGTGAATAGTGTTTTGGGCAGATTTCAAACTTGTGGAGTTCATATTTGAATTTGTTTCATTATCATATAGTCTCCCACATAAGTTTGAAGCATATTTGAGTGTCATTACGAGTTTGAAGACATTTCCAAGTCTATAATATTGTTCAAATTTGATTTGTATGTTTGGAGTTGGAATTAAATAAGTGTTATCAACATTAATCTTCTTGTTATTAGTATTTGTTATGTATGATTTTTTTATGTTGAATGAAATCTGAAAGCCACTCAACAAATATAAATTTATCCAATTTATTTTACGGCAAATTAAGAGCTAATTCAAAAAAATAGCAGTCAACTTGCAAGCCAACAATTTGATGAAATTACACTGAGTGAAAAAGAACAAAAATTAGTCTAGAACAGGGAGTGTTCTTACAACCTACAACAAAACAATAGTATATGTGGCACACTCTAGTGTGCATGAGTACATCATGGAAGGAGAAATCATTAAGAAGAAAACCAATTAGATCACTAAGATCCTGGAGTATAATGTCAAAGTCTGACCAACAAAGGTGGTCCGCAGGAGAGGAAACTATGAATACTTAGCAAAGGAAGGCATGACCTCCTCAATTGAAAGGGACACCTGCAATTAGTCCTAGTAAAACAACTTGAAACTAAAGGATATTGGATGATTGACAAAATGAATTTTATGCAAATAGGGAAATATTCGATGAACCTCCTCATAAGAAAAGATTCTATAGGCTACAGAATGTTGGTTATGTGCTTGTAGAGGGGATACTTTTTATAAGGAACTTTAATGGCATCCTCTTATGTAATGTCAATAAGGAACAAGCAGATAAAATTATCAACAAGTTGCATAGTAGTCTCGTAGGTGGATATTTCTCTGCTAAAATGACTACTATAAAGATCATGCGAGTTGGTTATTTTTGGTCCACACTATTCAATGATTCCTATGCGTTGGTCAAGTGTTTTAAGAAATGCTATTTTTTTGCAGGCAAGCAAAAGAATTATACCTTACCTTTGAATCCGATAGTAGTGGATGATCTATTCACACAATGAGGACTAGATTTTATCAGAATGATCAACCTGATTTCTAGTTCATGACATAAATGGATTCATACAACAACCGACTATTTTACCCGATGGTCTGAAGTTGTCCCATTGAAGAATGCAACAAAGATAGAGACCATTAATTTCTTGGAGGAATTGGTGACATGATTTAGCCCGCTAAAGACCACACAAGAGCTTTCCTAGGTTCCAAGGTATGTCAGCTTGTGCTAGATCATGGAATTTTCCTTAAAAATTCCTCAAATTATTATTTGTAGTGGAATGACCGCGTACAAAAAAATCAATCTGACTCATTAAATGAATAGGATCAGAATGCCAAAAGGAATGACAAAAACACCTAAAGACAACGCTCTGGGCAGATAGAATCAATCCAACACAAGTGCTAAAGACTTCGCCATATGAATTGGTCTATGGTAAGGATGTCTTATTACCTATTTCCATGGAAATACCTACATTACAGTTGCTTAAATATTTAGAGATTGAGGAGAACGGAGCCATGGAGGTCAAGATGGAAGAATTACTCAGCATGCAAGGGTCAAGGGAGAAGGTGTATAGAACTATGACCAGCTGACAATAGGTAGTTAAAAGGTTGTTTGACAAAAAGGCATCCGACCCAGAGTTTAAACAAGGTGATTTAGTTCTAAAGTAAAATGAACGTGTAGCGAAACCAAGTCAACATGCTAAATTCAATACCCTTTGGGAAGGGCCTTTTCATGTTTCAAATTGTAAGGAACATAATGATTTTGAATTAGAAAATTTAGAATGAGATGCTTTGGGGATTCCTGTGAATGGAATCCACGTTAAACATTTTAATTGATTCCTACCTCTCACAAGGCTTAATTTATGTAATTATCATAAATTATGTAAATTTTGTACAAAGCATGTAAATTTTGTATAGTCAACAAACCATTTATTGTAAGTTGTGGAAGCCTTGTAGAGAAATCTAAAATGTTATATTTATTATATCATTGAATATTTACAATATATAAAAAGTGGCTCTTAGGCGTATCGATGAGTATAGAAAAAAGAAAATATCTAGCTAGGAGATTTTATTCATCAGCATCTTCTTTAGTAGGACCGGGAGCTGGAGGAAGCACGAGGTTATAGAAGTTGGTGTACCAATCCATGCCATAAATAGGCTCTATATTCATGCATTTCATCAAAAATCTGCAAGCGGGGGTCGACCTCTCTCGATGGCATTCTACTATGGTGGTTTGAAAGCAACTAAGAATTGGCAACCAGGGCACCACCTCGTCATTGTCAATATATCGCTAAAGATCTTATGTATTTGGTATCCCTTCCTAGTATCACCATCATCATAGTCTTTTTGATCCACCCAAGTATTATTTAGGAAACAAATCCTAGGTGAGCTTAAGTATCTGGGGTTTAGGTTTTACAAGATCTAGTAGAGAGGTCACAAAGCAAGACATAATTTATGTGTTTACCTTATATATGTCTATCCCGATGACAAATTCTTCACCCAATACCCATTTTGTGGCAATAATGGCTATAATATGCATAATATTAGTCATGTACATTAGTTTTTTATCAGTGACTTCCCCTAGGAAATCCAACTGGGGTTTCTTACTCACTAGCCTAATAGGGGTATCCATAGTCACCTTCTCAAGATAGAAATATTACTATGTTTTGGACGTATTTCTTTAGTCTATGCCCAATTTATAGACCAAGCCAAGTGTGCGGATTTGCAAGTGGGACACGATGCCTGTTAGAATGGTGATTTAAAAATATGACCAAATAAAGCATTCAGTGTGTGAAATATAAATGGCTAAAAGTGGTTAGTTAGTGGCATTAGATTCAGAATATGTGAATTATCCAACCAGATGCTAAGTGTCCCACCATAAGGAAGTACTCCATCTCAAATGTCAAGTCATGAATTCTCCTGTACAATCACCTTCCAAGTACCTTTTAATACAGGTGCAAGTCAATAAATCCATACTACTCTCCTTTAGAAGATCAAGTTCCTAAAAACCAAGATGATGAAATGTACTGATTATACGCCTGTGATGAGGTGGTGTCTTTCCCGAAGTGTGAAATTAATTTTGCGTGAAAGACTTAGCTAGCGAAATGTATGGGTTAAAGTGCTTAAACCATATTGTATAACTCACAGTGAAATAAAAAGGAAAAAAAATATTAAGCATATAGAAGGAAGACTAAGTAAAAAGTGAAAGGATTCAAAATACAATAGTGTAGAGTTTCAAGGTATATCAAGAAGCAAAAGAGCTAAGCAAAATTTTATTCTATCTAAAAAAATATTTGCAATATGACATCAAAAGTAACTTTGACTAGTGGTGGCTTTGTAGAAGCATTTACAATATCTCCTTTCATGGATATTTTTGGGGAGGTGTCTTATGCTTTTTCTCAAATGCCTGAGAAACCAGTTTGGGAAAATACCAATGTCCTGGCAAAGGAAACACATAGAAATTCAGCCTTGGTGGTAGATGATGTGGATAAAATTCATGACCTAGAATTGCATTCCAACACAAAGAACCTTTGGGAGGGGCCTATGCAAGAATATTAAATAAATTGGCAGAAAAAGACTCGGAATATTTAGGGTTCCGACTCTAGCATTGAGGCCTACCAAAGTATATAGTCTCAATGATGCAACCCTACCCAGAGTTTGCAGATACTTGCACTATGAATTTGGATCCATATTTGGGTATTATCCAAGACAAGCACCTCAAGGTTGTCATCAACATTGTTTCTATAAAGGATATGCTATGTATTCTTGTCCTCTCATTAGAAGTTATAATTTTCAAGAAGAAAACGTTAGTATCCTATTGGCATAGTAGAATTAATGCAATGAGTTTTTGTAATTATGAAATGAAAAGGGATAAGAAAGAGACACAACTGCCCTAGTGCCCTATATCTTTAAAGAGTTTCCATCAAGATTTGTAGGACACTTTCTCTATGCTTTCTTTCATTTTTGGTTTTGACCAAGATGATGAAAAAGAAGAATTTTAGATGGGGATAGTGTTCAAGCGTAGGAAGCAGAAGGGTCTTTTTTAGTATGATTTCATAGAAGTTTTTGGAAAGGGCATAATGAAGTAGCTGCAAAAGTACAACAAAGAATACACATTTAGGTACCCTTCCTTCTTGGCCCATATGTTCTTGCACTAGAACCCTTCCTTATTCAGTTAGTATTGTTGACGAGTGTTTTGACACACTCACTAACAATCTGGTAGTTTGTGTGAACACTCACCACCTCTCCTAAAAAGCAATCAATCTTGAAAGACTAATTACTCCAAGGTCTCTATAGTCGGGTCATGACGGTGTTGGGTCACTCACTGGTTGATGTGATTGTACTTGTTAAGGGACCTGTTGGTTGGAACAACTTTGAATTACCTACTTTTTTTGTATTTTCTAATTTAGATTCTCTCAAAACTAACCAACAAAAGATAGATTAGGGGAACAAGAAAATAATAATGAAATCAATACAATAATAACTAAATGATCCACACGGTCATAATTTCATAATCCCAATATTATCAATATTACTAATCAACATTCAGATAATGAGCTCCAGAAAGTATATAAAATCAATCAACTTCACACAGCAACGGAAATTAATATTACCCAACCAATAATCGCCCTATCAATTTAATCCTTATATACCATTTACATGTGCAATATGATTCATAAAATGATAAAGCATCCAAAAGAACTAGTTGTTGATTCAAATAATAGAAGTTACCAGATAACGAAGAACAAAATCATATAGAACACGTACTTGTAGATCAAGAAATCCACAAGATTCTTTTTGTATTAAACCTCAAAGAGTATCACAAAATCTTCTAAACTCATAAAAATATGCATAAAAATCTGTAAAATAATATCTAAATTGGACCTCAAATCATCAATTCACGAACCCTTACAATGAATCAAAATTTCTAATTTATAGAGTTTCAAGTCCTAAATTCTAGGAATTAAAGCTATCTAAACTAAATACTACAAAAACAAGGAGTTGCATTTGACATGAAAGTATCTTCCTTAAACTCCATCGAAACTACCAATTAACTATTACTATGAAACATGCGTTCCTGAAATTGGCCATTTCAGCCATGCAGAATTTGCCCAAAAACTAAAGTCGGTGTTGTGTAGCAGTTGAACTCTCAGCCTTTGTGGTAACCAAAAATATCTTCAAAAAGCAGTTAAAATTGCATGTGCAACAACTATATGTTTATCCTTTACTCCTTTTGTAGCTCTTATAGCGACTGATAAAACATGCAACTGTATCTTCAGGAGGATCAACAACATACAAAATCTAGAACTCAGACTTTTTCAAAATTTACTTTGTATACTCCCATCTGTTAACCAATTTATCAATTACTCCCTCCGCATGTATACACTGAGAAGTAAAAAATGAGTATCTATCCATTAACTATGTATTAAACTCCCCTGTAGGTGCAAAGTGATGAGCCGCATACTGGTCCCATTGATCTAACACTACACCTTCCTTCAAGCGACCATCTCTCAAAAGGTCATGACCATATCCCCCTAGCAACTTCTTTACAAAATTCTCATATTTTCCAATTTACTTCAAAAGAGGGGCATGCGCCTCCAAAATCCTCGACCTACAATACTCGAGAACTTCTATCTTAAATTCTATTACAAAGATATAAGATTGTAAGCTAACAAAATCATCTCCTCCTAGCAAATCTTCATTTTTAATCACTTCTTCACCCAAGGCCAATATTTTATTCAAGTTTTCATGCTACTTGGTGGAGTCTTTGATTCTCACTTCCCAATTTTCTAAGCATTCTCTTATTGCTTTCTTCGTTTTGAGGACCCTTTCATAAATTCCCATTGTATGTTGTAGAAAAATCTTTACCTTAGAAATGTTATCTTTTGCCCATGATTTTGTAGTAGTAGCTACTTTCCATATTTTAATCAAGGCTCTTATATCACCTTCTGGGAGTGATGATGTGGACGACAGTGTGTCATCGACTCTTGAATCCAAAGGCTTCCCTATATCCACCAATAATTGTTTATACTATTCTAATTCTGCCTTTACCTATAATTGGGAGTTATGCTCCTTCTCCATTCTTCTCCTCACTGTACTGGTAGCAAACTCTAATGTATCAAGCTCTCCCCACTTTGTCTACCTTCCAACCTCTTGTGATTATTCCTCTTTCTGTTGATGCTCTTCTTCTCCAACATGTATATCTAGAGGAGTTTAGGTTTCTCCGTGGGTACATTATACTGGTACAGTGAGCTATTGTTATTATGAGAGCATTTGTTGAGCCAAGTTCGATTGTAGAGTGCAAGTAATATCAAGTTGTTGCTGATATTCTTCTAACTTCTCGATCACTTGGTCATAGAATTCTTTGGTTGGCTCTTGACCTTGTTGCTTTGTATCTTCACCTGTGATATCTTTCAACAAGTTTTCTATATCCCATAGAGTGAGAACAAGTCTTTCATCATACTCTTCATCCTGCCTTTGTCCCATTTCCCCCTCTTCATCTTGTTGTTTCTCCTGCGGGCCCTGATCATCTATATCCATAGGGGTTACTTGTGAAAGTTTTAATACATTTTTCACAACAGGATCCATTTGTTTCTCTACACTAGAAGGAGTCATTATTTTCCTCTTCTTAGGCTCTCCTTCTATGGTGTTGGCTCAGCCTCCTCCTGGTTTGAGTTTGACTCTACATTATGAATAGTTACTATTACGGTTGTAGGAGTCATTGCAGGTGTAGGCATCTATGAAGCAACACAATATGGAGTGATAGTTGTTGTAACCATGGGTGGAGGTATTATTGAAATAGTCAATGCAACAAATGCGGTTGATGTGGTGGCTGGTGTTGTTGTAGCAGTGGTGGTAGGAGTAGTGGTAGGAGTGGTGGTTGTTGTAGTAGTAGTGGTGGAGGTACTAGAGGTTTGAGCCTCTTGAGAAGGTTGTTATGTCGTTGTTGCAACACCCTCAATATCAGGCCTAACAGGATGAATTTGTGCTTGTGGTGTGGCCCCTAGGCTGGCAGTAATCCCTAAATTCACTTGTTTTTTCAGATGTTCCGCCTCTTTCATTTTCTCATTTAGCTTCTGCTTCAACTCTTCTGTAGTCAAAGGAGTTTTATCTTCCTCCTCTTGGTCCGTAGAGGTTTTCTTCCTTGATTCTGACCTAGTTCTTCTTGTATACTCCTTATGTATCCTCAATTGAGGATTATCAATAGGGATATTCTTTTGTTTTCCTCTAGAGGCGGCAGGTTTGATCCTTAGACTTAACCACTTTTTGGTTCTATCTACCACTGCTTGAGAAATTGTACCTGTAGACACCTAAAATTGTCATGTCTAATTAAATAAATATCTTTATTTATTTAATTAGCTAAGCCTAATTCTTTTATTAATTAAATGAATCTTTATTTACTCAATTAATTCATTTATCCTCTTCTAGCCTTATTTCTCATTTAAATAAATACTTTCATTTGTTTAAATTACCCTTTTCTTAAATTAAATAAATATCTTATTTATTTAATTATCCCACTTCTTCTATTAATTAAATAAATCTTTATTTATTTAATTAATTCATTAACCTTTTCTACTCATGACACATGTCATTCATCTCTTAATTCATACACTACCTACCCTCTTATTATTTTCTTATTTCCTTTACCTACCCTCTAATCATAGTCGACCTCTTTTTCACCTCTCAATCTTATCCCTCCATTTCATATAGTGTCTTCTATATAAGGAGATGCTTCCTTCATTATCAAACCTTGGCAAACTCAATTACGCACTCGACTAGACTACGTTTTGCACTTGCATATACAATCAAGCCTACTTGCAACCACATTTTCGTTCTTTGTTGGGCTCTTGTGCACATATAAAATCTGAGAGAAAATATATCAAGCAAGATCAATGGAGATAGGAAGAATGGAGATCCAAATCCTATTGGACATGTGATGGTATAATCTTTGTGATTTCATTTGATTTGCATTGTCTTAGGTAGTCTTCATATGTTATGGTGGATCTTTGTTGTTGTTAGACTAGGGTTTTGTGGTTGAATTCATTTAGTATTCCAACATTATTGTTGTTATCCATTTTCACCATATACATTTTGGCACACCCGGTTGGACCCTTGTCCCTTTTGCATTTAACATCCTTGTTGCAGATTTTGTGTTTTGAAGTTGTAGATCTGATATTTTCGACAACATTTTGATATTTTCGCGTTTGCATACTTTCGGATCACGTTTTTGGTTTTCTGTCGTGTCTAAGACATCTAGGATCGCGTCTGCATCCTCGACAATATTTCATTTTATTTTTTTTGCAGATTCCAGAAATCGCGTCTGTGTTCCCTAGTCGTGTCTGTGGGGTTTTCAGGTGCGTCTGTGTCTAGAAACCTCGTCTGCATTTTGGAGCCGCGTATGTGTCTCATCTAAGCGCGTCTGCATCCAGAAGCTACATTTGTGTTTCTAATAGCTGCGTCTGTGTGCACTTGTTTCATTTTGGGTTTCATTGATTCAGTTTTTAGTCATTCGGATTTTCAGATCTGGTTTATTTTGAGCTAACATTTTTAGATCTAGCTAACAGAATTGGTGCAGCTTGTCTTGAAAGAAAAATCATTTTGTTGAAGGCCCCTATTTTCACAAAGTCTTTTGGGTTTAAAATTTACCTAACTTGTGTGCTTGCAGGAAGGGGTGATCATTTGAAACAATCCAAACTACTAATAGATCTTTGTTGTAGGTCCTTGGCAAGGTTTTTTTGGATTTTTATTGTGTGCCTTGTTTTCATAGACTAGCAAACACTTCAATTGGTGCACTAAAATTGAATCATTGTCTTTTGCGTCTTGAGCAATAGGCTCTTTTATTTTAATCTTTAGAGGGCCTGTCTCCCCGTGTGGTCATTAGGACTACTAGTGAAAAGAGAACGACCCAAGTGGTAGCAAAAGAAAAGCCATCTTCTTCAAAACCACTATAAATAATTGTATTCATGGTGAAAACTATGGATAACGTGTGCTGATTAGTTCATACCGACACTATGTCTCCCCATAAACCCGTTTGATCAAATTTATTTGATCATTTGTAGGGCATAACCCCTATCGGCTGGGAGCCTTCTGTATTTACAGAGCTAAAAGTGCCGCATGTATGGCCACACGAGTGGATGCCCTTACTAGCACCTTTTTGTTTTAGAAGCCAAAATCCTTCTAGTTGTTGAGGCAGGAGGTTGGACCTCTGGTAGCGGCCCACACACATACGGTTCTTAGTAGAGATACAAAGTTCGCCATGAGGAGTTTTCGTGGGGACTAATGCTTGGCTGCCCCGAGAAGTGAGTGTCGAGGGTGGAGCCAGTAGGGTCAAGCATCTAAGTATCTGCTCTGAATAGCATAGCCTCGAGGGAAACTCCATGTGGGATCAACAACTATTGTCCTGGCCAACCATAAGAATTGTACTTGACTTATTTTGAACAATTAAACATTCAAGACCAAAGATCAGAACATTGTGTCTTTTGTGTCTTCAAGTGTATGAAAATTTTTTTTACATCAAACAACACACATTTCTTGGAGTCATTTTGAGTCTAAACACTTGTAAACATTGAGTCCTCATCAACATTGTGTCCTCTTGTCATGAAAAATAGTCAAACATTTAGATTTGGTCATAAAAAACAATGTCACAGATTGGAAAAATTGCACAAAGTTTGCAAAAGCGTGTCTGTGTCTGACAGAACCATGTCTGTGTCATCTAACCGAGTCTGTGAAAGGCAGAAACGTGTCTGTGCCTTTTGAGCAACATTGCAACATCTCAGAAACGTGTCTGTGTCTGACAAAACCATGTCTGTGTCATCTAAACGCGTCTATGTCCGATAGAATAGCATCTGTGTCATTTAAGCACATCTGTGAAGTATACAGGCATTTATGTGTTTAGGATTGAAAACTTTCATAATTCAGCAAACAAGAACAGTCAGTTTCAGACTTATTGAGCTTCCTAGGTTGTCTCTCTCAAGTTTTCATCTAGCATTCACCCATTCTTTGGGTCTCACAAAGTCCATCATTTCTTTACACCTTACATTACATTCACATTTGTCTAAACTTGAGTCAAAAGGTCACTTGTTTGTCCTCATCATACTTTGTCAACATACTACATACAACAACATTTTTCTAAGTGGTCCCTCATCAAGGTCTATTACCTTTGGGTCTCATTTGGTCTTACTTAGAGTCAAGGTCAACTTACCTCATCAAGAGAAACTATCATCTCTTTGGAAGTCCCACCTACTCTACTACATGCATACTTGGTCTTACACTTTGGACATTGCAAGTACACCTCTAATTCATTTACATTCCATCCAACTCTTGGTCTTCCATACTCTTTCCATTTTCCTCTAGTCTCAAAAATCTTGGTCAAAACCTAGTTCATGGTTGAAACTCGTTCCCAAAAATCTAGGAGAGAAACTAAAGAGGCTCAAGAGTCCACAAACATGAGTTCCTATGAATATGACAATGATATATTTTTCAATTCAGATCATACTATATTACCTAACATGGATGCCTATAGAAACATTCCAAATGAGAACATGGACACTACAAACAACAATGATACACACAATGACAATATGGACAACTTCTCCGTACATTCAACAGAAGTGGAAGACACCATTATGAATCCCCATTTCAATCGATTGGTTGAGGAAATAATGAGGAGAGATAGACAATACTTTTTGTATATGGTGAAAATGGATAACAATAATAACGATATTGAAAGGCTAAATGAATTCAACCACAAAACCCTAGCCTAACAACAACAAAGATCCACCATAACATATGAAGATTACCTAAGACAATGCAAATCAAATGAAATCACAAAGATTATACCATCACATGTCCAATAGGGTTTGGATCTCCATTCTTCCTATATCCATTGATCTTGCTTGATATATTTGCTCTCAGATTTTATGTGCACAAGAGCTCAACAAAGAACAGAATGTGGTTGCAAGTAGGATTGCCTATGTTCAAAAGCATAGTGTAGTCAAGTAGTCAACGGGGGGGCATAGATTGATTAGAATGATTGATTAGGGTTTGATAATGAAGGAAGTATCTCCTTATATAGAAGACACTATATGAAATGGAGGGATAAGATTGAGAGGTGTAAAAGGAGGTCAGCTATGATTAGAGGGTAGGTAAAAGAAATAATAAAATAATGAAAGGGGTAGGTAGTGTATGAATTAAGAGATGAATGACATGTGTCATGGGTAGAAAAGGCTAATGAATTAATTAAATAAATAAAGATTTATTTAATTAATAGAAGAAGTGGGATCAATTAAATAAATAAGATATTTATTTAATTTAGGAAAAGGACAATTTAAATAAATAAATGTATTTATTTATATGAGAAATAAGGCTAGAAGAGGATAAATGAATTAATTAAATAAATAAAGATTTATTTAATTAATAGAAGAATTAGGCTAAAGTAATTAAATAAATAAAATATTTATTTAATCAGACATGACAATTTTAAGTGTCTACACTTTCTACAAGTGATGGCACAAAGTGGAGCCAAGATCCCTCATGATTTTGACATGTCTCAAATAATGGAAAATCGACCTTTGCAACAAACTCACTCCAACATGGATCAAAGGAGGCCTAATAGTGGAGGCAATAGAGGACCACATATGGTGCCTGAATCACCATCATCTTTCTTTCAAAAACCAGAAGTCCCACATTCACATGGTTAAGCATATGATAATCACCTTTGCAGACCATTATGGAGGTCTTATGCAAAAAAATATGCTCAATCACATACTAATGCTAAGGATCAACCACCAAAGCAATTGGATATTCAAAGGCATGCTCAAAATTTGGACACAAGGAAACCCCACGTCAAATTTGGGGGCAACACACTAGAACAAACTCATGACATGCCTATAGAGTATGGTATACATGGACAAAGCAGATATTCCATTCCTCATCATGACTATATACCAAGTGGTCCTTATACGCATACGCAACATCATTATAGACCTCCTCCATATGAACATGTGTATGATCAATATCATCCATATATGCAACATGCTCCTCCTCCAATTGGTGCCTCAAGCATGGGGTATGGTCCAAGAAGTCGATCTCCACCTAAGAGCAATTTGGAACAGCAAATCAAAGACTTACAAAAGAAAATGGAGGACATGAATACACCGAAGTCAACTTACACAATGAGAGACATATGTCCCTATCCATTTGACAAAAGCATTCCAATGCCTCCATTTCCTACATACTTTGTGACGCCTAAGTTTGATAAGTACAGAGGAAAAGGGGATCCTAAGGCACACATAAGATAGTTTTTCACAGCTTGCATTGAGGTAGCAGCAGAAGAGACATATTTGATGAGATTATTCCCACAAAGCTTAGGTGATCAAGCTATGGAATGGTTCTCCCAACTCCCACCTGGAATTAAGTCTTGGGGTGATCTAGTAGAGGCATTTATCCAACATTTCTCCTACAAAATAGAGATAGACATATCAGTCACTACTTTGTGCAACACCAAACAAAGGGATGGAGAATCTTTTTCATCATTTTTACAAAGATGGAGGAAAATAGCCAGTAGATGCTCTTGTGAAATTCCACAAAAACAAATGGTATAAATGTTCACCCAGAATGTTAACAAAGACATTGGTTATGACCTAAGAAAAGCTTGTTTGTCCACTTTTAAGGACGTCATTGAAAAAGTCTTAGCAACAAAAAAGGTCCTAATTGAGCAAGGAGTCATCAAGATATTCAAGGAAAACAAAAATGACTTTAAAGGGAAAGATAAGCCAAGTTTTTGGAACAAAAACAAGAACACGGCCAATGATGGTGTTGTTGATGCCAATACAGTGTGACCAAAAATTGTTTTTTCAGGATCAAACTCTACAAAAAAGCAAGTAAATACTCAAGAAACTTCCAGATCACAAAGGAAGTACACCCCATTGGGAGAACCACTTGAGTCAGTTTTCAAGAAGCTAGTGGCAAACAAAGTAATCACTATTCGAGATTTTCCTCCTTATGAACCAAAGGTCAAACCAAATTGGTGGAATGATGATGAGTATTGTGAATTTCATAAGAGCAAAGGTCATAAAATAGGAAATTGCCATCGACTGAAGAGCATCATACAAGATCTCATTGATAGAGGTGACATTGAGATTGAAGGACATTCCTCCAATCAAGAACATGAGATGTTTAAGGAACCATTCCCAAAGCATGATAAGGGAAAAGTTGTGGCCACAAATGACCAAACCAACTATACCAGAGCATCCTATAACTACGACTCAACTATTAATCACATCTCGATGGACAATTATGTCTCTACCATTATCATCAAGGACAAAATGCCTGAGAATTCTACCCAAAGACCCAAGATTGTCCTAAAAGGCATTGGATCTTCTTCCGAACCTACCTTTGAATGTAATGTTACAACTCGTCAAGGTAAATTCACTTTGCAAGGTGCCCCAACTAAAACCACTACTTCCTCTCAATAAAGCCTAAGTATGACCTTGTAGAATAGTTAGGCAAGACACCCACACTAATCTCCATCCTTGAGCTCTTACGTATATCCCCCACACATAAAGCTATTCTTGACAAAATATTGAGAGACACTGTTGTCCCTACTGATCTGAATGTGGACCTGTTTCAAGCCATGGTGGGATACCTTTCCATTCCACACTCTCTTACATTCACAGACATTGATGATGCCTCCGTAAGTCAGCCACATAATGCACCATTACACATTGAAGCCTTCATACACAAACATCGAATAAAATGAGTCCTGATAGATGAAGGAGCAGGTCTGAACATTGGTACCTTGAGCACTATTAAACAATTTGGATATTTTGATAAAGCTGTGAATTCTACAAACAAAATTACCATCAAGGCATATGATGATGAAGAGCGTTCATCCAAAGGCACAGTCACCTTACCTCTCAGAGTTGGGCCAGTTACAAAGGATGTGGTTTGTCAAGTCCTAGAACTAGATCTCACATATAATATATTACTAGGACGTCCTTGGATTCATGAAATGAGGGCAGTCCCATCTACATATCACCAATGCATTAAGTTTCCCCACAATGGAGTTGAAATAACAGTTAATGGAGATCCTAATCCATTCATATAATGCAATAACTTGAGACCAAAAACTGGGACAATTATTCCAAGTAATCAGGAAGTTGTTCCTTCTTCTGCATACATTGATCCTGAGTCATTAAAACCTTTGACATCAAAACAAGGTGAACTTAAAGGGAAATTCCAGGACAAGGGCATGGGTGAATACACTTTGAATCAAACCATGTACTTACAACAAGTCATGAGTTCACCAAAAGAATATGGAAGACCCCATCCTAATAAGCAGGTATCTATCATTATACTTAAATGGGACCCTACTATCTTTCAAAGATGGGGTGAACTAGAAGAGGAAGACTTATACAAAATGCTTTACAAAGACCTTGAAAATGATACACAAGATCATATCAGCATACCATGTGAGAAGTATGGCAAAGGGTTCAAGATTCTACAAAAATCTGGGTATGATGGCAAAAGCCCTCTTGGCTTAAGAAAAGAAGGCATGATTGAACCTTTACAACTTGAATTGACATTCAAAAAGGAACGCTCGAAGGGACTTGGTTTCATGACTTCCAAGGTTCATACTCAAAAGGCAGAAAAAGCATTACAAATCAAAGCTGCCAAAATTCAACAAGAAAATCGCTATTCCACAGACTCCAATGAATGGGAATGGGGTTCAAACAAATCCTCCAGTAACTACGAGCTCACTGAGACATTCAAAGAGCTAGATGAACCCACAGAAGAAGAGGAATTTTATGAAAAAATCAAAGTTGGTCAAGAAACAACCCCGGAGGATCCCATACAGTCCTTGTCTCTAAGTCCTAGGTTGAAATCACATAGAATGAGAACACCTATCCTAGAATGTGCTACTAGTGATGATAATTTGGATTCAATCATGATCGAGACTGATGAGGAGAGTTCCAACAATGACCTCGATAACTACCTTGACATACCTAAATATAACTGCATCTTCACTCTTAGTCCCGCTAACTTCAAAGAAATCAAAGGCCTTTCCCTTGTTCACCACCAACTTATTGACTGGGACCATGAAGGACCTGCACAGTTTGACACATTCCAAAATGATGAAGCCTTTATTGACTATCTTGGCATACGAGAGGATCTTCCCCCTAGGGACCATAAAGTGGGATACACTATAGAACTCAAGAGCGTGGCATATTTTGGTGAGGGTGTCGGGCCTTCTAGTCACAAAAATGTAAAAATAAAAACAAAACAAGGGTCTTATGGTGAAAGCCACACTGTGGCACTGTCTGACCCCAAAAAAGTAAAAAGAAAGGACGTATCTGAGGGTGAAAACCTCTTTGAGGCACCTGAAGATGGAAGGCTTGACATTCTCCCAACATCATATGAGGAAAAGTCATCCATGTTGGTTGAGGAGACTATTAAAACAAACATTGGCACAGAAGAAGTTCCACACAACATATTCTTGGCTAAATCTTTGACAGAGTCAGAAAGGTCAAAATTCATAAGTTTCTTCACGGAATGACAAATTAACTTTGCATGATCATATGCTGATATGCCTAGATTGGATCCAAATTTGGTAATGCACCATTTGACAGTTAAACCAGGGGCAAAACCAGTGAAACAGAAATTAAGAAAGATGCATCCACAAGTCGCATTATTAGTCAAAGCAGAGCTTGAGAAATTATTGGCTGTCAGATTCATATGCCCAATTGATTATCCTGAATGGATCTCCAACTTAGTGCCTGTTAGTAAACCAGATCGTAGTATTAGAATATGTATAGATTTCAGAGACATCAACAAAGCTTGTCCTAAGGATGATTTTCCATTGCCAAATATTGACTTGATTGTCGATCTCACAACAGGTCATGCAATGTTATCTTTGATGGATGGATTCTCTGGTTACAATCAAATAAAAATCACATCCGAGGATCAGCACAAAACAGCATTCACTTGTCCTTGGGGAACTTTCTATTGGAATGTCATGCCCTTTAGGCTAAAAAATGCAGGCGCTACATATCAAAGAGCCATGACTACTATCTTTCATGATCTCATGCATGTTACTATGGAAGATTATGTTGACAACCTCTTGGGAAAATCAATAGATAGAGATACACATTTAGAAATACTTTCAGTCATCTTTGATTGATTGGAAAAATATAAAGTAAGATTAAACCCCAAGAAATGTGTCTTTGGAGTGACCTCTGGGAAGCTCCTGGGATTCATTGTCTCAAAAAGAGGAATTGAAGCTGATCCAGCAAAAGTCAAGGCTAGCTTAGAGATGCAACCACCAAGAAATATCAGTCAACTTTGATCTTTGCAAGGGAGACTTCAATCCATACGAAGATTTATAGCACAACTTGCAGATAAATGTAATCCCTTTCAGCATTTGCTACATAAAATCATCAAATTCAAATGGGATGATAACTATCAATAGGCTTTCCAGATACTCAAAGATTATCTTCTGAATCCACCAGTTTTGATGCCACCAGTTCCAGATCAACCTCTATTACTATACATATCAGCCACTTCAACAGCACTGGGGGCACTCTCAGCACAACAAGTTGCTAAGGGCAAAGAAAAGGTAGTATACTATATCAGTCGCACATTGGTGGGATATGAGCTAAACTACACACCGATTGAGCATGCATGTCTTCCTATGGTCTTTGCTTCGTAAAAATTGCAACATTACATGCTAACTCATAAGACTAAGTTGGTTGCAAGGATCGATCTATTGAAATACCTTCTCAATAAAGCAACACTTACTAGGTGACTAGCCAAATGGGTGATGATCCTGAGTGAATTCAACATCGAGTATGTGGACAAACAAGAAATAAAAGGACAATCCATCCCAGATCAATTAGCAAATGCCCCCATGATAGATGATGTTCCTCTAATTTCAAAATTTCCAGATGAATCCATTTTAACAGTGTCGCATGCGAAGCCATGGCAACTATACTTTGATGGCTCATACACACAGCATAGGGCAAGAGCTGGCATCCTCTTCATAACTCCTCAAGGGTATTCTATACCAAAATCATATTGATTATCATTTCCCTGTACTAATAACATAGCAAAATACGAGGCATTAACAACTGGATTACGAATAGCAATTCAGTGGAAGATCCAGGAACTTCATATTTTTGGGGATTCTCAGCTTGTAATTCATCAAGCAACTAATGACTAACAAACAAAGGATGAGAAATTAATGCCTTACAAAAGAATGGTGGATGACCTGAAACAACATTTCACGAAGTTAGACTTTGAGCAGATACCAAGGGAGCAGAATCGAGCCACAGATGCCATGGCTACAATTGCTTCACTGATCGATCTACCTCCAAATGAGACCCGCTATGAGTTCTTGGTAGATAACCTTTTGGTTCCCTCATATGAAAGCACTCCTACTAAGATAATATGTGTTGTTGGTCCTAAGTCCCAGTTATACGGTTCCATTTTCGCATACCTGACAATATCCTACCTCCTGACCTATCCAATAACCAACGTCGCACTTTCATTTGCCAATCTTCTCGATATGTCATTTTAGCCAATATCCTATATCATTGAGGTCTAGATGGCACTCTTCTTAGATGTTTAGAAAGAGACAAAGCTTAGATTGCGTTACGTGAAGTACATGAAGGGATATGTGGTCCACATTCTAGTGGTCCTACCTTAGCCAAGAAACTCATTAGGACTGGATATTACTGGCCCAATATGGAAAAAGATTCATATCAGTTTGTTAAGAAATGTGAACAATGTCAACTTCATGGAGACCTCATTCATGTGCCAGCACAAGAACTTCAACCAATTGCGACTCCTTGGCCCTTTTGTCAGTGGGGACTCAATCTTATAGGCAAAATTCACCCTCCATCTTCCAATTGTCATAAATTCATAATCACTGCCACAGAGTATTTCACAAAATGGATTGAAGTTGTGCCTCTCACACAAGTCACTGGAAAACAAATTGCTAAATTCATTCTAACTATATCATTTGTCGATACGGTATTCCTGTTTCCATCATCACGGATAACGGGCATCCCTTCAAAAATCAGGATGTTCATGAACTCTGTGACCGCTTCCATATTACCCATCATTTCTCCACACCATATTACCCCCAAGGTAACGATCAAGCTGAGGTGTCTAATAAAACAATCCTTAAAATCTTGAAAAAGACAATCGACGACGCTGGCCGTAATTGGCATATCCAACTTAATCTTGCACTTTGGGCCTACCGCACAAGCATCTCACACCTACAGGAGCTACACCCTATTCACTTGTCTATGACACTGAAGCTATCTTGCCTATTGAGGTCGAGTTACCCTCTTTATGAGTCTCTTTGCAAAACATTATCAGTAATGAAGACTACAGGGTCTCTCGCTTACAAGAACTTGAACTATTGGATGAACGAAGACAAACTGTTTTTAATCATCTCAAGGCTTATCAACACCAAATGAGTCACAGTTACAATCATAAAGTGAAGCCTCACACATTTGAGGTAGGTGACTTGGTTCTCAGAGAATCCTAAAAATCAACAAGACAGAGAGAAGAAGGGCAAATTTGAACCGAATTGGCTTGGTCCTTACATCATCATAGTAGCATATGGATCTGGTGCATATCAACTCTCAACCATAGAGGGTGAATCCTTGGAGGATCCTATCAACAGCATGCACCTTCGTAGGTTTTACACATAGCTATCCAGAGTATCCCATTTTAAAAATACAAAAAAATTCAACAAATTCAAAAATACAAAAAAAATCATAAAAATAAAAATCGTTACTTGGTGAAAACCTGGCAAACAGGCACCTTGTGACACAAAAAACATTGAAAAATTGAAAAAAGTAAAGAGAAATAATTTTGTCCAATGGTGAAAACCACTTTGGTGGCACCCTGGGCAAGTACCATGGTGAAAACTGGGTCATCGGTGCCATGTGTATGGACATTGCTCCTCCCTCCTTCAAGATTCCATTTCATCCTTTCACTTTTTGCACACACTCATAGCCTATCCATCCATAATAAACTTACCCATTCCCATCATGGCTTGTTATTGATCTACCTAAGATTGGTTAGCCATCCATAATAATCCTTCCTTTTCACCCCTTTCCATCCATAATAAATCAGCTCTTATCTGTGGCTAAGGCAAATCCTATGTCTAGTAATGGGTGTGGAACTGAGAGCATCGCCTGTTCTGAGGAGTATAGTTTCTTCCAGTTTTCTTCAGTCTATCCGTGCACAATCCACAATAAAGAAACATTTGCATCACCAATCCGCAATAAAGTTCCATATTCTCCACAATAAAGTATCAGTTGCATGAATTCAGTCAGTTTTAGATGAGACACAACAGCAACAATGGGCTTCAACAAATCAAATATTTCAACAGACTCAGACAACATTATGGTTCAGTGCTATCTATCCTTTTTGTGAAAGTAAACATTGTGACCACATCAAATAAGACTTATACAAGTGACAAGAGACACTAAACTTGAGGACTACAGTGGATGTTGGTGTCGAGTCTTGGTGTTATTGTGATTTTATCTTTTGGTGACATGTCTTTTAGCTTTTCCAAGATGTACAAAACTGATACATAGGGAGTCCTCTATGGCTATGATGAACTCCCTCCCTCGGAGCCACCTGGCCTCGACAGAGTTTGAGCCCTAGAAGGACCCACCCTAAGATCATCTCTCCTATCCCCTCTATCTGGTGGTGGTGGAGGACCCATAACCCCGTTGCTGGATGTCTATCTCCTCTGGCTCCCTCCCTTAGTCGTCGTTGTCCGCGATGGTCTGCGGAAGCTCCTCACCCACTGCTCTAGTGGCACTGCCCCATAATATAGGTCTCGCCAGTAACCTATCTCCTCCCCTACCTATAGAAAATAGGCATATCTAGCCCCTGTGTCCTCTGCCACCTACCTCCCAGCCCTCAGCACTGTCTCAGCCTTAGTATAGCACTAGATAGCCTGATCCCACTCATGCTCTGTCTCCCTCAGCCGCCTCTTGAGCCTAGTTGTCTCCCTCTCCAGGTCATGGATCTCATCTGCCTATCCCTGGTAGATCTTCCTCAGCTCAAGCAGCTCATCCTCCTCCTCCTCGGCCCCCTGTGCCTCTTCCTGTGGCTCCCCCTATACTGGTACCTATGCCTATACCTATACCTGCGTCTGCCCCTATCCCTGCACCTGTCTAGGACCCTATGCTGCTGGCACCTGTAGTGGCAATCCACCGCGACCCCTCACCACCCAAGCCTGTCTCTCCTCCCCACCCTCCTCTCTCCAAGAGCACCCCGTCTCCTCCATCAGCCTCTCCCCCCACCATCTCCATCATCATCTCCATCCCCACCACCATCTCCATCTAGAGGCTCCCCTAGGTCTGTCAGTCGTGGAAAGGGATGCTCAACCCAATATGTCATGTACTCTACATCCATGCCTGCATCCTCAATCTCTAGCCACATATCTCATGGCATCGGCACCATCTCTACTAGCTGCATCACTGCCTGATCATATGACAACAATGGCCCAAAGTGTGCCTAATCCCTGACTGTTTGAGCATACATCCCGGAACACTATGGCATCCACTGAATATGGCCAAACTGCCTGCACACCCTATCAATCAACTATCTCTCTAATACATAGGGCATTCACCCAATCAGATATTTGCTCTGGAAGGTATAAGGTAGATCCACTACGTCCTCCTCCCACTGCTCGCACTCATGGTAGGACCTCCATATCACAATGTTGATCTCATCCAGGACTCAACGCCAATGCTCCAACCTGCCAATACATGGCTGTGAGGTAATCATATCATATAGATGCACAAAGTTGCATCCATGACCCATGCCCTTGAAATGTATCGGTCGGGTAACTGACAGATGCTCATATGCCCACACCTGCAACAATGTAACTCTGCAGCCCAATCCTATGGATCCATGATACACAAACTGATGCAGCTCATAGTACAAGTGTGCCAGCACACACAGTCCCCAGGCATATCTGGTGTGCTCTGTAACTAGCATCTCCAAGGTGCTCCCCTAGCCCACAACCAACCTTCGTGTCACCTTGTCTAGACACAGGAACCCACTGATAACTCCTGCCAACACTACTGGTAGTGACAGTCCTGTCACTGTCATGGTATCATATGCCATGTGTCAAGCTCTCAACTCTAGTCTAGGATCCTAAAACACTCATCTCAATACCTCCCTATCTCCATCTTGATCATAGGGTATTAGCTCCCCATTGATCGGTATCTGCAGAATCCTGTATACATCCTCTAAGGTGACTATAATCTCACCCATCGGCAAATGAAAAATACAAGTCTCTGAGTGTCATCTCTCCACTAGCGTAGTCAGCAGCCCCATGTTTGCCCAAAACTCAAGCACATACAAGATGTATCTCAGACCCATAGCCTCAATAGCAGCTCGATCCTCGAATGTCAAATCTGGTCGTAATCTCTCTCGTGACTCTAGCATAGGCAAATACTCCTGCAGTCAAGCAAAGCAATCATGTCAATCAAAGTGACACTCACTGGTCATCACAAAGTGTTGCTATCTATCCCAGTGACACTCACTGTTCATCACAAAGTGTTGCTATCTATCCTAGTGGTACTCCCTATTCATCACAAAGTACTACATATTTTGCACTCCCTGTTCATCACAAAGTGTTGCTCATATTTGCACTCCCTGTTCATCACAAAGTGTTTCTCCTATTGGTACTCCCTATTCATCACAAATTACTATGTCTTGGTACTCACCGTTCATCACAAAGTGCCTCGATCTATCCTAGTCTTCGCTAGAGGACCTTCTTGAGTGTATCCTCTCAGCAGCTTATCCAATCGACAACGTATGTTCATCACAGAACTGCTGATTTGACCTTGAAGACACAAACGTGCCTTCATGACATAAACACACTTACAGACTGCACAAACGTGCCTGCTCTACACAGACGCGCTTGAAATACATAGACGTGCCTATGCTCTGCACAGATGCGCCTGTCCTACACAGACATACCCACATTTCACAAACGTGTCTGCACAACACAAACGCATTTGCATTTGACATAGATGTTGCTGAATTCATAGACGCGCATGACACAAACACAGACGCGCCTAGCCAACCTAGACGCGCCTGGCACCAACGTAGGCGCGCCTACACGTTTTTGACATTTTTGACATTATCCTAAAAGTGCATTTATTGCACTACCTAGCATGCATTTATGACATCATTTATTGCAATAAAGTACAAAGAGGTTTTGCGGTACTCACCGGCTCTCCTACATCTGCTAGCCTCTGAAATCGGCAAATGCGATCGAATCTATGAACCAATGCCATCGCTGTTGACTGCTGCTGCTCTATTCTCTCTCTGCACACTAATCTCTTGGATGTGTGGATGACAATGAGGATGTATTTCCCTCATGGTCTATCTTATAGACTACCCTAGCCCTAGCCCTCGTTTCCCAAGATAGTCTTCATTACCCCATGACTCTGTCACTCTATCCTATCCAGTCAGTCCATTCTAGCCTTTCTTTCTTATCGAGAGATTGTCTGTGATATTTTCAAACATTTTCATCCAATCTCTCAAGGGGGAATATCATTCCCATCTTGGGGCAACTTTGTATCAGTTCATCTTATTTTCTTTGAAACAACCCGACAAGCTACATTGTCTCAAAGAGGGGCAAAATGTAGACACCTAAAATTGTCATGTCTAATTAAATAAATATCTTTATTTATTTAATTATCTAAGCCTAATTCTTCTATTAATTAAATGAATCTTTATTTACTTAATTAATTCATTTATCCTCTTCTATCCTTATTTCTCATTTTAATAAATACTTTTATTTATTTAAATTACCCTTTTCTTAAATTAAATAAATATCTTATTTATTTAATTATCCCACTTCTTCTATTAATTAAATAAATCTTTATTTATTTAATTAATTCATTAACCTTTTCTACTCATGACACATGTCATTCATCTCTTAATTCATACACTACCTACCCTCTTATTATTTTCTTATTTCCTTTACCTACCCTCTAATCATAGCCGACCTCTTTTTCACCTCTCAATCTTATCCCTCCATTTCATATAGTGTCTTCTATATAAGGAGATGCTTCCTTCATTATCAAACCTTGGCTAACTCAATTATGCACTTGACTACACTACGCTTCGCACTTGCATATGCAATCAAGCCTACTTGCAACCACATTTCTGTTCTTTGTTGAGCTCTTGTGTACATATAAAATCTGAGAGCAAATATATCAAGCAAGATCAATGGAGATAGGAAGAATGGAGATCCAAATCCTATTAGACATGTGATGGTATAATCTTTGTGATTTCATTTGATTTGCATTGTCTTAGGTAATCTTCATATGTTATGGTGGATCTTTGTTGTTGTTAGGCTAGGGTTTTGTGGTTGAATTAATTTGGTCTTCCAACATTATTTTTGTTAGCCATTTTCACCATATACAGTACCAATGTCCACCACTTCCTGTTGTGACCACCTAATTGGAGGGAGCGACCTCTTATCTATCCCTATTTCTCTATACATGGGATCTAGGAAAAAACCATCATCATGTAACTATTTGGGTAAGTTGGTCCCAATACCAAAATCCCTTATTTGTGGAACAATGAGGCGATGGTAATATTTTTCTCTGGCCTCGAAGCTATCCTGAAGATTGGCCCAAAAATCCTCCAGGGCAAGCCGATGTCCTTCATATACTTTGGGCATCTATCCTTTTAGTTTATTGTACGGGTCATAGAATTTCTTGGCAAAATTGAAAGGCTTCAATAGTAGTTCTTGTGATTCTTGTTCAACAACCTTTGCCACATGAATATTCAGACATGAAAATAATGAAAAATTTAAGGGGAAATCTTCACCTGTAACCCGCATCTTATGTCTTGATGATAGTAAATTTTACAAATGCACCATCTGTCTTGCATACTCTAACAAAATTATTTTATCTGTACAATACCTGGGCAACAAAAATGGTTCTCCAGTGAATCCACTCACTCTCAGATAAGTAGATTGGGAGTTTTGTATAAACCAACACCCCTACTTATTTACTAACTCTGTTGCTTCCTTGCTCAGCTTGAACCCAGTGTCTCATGTTAGCCTTATAATAACTAGAAACAAAAATGTGTCATTGATTCTCTTGAAGTGCAGCATGGATTCTTTCAACGGCAATTGGGTGTAGTATTCCCACATGACATTCTTTCCTACTTCTTCCCCTAATGTGCCCTTGGTCTACTGCCCTGGAAATTGACTGGATCTAGCTGCCACCCAAACAATATAAGATGTAAAGAAAAATTTATTCGTGTTATGTACCTACTTGAGCTATTCTCTTATGTTATTTGATAAAATTTGAGCCCAGTCGTAGTATTGCTGCCGATCCAGAATGGTTAACATGAATGAGAACATCCAT
This sequence comes from Cryptomeria japonica, assembly GCF_030272615.1. NCBI lineage: Eukaryota > Viridiplantae > Streptophyta > Pinopsida > Cupressales > Cupressaceae > Cryptomeria > Cryptomeria japonica. The sequence goes on along the minus strand of NC_081410.1, from coordinate 385,261,457 downwards.
GGTTGAAAGTGTCGGCACATAGGTTTGCCAAATGCCTTGCTAAGCAATATGATCAAATCCCTTTGTGACTCTTTGAAATCCTGCCTCAAAATTTCACTTGCTTTCAGGCCCGTTTTCCTTTCTTACTTGAGTCATTCCTCATTCATTCTCTTTTTACATTGACTCATATTTTGGTTCCATTCTCGTTCTCCATATTCTTCTCCCTCAACTAGTACCTCCTTCATGGTGGGAATCTGGAAGACTAGGGCCAACATATTAGGGGACAAATCAATCACCAATTTTTCGTCAGCATCGACACATTACCTACTATTGGGATTATAGAATTGTTCAATTTGCATTATAAACTCTGGTGCCTGCACTGACTATGGGAAGACAATTGCCTCTACCAGACCAAAACTTTTAATCCACCTGTATTCTGCACTTAGTCCTAGTTTCTCCAATTGCTTTTCAATATCTTCAAGCTCAATATGCCCAATCTCTATGTTTGTTACCCATTGAATTGCATCTTCTGGCTTGGAGGCATATGTTTTCCCCTGATATTGGTATTGCATTGTGATTGGCAGCTTCTCAAGATCTTTCACCTTTCAAGAAGATTCCATTAACACAGCTAAACCTGGCACGAAAAGAGAAGACTTTTTTGGATTGGGTATGCGGGAGTTTGAAATCGTGATGTCAACGCTCTACATTTGCAAGAGTGAGTGCACAAATGAGCTCCAAAATGACCTCCAATCCTATTTATACCTCAATCCAACACCACATTAAATGCAAATTTGGGAACTCGGGAACTCGAGTTTCCGAAGTGCAACACAGGAGACAAGTTTGGAACCCCAGGGACCCGGGTTTCCGAAGAATAGAACAGAAAAACAACCTGAGAGTTTGGGAATCTGAACTTCTAGGGCGAAAACCAAAAAGGCAAACAAACACTTCAAGAATCCAAGAACCTGGAGTTTCAAAGCTTCGAACCGAAATAGAAGCAAACTTGGGAGTTAGGGAACCCAAACTTCCGAACAAGGAAATAGAACAAATGACCCGAAAGTTCAGAAACCCGAACCTCCAGGAGCTACACAAACAAACAAAACAAAAACAAACTCGAGAACCCGAAAACCCAGACTCCTAAACAAAAAAATAGAAATAAGCAAAAGCCCACCTCGGGAACCCGAAAAACCGAACTCCCAAGGTGACCAAAACAAAAGATTAAAAAAAACAAAGGGAAAACTAACAAAAAAGGGAGACCCGTATTTTGATGGGACTAGATATTCAGGGCATAACAAATGGTGACTATCTAGGAAAAATGACTCTAGACATTTTAGAAATTCAAAATCTCTCGCTTATTTGACGCCTAAGGTTACTATCATTCAAAATAATGTATACAAGCAAAAATATGAATGAACTAATTAACAAGCAACCAGATCTATAACCGAACAAGATCAACTCTTAATTGTGTGTGCATGATTCATTACCCCATCGTTCTCAAAAGTGAAGATAAACAAAGTAAATTGGTCCCAAGCTATGTAGGTGAAGTCAGCCAACATGTTTCATGCAAGGTCATCCTGGGCATAGCTTTGCTACCAGTCGAGCATCCATAGCCCCGACAGAGATACCTCTAGCTCCCATCAAGCAGTGCTCCACTACCAACTAGGCATCCATAGCCTTGGTCGAGATTACTTGAAACACCCAAATTTAGTTGTTGTAAGTGAGTTATTTTTTTTCTCTTTCTTTCTTTTTTTTAGAGCCTTTGTTCACCTCATAGAGTATAGAGAAATTATTTCTTTTTAACCTTAAAGCAACTTTCAAACATTGAAGTCTGTTTACTGGGTTGGGAGCCATGGTGGACAATGTGAAACATGTTGACTTTCTATTTTTCACTTGAAAACAAGTTCATCTGATATCTTACAAAAAAAATTGATGTAACTTAGTATGATGGTGGTGCTGAGTAATCAAATTAGCCTTCTCCAATTGAGAGTCAAGAACTCAAATCATAATTAAACCATTATATATCACCTTGGATGAATGTAGACAAAGATTTCAGGATTAACCAAACAATAATGAAGTTGTAAAGAGCAAAGAGTCAAAGTCTCTCAATATTTTCCCAACTTGTTATGCAAAGAAAATCTATTCTTTAGTATCTTTAAAAATAAACAATTTGCCCCGAAACAACAAGATGAAATGAACATAACAAAACAAATGAACCAAAGAGAACCAAAAAGGGAAACAAACAAGCAGCCAAAATAAAACTGAACAACCAACAAGCAAGCCCAAGAAAACAACAAAACAACAAACCAAAATAAAATGACTAAACTAATATAGTATAAAATATCAAGCTCCATTGAGGATTAATCAAAATAATGCTTGAGGAGTTGACCATTGATGAGCAATGGTACAAGTTCTCTAGTCAAGGAGCTCAATTGAAAAGTGTTCTCTCCTAAGATTTTAGCAATCTGATAAGGACCTAACCACAATCTCTCGAACTTATGATGATCACCCTTCTTTTCCTTGGCCTTGTCCCATAAAAGAACTAATTCAGAGATACAAAAGGCTTTCACCTTGGCTCTTTTATCAAACCATTGTTTAATAACTGCTTGATGTTTAGTAAAGTGTTGCAAGGTATTTATCCTTTTCTCATCAAGCTTCAATAAATTCAGGAGGCGAACTTCTAACTGGTCCTCAATTTCAAGTTCTTTCATCAGTTGGAGGACAGGTATCTATAAATTAACTGGGAAAATAAGGTTTTGGCCATAAACAAGATAGTATGGAGAAGTCCCTAGGGCAACTTTAACTCTAGTGAGATCAACCCATAGGGCATACCTCAATTGATTGTGCCAATCCTTAGGGTTCTTCTGAAGTACTTCTTAATAACATCTAAAATATTTGTATTTGTGGATTCATCTACTCCATTACCTTGCAGATAGTAATTAGATGAAAATTTCAAGACTACCCTATACTCATATGACCATTGCATTAACCATGTTGAAGTAAAACCAGGGCCGTTGTCACATACCAGAGAAAATGGCATACCAAACCTAGTGATGATATACTCATCAATGAATTTGAGAACAACTTTTGAAATGGCATTCATGCATGCTATGGCCTCCGTCCATCGAGTGAAATAGTCCGTTGCAGTGAGAATGAACTTGTGTCCTATGGACGAGTTAGGACTAATAACACCAACAAAATCTAATGCCCATTGGGCAAATGGTCTTACCTCGAATACTGGTTGAAGAGGCATGACGAGATTCCTTTCTCTGGAAGCTACAATTTGATAGGCATGGCAATGTCTAACATGTTCATGGGTATCTTTAAAAATGTTAGGCCAATAGTAACCTTCTTTCAATATCTGATATGATGTAGCATTTGTCAACCCATGACTGGTGCCATATTTCCCATGAAATTACTCAATCATCTTACGAGCTTCCTGATGATCAAGAAATTGAAGGTAAATACCTTTGTAGTTATTTCTATAAAGTGTTGAATCCTTGATCATGTAATTGGCACTCGTGATCCTTAAGGATCTCCTTTGTGTAGCCGTCAACCCCACAGGACACTTGTTATTCAGCAAGATGAAGACCAAGTCAATGTACCATGGGTCCTGAGTGAATGACTGTAATGTATATTGTTGGCACTGGAAATGAGGGATATCAGTTGCCATAGCTTGCGACAAACCTTGGCCTCTAACTAACCTCATTGGATGTATTTATAGATCAAATTCTTCTAGAATGGCCACATTTTCCTCGATGCTCCCCTAGTTCTGATTGCATGAGGAGCGACTTAACTGCTTGATTAGGTACAATTGCATATATATTTCTCCTCAAGATATAATGTCTAAACTTATTAACTGCTCTTACTAGGGAAAAATCTTGCTTCTCAAGAGCAGAATACCATACCTCAGCATTCTTGAAAGTTGAACTCATGAATGCAATTGATTTTTCATCCCCTGCTTGTCTTTGTTTTCTTTGGCTCCTCCATAATAGCTTGCTACAGTAAAAAGTGAAGGTTAACCATTGTGGTGTTCCTTCGTCTGTACTCCCTCCTTGGGTGGTTATTTGTGTTTTTACCCTTCCAGTTTCTATTGATGGGTGTTTTGACACACTCACCAATAGTCGGGCAGTTTGTGTGAACACTCACCACCTCTCGTAAAAAGTAATCAATCTTGAAAGACTAATTACTCCAAGGTCTCTATAGTCGGGTCATGACAGTGTTGGGTCACTCAGTGGTTGATGGGATTGTACTTGTCAAGGGGCCTGCTGGTTGGAACAACTTTGAATTACCTATTTTTTTTGTATTTTTTAATTTAGGTTCTCTCAAAAATAAACAACAAAAGATAGACTAGGGGAAAAAGGAAATAACAATGAAATCAACACAATAACAACTAAATGATCCACGTGGTCAAAATTTCATAACCCAATATTATCAATATTACTAAATCAACATTCAAATGACAAACTCCATAAAATATATAAAGGCAGACAACTTCACACAACAACTGAAATTAATATTACCCAACCAATAATCTCCCTATCAATTTAATCCTCATATACCATTTACATGAGCAATATGATTCATAAAATAACAAAGCATCCAAAAAGAACTAGTTGTTGATTCAAACAATAGAAGTTACCAGATTATGAAGAACATAACCATAGAACACGCAAGTAGATCAGACATTCCACAAGCTTCTTTTTGCATTAAAATTCAAAGAATATCACAAAAATTCTTCTAAACTCATAAAAATCTGCATAAAATCTCTAATTAAATCTCTGATTGGACCTCAAATCATCAATTCGTTTAGTGGCTTGACTATCTCTGCAAATCTGGTGATAAATTTTCTCACAAAATTAATCTTCTCGAAGAAAGACCTCATTTCTTTTTTACTCCCAAGCATCTGCAATTTCAAAAATGCTTCCACTTGGTCTCGATTGATGGATATTCTTCTTTCGGAGATTATGTGGCTGAGCTTCCCTTCAGCAAACCCGAACACACACTTTTTGTGATTAAAAGATATCCCAAACTTTCGGCATCTTTATAGAACTTTGCAGAGGTGGTCTAGATGATCTTCCTTGATTTTGGAGAATATGGTGAGGTCATCCATGTATATGATAATGCATTTACCAATCAATTCCTTGAAGGTTGTGTCCATCTCTCTTTGAAATGTTGCACCGATATTAATCAACCCAAATGACATCTGACAATATGCATAAATCCCCCACTTTCTAGTGAATGTTGTCTTCATGTGATCTTCATGGTTCACCAACACTTGGTTATATCCAAAATAACCATCGAGGAATGACATCATCTATGAACCATTAACAATTTGTAACACCTCATCCAGGGAAGGCAGTGGATAATTCTCTTTCTTTGATGCTTTATTGAGGTTTTGAAAATTGACACAAAGTCTAAACTCTCCATTCTTCTTCCTTACTGGCACTATATTAGCAACCCAAGTGGAGTGGCATACAGGGAAAATAATCCTGGCAGCGAGCAAATTTTGAATTTCCTTGAAAATTAAGGGCTCTATTAATGAATTGACTGGTCGTTGTTTCTGTCTAAATGGCTTCGTATTGGGTTTCAAAGGTGTAACATGTGTGATAAGATGTATCAAAAAAATTCAAGTATATCCCCATGCTATAACATCAATGTATTCTTTCAGGATTTGTATAATTTTCTCCCTCTCAGTGGGAGTGCAAATCTTCCCAATATAAACTATCTTCTCTTGACCCTCTTGACCAATATTGTGTGGTTCATATTTTCTAGCATCTGAATCTATGGTCAGTCTTTCTTTTATCCTAGGGTCAGAGTCAAACAATCATTCTAAAGTGACCATACCTTTCAAAATTACATTTGTGGGGAGATCGACAATTTCTTCATTACCATCTTCATCAGCAATGTCTAATCTATCATCTTCTTCAATAATTTGCTCCTCAAAAGCACTAGAATTAACTAGGAAATCTAGGATGTGTCTATCATCTTCAAAAACTTGGAAATGTTTGATGTTGTCAGGTACAGTGGGTGTGGATAACAACTTTACCGAAAATATTTTCAAAGGAGATTGACTTACTAGTTCCAATGTACTTTCTGCAACATCCAATGCATCTGATATTCCATTTCCTTTCCTGGGCACTAATTGGATATCAAAAGCGTTGAAGTCTTCAATCAATTCCCATACCCAGTTTCTATATACTGCCAACCTTTTCTCATGACATGCATACTAACATCTTATTTTCTTAACCACCAACTCAGAATCTCCTCGTACTTTTAAGCATTTACCTCCCTTTTTATGGGCAAAGAGGAGTCTCCTAACTAAGGCTTCATAATCGGTCATATTGTTGGTGGAAGGGAATTGGAGTCAATAGGAGGCTAGAAAGGTCTTCCCTTTGGGACTAGTTAATTCAACCCCTGCTCCACTACCTTGTTTGGATCTAGATCCATCAAACTTTAGAAACCAAATTTCATCCTTTAGTTTCTTTATATTCTTTGGCTTGGATTCAGTAATCAACAGCTGAAGGTTACTTTCGAAAAGTGGTTGTTGCTCCCTGAGTTTGATATCTTCTAGTATCTGAGGTTGTTTGTTAACATTTTCTAGGAGTACTTCAACCATAGTGGAAGTGAATTTCTTTTCTTGAAGCTCCATGGGAGGTTGAATCTCCTCATTCTCTATCTTACCTACCTTGATTAGAAGGAACTCCATTTTGCACTGCTCTAGCTAGGGAGCTTCTATTGTAATTTTGTCCCTTTGAAGAACTACTCTCTAATCATTTGTCTTTTCAATTTCTTCAACTATGGTATCACAATTAGTATCTTCACAAAGGACTAGACTTGTCAACTTTGTAACTTCATTTTGACAAGGGATGCAAGATATCTTTGAGTGTTCTTGATGATGTATCCTACACCATTGCAGGAGTAATAAATATTGCACTTTCATGTTATCTCCTAACAAGAACATCCCTTATTTCATTCCTGTAATAAAATCCTTAATCCTCCCCATATATTCTGTCGCATCAACTTGATGGGACTGGTAACTGGAGGTGTAGAGAAGATGAGAATTTCATTCACTCTATAAACTCCTAGACTTACTTTAGCATATGCTACCTCATTGGGAGTCCCATAATCCGTAACCAGATTCTTCAACTTAGGTTCATTGTCGATCTGTATCTAGTTACTTACACCTTTCCATGGAAGCCATAAGTATGTAAAACAAGTTGAAAAGTAACCTCCCAAAGTCTTCGACCAATCTCTACTGAGAAGCATCCTGTATACTTTCGGAATATCAACTACTTGGATGTCAATGTAACAAGATACGAGCAGATCAACACCCAGCTAAATGTATACATCTTTCAACTCCCCAATCACATTCACCTCACCACCTTGTTGTTCACATGCACTGGGTTAAGACCAAGCTTTTTACATATGAAATGAGGCATTACATTTCCAGAAGCGCCTGAATCTACCAAATAGTTATGTAAATTATTTTTGCATATCTTTAGGTTGAGTAGGAATGGAGGGTTTTCGATGGAATCATTATTGATATTAATAATGACCTCATTCAATTCAACCATCTTGACCTCACTGTTATGAGATTCCAACTGTTTTAATTTCTTGAGAAGAGCCTTCTTCTGTTCGGGGCAATATCTCAACACTTCCATTAATGACATAGTTATTGCAATCCTCTCCATCTCCTTGGTAACATTAAATGATCCTTTTATAACATATTCTTGGATTTTTCCTTGTCTAGGATGTATTCCTTGAAAAGCTTGAGGGGGAGGAGGATTGTTTCTTGCGTTTACATCAGGAGGTAAAAATCCACCTTTTGGGGGAGGTGGTTATGCCAATGGTGCCTTGCCTTGATTTCTGAGATTGTAATTATTTCTAGTTTGGAAGGCTTTCACATCATAAACACATGGCTCACTTTCAACTTGTACTTGAAATTCTTTGTAAAGGAAGGTGTCAACCAACATTGTTGCATCAACCTTTTCTGGTTCCTCATTAGAGCATCCTTTTGGCTATGAATCTACTTGAGAAATCCTAATTATTTTTTCGAACTATGCGCAATTAACTTCTGAATGTGATGTTGTATCATGCAACCTGCACCAATTAGTTAGTAAATTCATGTCCGCCAAGTTAACACTTTGTGTGTTGTTATGGTTTTCTCTTGCATCAAGATGGTCATGATTTACTCAACTGTTGTTGGGACCTGTGTTCCATTGTCTATTGTATGACTTGGAATTATATCTTGGATTTTGATTCCAACTATTGTAACCATGCTGATTATTATACGATTGGGATTGGTTGTATCCTCCCGAAGGATTCATCTTTAGTTGACTAAGCTCTGAAGTAACTTGTGAAATCATCTTCTTCAAACCTTCTACTTTGGCTGATATGTGTGACCCTTCACTCTCAAGTATTGAAGTTGGGGCTTGGTTTGTTGTGTGTAAGTTACCATATTATTGCCCTGTCCCATGTATTTGATCAATGTATTGTGTTTGGGTAGGGGTAATATTGGCATTGTTTTGCCATTGTAAATCTTGTGCAGCAAATTGTTGACTAGCTTGAGGTTGAGGTGCATAAAGTGGTATTATGTTCATCATTGGGGCTCCTATTGGTAAGGATGACGACACCTCAGGGACTTGGTTGTAGTTTCCTTGGTTTACTCCTATGGGTAAGTTGTATCCAATCCCCCCAGACATCTGATTTAATTTTTGATTCATGTTGATCACCAAAGCATAAACCTTTGCCAGAGTATCCCTTTGATCTTCAGGCACACTTTTCTTGATAAGCATTGCACTCCAGGGGTCAATGGCTCTTAAATAGGAATCAATTGATACATTTGGTACCACTTGGTAAGGAGTTTATAATATCTTGTATGCTCTTTGGAAGCTAGTATTGAAAGTTGTCAGAGGTTCATTTAGTAACTTCTTAAGGAGGAAAACTGATGGTACAATGTTCCAGGATCAACATACACCCAAAATTGATTGATAAAAGATTTCTCTAAAACATCCCAACCATCAATAGAGTTTGTTGGTAGAGTCAGATATCAATTATACTCGTTCTCCCCAAGTGAATAGGGGAAAAGTCTACATACCACATCTTGATGTTGAATGTTGTTATGAACCACTGCATCCTTGAATGCTTCAATATGCTCATGTATTGTCCTAGGCTCCCCAAAGTAGAACTTACTATAGAATTTGTCTGGATTCCTAGTTAGGTCATGTATCTCTCCAGGTATATTTCCCAATGGTGTGTGATCTTGGTTGAAGTAGTCCATTGTAGGTGGTGGTGGATATTGAGTTATGAAGGGTGCAACGACGGGATAGGGACTAGCTGGTCTTCTATGTTGGATTCAGATGATTGTACTGGTGGGTCTGTTGAAGACTGTCCTTTAGCTTTATTCCTCTTCTTCCTAGTTGTAGATCCTAACTCTACTAAGTCTAATGGGGAAGAGATACTCCTAAGAACTTAATGAAAACCTCTCCGGAGAGAAAGATGATATATGCTCTAGCTTTAGTATCTCAATTTCTTGGTTGTGGAGGAGGTAGTTGATGGTTTCTTTGAGCAAGGAGTTCCCTTTGTGCCTCCACTTTTATGCGTATACCCTTCTTCCTTTTTTTGTCAAGGACTTGTCATGTTTGTAACCAATCACTATGATTCCTTCTACTATCCCAAGAAGGAGAGTATAGTTGGGGAATGATTTCATCTTGTTCGTAGCTGAGGTTGGGTTGTGTAAATAGTAAAAGTCCATCTCCTGGGAGTACCATGTTAGGTCATAGTGTGACCATGCAATTGAAAGTTAAGAGAATTTTTCCTTCTGGCCCTTCTTCTAGCACCAGTTTCTATTGACGAGTGTTTTGACACACTCACCAACAATCACATATTTTATGTGAACACTCACCACCTCTCCTGAAAAGAAATCAATCTCGAAAGACTAATCACTCTAAGGTCACTATAGTCAGATCACGACAGTGTGGATTATTCAGTTGTTATTTTGTTAATTTCATTGTTATTTCCTTGTTCCCCTAATCTATCTTTTGTTGTTTATTTTTTAGAGAACCTAAATTAGAAAATACCGAAAACAAAGTAAGTAATTCAAAGTTGTTCCAACCAGAAAGCCCCTTGACAGGTACAATCGCATCAACTATTGAGCTGCCCAACATTGAGACCTGACTATAGAGACCTTGGAGTAGCTAGTTTCCAAAAACTTGCTTCTTTTTAGGAGAGGTGGTGAGTGTTCACATAAACTACCAAATTGTTGGTGGGTGTGTCAAAACACTCATCAATAGAAACTAGGATAGTATCTAACCCTATCTATAACTAATGAGGAGGGTAATAGGAAATCTATTTATGCATGGACCCATGTTCTCTCTACTACCCATGACTATTATGCCTTCTCTAACTTGTTCTTAACCCCAATTCTACAAGATTTGGGTAGGCAGGGTCAAGAGTTCCATGTTAGAATTTTGCAGGAACAAATGACATGGATGTAGGATAGTCAGCCTCTGTGTGACTGGTTCCTAGGTGAAGACTTCACATTCATAAGAAATCATGGTTTATTTGAGGAGACTTGATGAATCCCAACCTATCTAACCGATAGGACCCTCACATAAGAAATACTTAAGAAACTTGTAATGATCTGTTGGTATTTTGGTATGGTTTTGTCATTAATGTCAACACCTACTAAACACTTATCAACTTTGGCACTTTGGAGAATCAACAACATTCACCGGTAAGCAAGTGACTCATGCACAGTCACCAGTATCTGGTACACCGGCAAGATATAATGATCACAGGCACTTGGAACAATATGGAAAATACTTGGTAATGTCAAAGACATCGTTTGGACATCTTGTCTTGGAGAATTGTTTTTTTGGTATATTCATATTTGCATATTTGTTGTTACCGGCAAATAGGTCCAGGGTTACACTGGCAGGTTTATCTTTTCCAGATCAACATGAAATGCTATGGAGATGATTAATTATTGTTGTAAATGCATTAAGCCGACATGTTCAATCGGATATTGTATTATTTGTAAAATGTTTTTATTGTAATATCTTGTAGAGCCAACCTACTAAAATTGGTCTTAGGTTATGGTATAAATGTAAGATCTTATTTGTAAGATCAAATGTGGAATGCAAAAAAGGATTGAGTGAAGGTATATGTGAGAATAAGGAGAGCTATACACACAAACATCATTTGAAGATTGAATGAGGGTTTTTGTGAAGACAATCAAAACTACACCAATACTGAATCTAGCATATGAAGATGCTATTTTGTGCAATACATTCTTATTGGATTTAACCATCCAAATATAGTCAGTGTGACTCCCATTTTGTGATTGGCCTTTCTACATGTGCAGACCCCATTTATGTACACTTACTATCTACAGTAGTATCATCTAATTATGGGTAAGGTTTCCCACTATGGTTTTTCCCCTTACAGGGTTTCCACGTACAAATATTGGTGTTATGTGTTGTGGATATCTTTGTCTTTATGTTTCATGCACTAATCCTTACCAGTATAGCAATTAACTGTTAAAACTGTGTACCAACATATTGAACTGGTTTACCGGTATTAAGCATTAAGTTGGTTAAGTTGTTTTTGGTTTGAATTTATTTGACAACTGATTCACCCCCCCACCCTCTCAGTTGTCTTCGGGACCTAACAATTGGTATCAGAGCATAGTCCTCTTTTGTAGAAGTTTAACAACTTGAGTAGATCCAATGTCTACTAACTATTTTAGGAAGGACAGTCCTAAACTTGATGGAACCAACTATGGCATATGGAAGATCAGAATGGAGAAACATCTAAACTGCATTGGAAAGGACATCTGGGATGTTACAAAGAATGGTTATACTGCTCCTACTCAGAGTCAGCCCACTCCACCCAACTTGACTAAAGATGAGGAAAATGATTGCAAAGCAAGAGAAGCACTCTTGAGCACATTGTCAGATCAACAAATCATGGGACTATCAAATAGGTCTACTGCTAAAGCTATTTGGGATCATTTGGAAACACTGAATGAAGGAGATTCCACAGTCAAAATTGCAAAACTTGAAAGCTTCCGGGTCAGGTATGAACATCTGAAAATGGAAGAAGATGAAAGGATTTCTGCTTTTATGGAAAGAGTAAATGAGATTGTTTTGGGTATTAAATATTGTGGAGGAACCTTAAGTGAGGATGAAATTGTTTCAAAAGTTTTAAGAGGATTTCCACCGGCATATAAAATGAAAGTCACTGCTATAAATGAGTTAAGAACAATGCCTAATACATCAGTAACTAGGGATACATTGATTGGGAAACTTTCAGCTTTTGAAATTGAAGAATTTGGTCTTGTTGCTACTATAAAGATAGATTTGGCCTTTAAAGCATCAACATCATCTGCTCTATCATTTGATAAATCTGATTGGAAAGCCTTTTATGCAAGAGAACTTGAAGAAAGCAGGAAAGAAAATGAAGAACTTGAAGCACTATTTGCAAGGAAAATGCCTAAAGGTCCAGTTGGAAGTAAGTATGAAGGTAAAGCACCCTTTATATGTTTTAACTATAATAAGATTGGTCATATGGCTTCAAGATGCCCTGATAGACATGCGAGACTAAGAGAAGAAGCTAGAAGAACATACAAGCCTAACCCTAAATATCAGAGATACAGATTTAAGAAGAATAAAGACAAATCTTGTTACATTGCTGATGAAGGTGTGACTGATGATTCTAATGAGGATCCGACAGATAATGGATGGGTTTTTGTTGCTATAACAGAAGATCAACCAGCACCTACTACTCAACCGGTAGAATGGCCCTTGGCAGCTAAAATTGAAGTAAGGGATGAAAGGATAATTGATTCTGGATGCTCACATCATATGACTGGAGACAAAGGTAAATTCTTGAACTTTCAAGAATACAATGGAGGCTTAGTGAGATTTGGAGATGACAAAGCTTCTTTAATCAAAGGTAAGGGTACAATATCTCTTGATGGTAAGCATAACGCTGACAATGTCTACTATATTGAAGGATTAAAGCATAATCTTTAGAGTGTTGGTCAATTAGTTGAGAAAGGATTTTAGTTATAATTCAAAAATAGAAAATGCAAAATCATGAATAGAACTAGTTTGGAAATTGCAACCGGTAATCAGACTAGAGGTAATATCTTTCATTTGAATAACAATGAAAAGACATGCTTAATTGCACATATTGATGAAAGTTGGTTATGGCATAAGAGACTCTGTCATGTAAACTTTGATTGCATGATGAAAATCAGTACTACTAAGGTAGTTAGAGATTTACCTAAAATTGTCAAACCTCACAATACAGTATGTAAGGAATGTCAATTTGGAAAACAAGTTAGAGCTAGGTTCAAAATTATTCCAGAAAAATCCAATAATGCTCTTGATTTGATTCACACTGATTTATGTGGTCTAGCTAGAACTAAAAGCTTACAAGGTGATAGATATTTCATGCTAATCATTGATGACTATTCTAGAATGTGTTGGGTTACTTTTCTCAGAGAAAAATCTGAAGCACTGGGAAAGTTCAAACTGTTCAAAGCAATGATTGAAAATGAAACCGGTAAGAAAATCAAATGTCTAAGATCAGATCAAGGAGGAGAATTTACATCTAAGGAATTTAATACATTCTATAAAGTGAATGGAATAAGAAGACAACTATCAGCACCTCGGACACCACAGCAAAATGGAGTTGTTGAAAGGAAAAACAGAACTATCTTGGATGCAGCAAGAAGTATGTTATCAGAAGCAAACCTACCACATGTATATTGGAGAGAGGCAGTCAGTACGGTGGTCTATACATTCAACAAAGTTCACATCAAAGGTGAAACCGGTAAGACCTCTCATGAACTATGGTTTGGTATTACTCCTACTCTTAAATATTTCAGAATTTTTAGAAGTAAATGTTATATCAGAAGAGATGAGTATATTGGCAAATTTGATCCTAGAAGTGATAAAGGAATATTTCTTGGTTATTCATCTAAGAGCAAGGCATATAGATGTTTTAACAAAAGATTGCAGAAAATTATTGAAAGTACAAATGTAAAGATTGATGAACAATTCAGAGGAACTTCAAAGTATATAGACTCTGAACCGTCAACAGAAATTTTGACAAATGAACCTACTCTAAATCCACTGGTACAAAATGAAGATCTAGTTACCCCAGTATCATCTGAGGATTCCATAGTAACTGAGGAATAACAACAAACAAAGACACCCCGGTATGTAAGACTGAATCATTCTGAAGATCAGATAATTGGAAACAAGTTTAAAGGAGTTATGACAAGAGGAAGATTGGCAAATGAAGAGGTATGTCTTATTTCTGAAATTGAACCATTATCTGTTAATGAGGCATGTGAAGATAAATTTTGGATTAAAGCTATGGAAAAAGAATTAGAACAAATTGAGAAAAACAACACTTGGACATTAGTTCCCTGGCCTAAAGATAAAAATGTAATTGGAACCAAATGGGTATTCAGAAACAAACTTAATGAAGATGGTAAGGTTGTTAGAAATAAAGCAAGACTAGTGTGTAAGGGATATTCTCAGAAGGAAGGAGTTGATTACAATGAAACCTTTATACCGGTAGCTAGAATTGAGGCAGTCAGATTATTTTTGTCTTTTACGGCACATAAGAACTACAAAGTATATCAAATGGATATTAAATGTGCATTTTTGAATGGAGATCTTGAAGAGGAAGTCTACATTGAACAACCTGATGGATTTTCTTTGACAGATGACAATGATATGGTTTGCAGGTTAAGAAAAGCTTTGTATGGATTGAAGCAAGCTCCAAGAGCTTGGTATGCAAGATTGGATAAGTATTTTTTGAAGATTGGTTTTACTAAAGGGAATGCAGACAACAATTTATATTATAAAGTGACTAATGATGACATCTTGATTATAGAAGTATTCATTGATGATATAATCTTTGGAGGAGAAGATGGCTTATGTAAAGAATTTTCTATTAAAATGCAGCAAGAATTTGAAATGTCTATGATTGGAGAAATAAAATTCTTTTTAGGATTGCAGATTTCACAGACTGATAAAGGTATATTCTTGAGTCAATACAAGTATTTAAAAGAGTTACTAAAGAAATTTGGGATGAAAAACTCTAAACCGGTAAGCACACCTATGACAACAAATGACAAACTATCACTAAGGGATGAATCTACACCTGTTAATCCAACTAGATACAAATCTATGATAGGATATTTACTGTATTTGACATAAACCAGACCTGATATTATGAATGTAGTATGTATTGTTTCAAGATTTCAAAGTAATCCTAGAGAAAATCATGAATCAGCAGTAAAGAGGATTTTCCAGTACTTACAAGGCACTATAAATCTTGGATTATGGTATCCTAGAAATGAAAACTTTGAATTATGTGCATACATAGATGCAAATTGGGCAGGAGATGTGGATGATAGAAAAAGCACCACCAGCGGAGCATTATTTCTTGGAAATAGACTAGTTTCTTGGTTGAGTAAGAAACAAAGTTGTACATCTTTATCAATAGCAGAAACAGAATATGTTGCAGCAGCAACTAACTGTACATAGGTACTATGGCTTAAGGAAATGTTGAAAGACATAAAGGTAAAATGCAAGGAACCTATTACTATCTATTGTGATAACACTGCAGCAATTGATATATCTAAGAATCTGGTATTACATTCTAAAACCAAACATGTTTCTATCAAACTAAATTTTCTAAGGGAAAATGTTGAAGCAAAGGAAATAAAATGGGTTTATGTGAATACTAAAGAGCAGATTACAGATATCTTTACTAAACCTCTACCTAAGGAGACTTTTGAATATCTTAGAGATCAGCTTGGGGTCATACCCCCACCGATAGAGACTTAGGAAGTTGATGATTGTCATCAACCGACAGAATTAACAGAGAAATATTTTTTTCGGCTTTGATGGGAAGCTACTTCTTAGGGGGAGTAGTTGGTATACTAAAGTGATTGGTATTTTGTATATGAACTTGGCTTGGTAAGATGTTTTGTTGTAATTTTGGCATTTGATGTCAAAGGGGGAGAGATTGGTATGGAAAAACACAAGGAAAACACATGTTGCTCCTAGGGGGAGAGATTATTACTCTCTGTATCTGTATTTTGATTTCTGGTTATAATCTCTTTTTGGAGATTGTTGGTGTTTGGTATTTGGCATTTCTATTTTGGCACTTTGATGGTTTTTCCATCTTATGTTGCCATCAATGCCAAAGGGGGAGATTGTTGGTATTCTGGTATGGTTTTGTCATTGATGTCAACACCTACTAAACACTTATCAACTCTGGCACTTTGGAGAATCAGCAACATTCACCGGTAAGCAAGTGACTCATGCACAGGCACCGGTATCTGGTACACTGGCAAGATATAATGATCACCGACACTTAGAACAATATGGAAAACACTTGGTAATGTCGAAGACATCGTTTGGACATCTTGTCTTGGAGAATTTTTTTTTGGTATATTCATATTTGCATATTTGTTGTTACCAGCAAATAGGTCCAGGGTTACACTGATAGGTTTATCTTTTCCAGATCAGCATGGCATGCTATGGAGATGATTAATTATTGTTGTAAATGCATTAAGCTGACATGTTCAATCGGTTATTGCATCGGATATTGTATTATTTGTAAAATGTTTTTATTTTAATATCTTGTAGAGCCGACCTACTCAAAATTGGTCTTAGGTTATGGTATAAATGTAAGATATTATTTGTAAGATCAAATGTGGAATGCGAAAAAGGATTGAGTGAAGGTATATGTGAGAATAAGTAGAGCTATACATGCAGACGTCATTTGAAGATTGAAGGAGGGTTTTTGTGAAGACAATCAGAACTACACCGATACTGAATCCAACATATTAAGATGCTATTTTGTGCAATACATTCTTATTGGATTTAACCATCCAACTATAGTCAGTGTGCCTCCCATTTTGTAATTGAGTAGTGAGCTCTAGGCGCTTGGCCTTTCTGCATGTGCATACCCCATTTATGTACACTTACTATCTGCAGTAGTATCATCTGATTGTGGGTAAGGTTTCCCACCATGGTTTTTCCCCTTACAGGGTTTCCACGTACAAATATTGGTGTTATGTGTTGTGGATGACTTTGTCTTTATGTTTCATGCACTAATCCTTAGCGGTATAGCAATTAACTGTTAAAACTGTCTACCGGCATATTGAACTGGTTTACTGGTATTAAGCATTAAGTTGGTTAAGTTGTTTTTGGTTTGAATTTATTTGACAATTGATTCACCCCCCCCCCTCTCAGTTGTCTTTGGGACCTAACAGTCTAACCGATAGGACCCTCACATAAGAAATACTTAAGAAACTTGTAATGATAAAATGTATGGAGCTGGAAGGCATAAAACCTGCATTTACAAGTATCCACTCACACGGGGTCCACTCACACTACAAAAGAGGTCTATGAAAGTCTTATTAACTATCAAACTAACCCACTTGGGTCTTATCATCATCTGTGACAAGTGGAACTATGATCCTAGTGGCTACCTATCTTCCCTAAAAAAATTCCATGGCCCATTCTTTGCAACCCTATTAGGGGACTCAAAGAAATCCAATAGAGGAAGATGCAAGCGTATATGTTGATTTGGCTATATTTTTATAATGCCACAACACAATTCATCCCATCTTGCAAAATTCACAAATCCCTGAGGCAAAATCTGCTCGCACGGGGCTGGAGTGAGGAAAAAGTTGTTCATTTCTGGACATATCGGTAGGAAGTGCATGATTTAAATTTTGATTTCCAAGATAATATTTTGCATGAAAAATTTGATGATCTATGGAATGGGGAGCATAAAAACATCTCAGGAGAAAAGGAAGATTCCCAAGAACAAAAATGAAAAGGTAAGAAACTAGAGACAAGGCCTTCAGCAGGGCCATTAATGCCAACAGTGGCAATATCCTATGTAGAGTTCCAATAGCCATGGACCCAAAAATTGAGGAGGAGGCCTCAATCTATGCAGTGACCTCAACGGTCATTGAATCCTATTATCCCATTACCAAAGAAGAGACAAAGGACAAGTAATATTCAAGAAGGATCCATAGAGAAAATACCTACTTCTCCCCAAGTGTTGATGGCCCCTTCGATATAGGTATGTTTCTCTCCCCCTTTACTCTCTTCTCAATCTTTCGTTTGTCTAGTCACACCTCTGCCCCTTTCTCTTTTCTTTGTGTTGATGTCTCTATTTTTCTTCTACACCTGTAATGAGCCCTGTTCAACACCCCTCACCTACCCCTATGACTGGCTTATCTTTCATGCCCCCACAATTGCCTCTTCCATTCATCACTTCATCTACTACATATTATATTGCAGTATCAATAACATCTATTGATGCATCATTAGCCCCCATGTTGTAGATTGTAGTACCTCTTCTTGCCCCACCATTCTCCTCATCTAATTTAAATGCCTATCTCACACCTGCAAAGTATCCCTCCTTTCTCTCCCTTGGTGCTAAATTTATCAAAGTAGACACAATCTAAGTCTTCAATGATTTTGATTCCCTTTGGTCTTCCTGCTAGGGCCCCCTTTGCTGGTCAATAAATCCAATCCTTGTTCGAGTTTTGGAATCATGCTAATACAACTAAGCTTGCAAGGGTGAAGAGGGCACATAAAAGAAAAGAAAAGAACACCGCTAAGCCTGTTGAACCAAGTGTGGATACTATATTTGATGAGGTATACCAGTCAATAATGTTTGTATCAAAAATTCCTAACATCATAAAGCCCAATGGAGAAATGCAACTAAAAGATTATACAATCAATTCCATATAGATTAATTTAAGCAAGGATCACCCACAAGACAAAGTAGAGCTCATGGAGGAGACCTAGAAGGTGGTAACCATTGATTTCCTAAAGCTGAACCGTGATTAGAGAAGAAAGAAAATGAGTTGAAGAATATAAAAGATACAATCGACCATTTTAAGGCAAAAGACAAAGGGAAAGCTATAGATATTTCTCACCTATCCAAGGAGTTGCATGAAAAGACTCTCATTGTCTCCCAACAAGAACAGGGGGAAATATCTAGGCTCCAGGAGGAGTTGAACAATTATATAGCTCAAACTCAAAGAGAACAACAAGAGAAGGAGTTAACTAAAAGGCTTCAAGTGAAGGATCAAGAACTAACTCACATAGAGTCAAGCCTTTCAAAAGAAGCCAAATCTCAAGAAGAACTACAAAATGTGCAGGCAAAAAAGAATATCCTGCAGCAAGAGCTAAAGAAGATACATATCCAATTGGCTAAAGAGAGACAAGCAAAATAATTGACAGACAACCAATTACAGGCCAAGCTTGGTGAGATCTTTCAAGTTCATCAAGAGCTTGTTGCTTTCATGAATATACAAGTGCAGGTGTAGCAAGAACTACAAGATAAATAGACACATTTTGACAAAGAGCTCCATGAGATGTGAGTATAGCATCCTAAATTGTACTCCCTTAAAATTTTGTTCGTATTTGGGCCCTCACCTTGGCATTCTTTCTCTAAGGCCTTAAATGGACCTATTTTTTCTCTTTCTATGAAAATTTATCACTATTTATAATGCACACGTCATCTCGCCCCTCAAATTTGGTCTCTGATTGGATGACTTGGAACCAAAGCAGCCAACGCCCTAGTCCCCTCAAGTTCCTTTTCTCTCTCTTTTGTGATATCCCTTTTATCTTGAACTTGAAGTCGTAAGATACCTAAAGTCCACTAGGGGCTTGGTGTGTCTTGGCTCCTTAGCATCTTGATAAAAATATTTCAATGTGAACCTTTGTACTTTATCAAGAGTATGCTTAGTCTCATATTCTCTCTAAAGTGGGGGCTAAATGTAATGTATTAAATTGTATTCCCTTACAATTTTGTTCATATTTGGGCCCTCACCTTGGTGTTTGTGCTCTGAGGCCTGAAATGAACTTGTTTTTCCTCTTGCTATGCAAATTTATCACCATTCTCAATTCACACATCATCTTGCTCCTCAAATTTGGTCTTTGATTGAGAAGGACCAGGGTGTGGTGCCCTAGTCCCCTCAAGACCATAGAACCCAATGACCTAGTCCTCCTAATTAGGACCCAAATTTGGGCCCCTTAATGGTCATGAATTGTGAGTGAGAATTCTGGCTTTGTGTCAGCTCATGTTAGAAAATTAAATTGTTTTTTGACTGACAAGTATAAAAGGAGGTCTAACCCTCTCATTTTGATATACAATTCACATCTGGAAGTCATATTGATCAATCAATTCAAGCAATCAAGCATTCAATTTTAAGCAAGAAAGAAATTGATCTTCTTCCAAGCATTAGAGAAGAGATAAAATCAAGATTCAAGCATTAGAGTTGACCTTCGCATTCTATGATATTGAAGACTTCATGAAACCCTAATTCCATGTGGAGAAAAACAAAACTTCACAAGGAGGTAGCATTTGTGTTTCAGTCATTATTCAACATCTCCCTCAAAAGGAGAACACTTCCTTTATTGCAATTCAATCATATTTCATTTCTCTTTCATGGTTAATTCCAAAACCAGGGTTTGACCTAAGGAAAACCCCTATTCCTAAACTATTTCTCTTCTCTAGTGTGTCTAGGAACAAGTACAAAGTTGTGATCTTTAGGATAAGCTTTATTTACAAAGATGAATCATTCCCCCATTTGAGTGTGAAAAGTGTGAAGGACCAGAGCGACCATCACATTGGTCTCGAAAAATTAGGAGCTCCTTCTGGAAACATATCCAAATCCTCCTTCAATCCTCAAATCCAAGTTCGTGGCTCAATCCAATGACTGTAGCTCACTGTTTATGTATTTTACATCAAATTCCCGCACATTTACCCTAATATCAACATTTTCACAATTCAACTTAAAAGAGGGTAGTTCAATCCAATCCATGTTGGAAAGAGACATTGTACCCATAAAGATTAGTGCATGAGGAATGTTTTGGGGTTGCCATTGATGGCAACTCAGATGAAAAATCACATCTGGTATATGCTAAATTGTTCTACCAAATGTTTGATATCCATTTTGTTTAAGTTTGGAAGGTGGAATACAGTATGTGGTAGAGTATGAGTACATTGAACAAATATCAATTTTGGTTGTGGTGGAAGAGTTAGGCAATTGAAAGTTTGAGACAACTTATTTTTCAATCCTATCCTTTGGTATTGATTCTCGTGCAAGATAGATGATCCAGTACCCGGTATTTCAAGAAGAACGAGGTTATTTTAGTGTTGTGTGTTATGCGGAATCTTTGGGATGATTTTGATGATTGGTTTTGAGTTTGAGGTGGACGAGGTGACATGTGTGAAGCTTATTATCAATTTGTTTAGGTTAGCATATGGAGTTGTAATTGGATTGACTCAACTTATTGTTACACATTTCGTGTTATGCATTTTCAAGCCGACATGAAACTAATTTAATCTGATGATGTGGGTATATAAGACTGATTTATTTGAGAATTTTAGAGATAGATGTGAGTTTGTGAAGGTTGTATGAGAATTGGTATGCATTTTCACATGCACTATCCTTGGATTGGTGCTCCGATATTTGACAGAGCAATTTGTCAGAACAGTGGAAGATAGTCACTTTGTAGTTAACCAAAACTACATTTTAGCATTTTTAGATGCTACTCATCAGTTCAAACATTATTGTTGTCATTTGTAATTATTTGTAGCACAGTGAGTCCTTCGAGGTTGTAGCCCTCTTCTTTTGTAATTGAGCAGTGAGCTTTAGGCAGTGTACCTGAATGCATGTGCATTCCCCTCTTGTAATATTATTATACTCCCGATCATAGTATTATAATATTGTGGGTCTTAATCCCACTGTGGTTTTTCCCTTTCTGGGTTTCCATGTAAAAATTATGTTCTTATGGTTTTGTGCTTGTTTGCATTTAGTTTCTACACTTTTCTTTTATTCATTTGCATCCAATGGTTTAAGAATCAGTTTAAGGAAGTTGTTAATTGAAGAACACTAATTCACACCCCCTCTTAGTGTTTATTGATTCCAACAAATTGGTATTAGTGCCTAGTTCCTCTAAGGAAGACTAACAGCTTGAGGAAGATTCGGGAGAGTGAATCAATGGACTTTGATTTATAGAAAGGCACTTGGGGATCTAGATGCAGCAAGGAAAGAAGCAAGTAATATACGAAGAAATTTGAGTGATGCTGAAAATTCCATTGATTCATTGAAAGAACAAGTGAGCACATCCAGAGAGAAAAGAAAGGAGCTAATGGACAAAGTCAAGGAAAAATAAGAGCAAAGCATTGATGATCAAATTCTGAAAAACAAAACAAATGAAAGTGAAAACTTGCTAGAGATAATGCAGTCCTGGAGAATGAAATGCAATCCATTGTAATGAAGCTAACAAAGGAGATTGAAGATAGGAAGAAGAATGAGGAAAGTTCATCTCAGTCATTGAAGGATAGATCTGATGAATGTTGCAGACTTAATCATGAAAATGACCCATTGAAGCTTGAATTGATACAATCCAAGAATAATGAGAAAGAGCTTGAAAGATGAATCATAATTTTGAGAGATGAACTTACCACTACTAATGAGTACAAAGAAAAAATCAAAACTAGCTTAGCTAAGCTAGATGAGATGCTACAAGGTCAAAAGAATAAAGGTGATATGGGAGGACTTGGATTTGAGAAAGGAGAGAGCTCCGGATTTGGTCAAAACAATCATCAGAAGAACAAAAAATATTCGGTAAGACAACCTAATGCTTATAAATTCAATGGTAAATGTTTTGTTTGCAATAAATTTGGTCATATGGAAAGTCAATGCAAAAATAGAGCTAATCAGAATAATTCATCATTCTTCGGACAATGTTTCAATTGTAATAAATATGGTTATAAGTCAGTTGAATGTAGAAGTATGATAAATAGGAGAAATGTAAGATTCTATGCTTGTGGAAGATTTGGACACATTTCTAACCAATTCAAATCAAGGGGAAATCAAGGTAATTCTAGGCCTAATCAGAGAAATAACATTGTTTGTTATTCTTGCAACAAATCTGGTCATATTACAATATTTTATAGAAGCAAGAATATGAGCAAGAATGCTCCGACAAACAAGAACAAAGAAGATGAAAATGGCAAAGAAAAGGTTGGAGAGATCAAAGAAAAGCACAAGAAGATGTGGGTTAAAAATGACTATTCAAATGTGATAAATGAGTCCACACCTAATTCTGGTCTTGGATCTTCATCCGATAACTAAGGTATTTTGGCCTTAGGGGGAAGCTTTTCATGCAAATCCTTAAAACCCCCTTTCTGAGATCTATAATTGGCTGCGAAATATTGTAGATGATTGTAGATGGTTGTGCAGATGATCCAGAGAGATATCCAGTAGATTTCATGTTGATTTGATGCTCTAATACAATACTTATGAGATACAAAGCATTTGGGAGAACTTTAGGGTTGAGCATTTATTGCACCTTAAAGTTACGTATGAAGAAGATAAAAAGGCATTTTAACTTTGATTTTTCATATTGTGTTTGAATCAAAAGAGTAAAAGAGTGTGGCAAAGAAGATTGTGCAGTGAAACCAGAGCTTGAAAGGATTTGGTGAAGATTTCTTGCATCCGATTGGAGATAAAAAGGTATTTTTTGAGTTCGAGCTATTTATTCATAAACTAGAATTCGATAATGGCATCATCTAGTTCTGGTGTGGCGACTCCATTGGTTGTTTAAATAACTGATAGGGCAAGGCCTAAGTTCAAGAATCATCCATACAAATTGATGGAAGATGATCTGAATGGAGCATTTTCATCTGTTCTGTATTGGGTATTGCATGTTGAAGATATTAGGGCATACATCTATTGCAATATTGAGGATCTTGGGAATGCTGAAATGTTATCACTGTATACCAAGAACATGATAGATAGTATGGGAAACCTTAAACCCAATTTCAAATCTCTATAGGATAAGGGTTTCATTCAGTTTGTGAACTTTCTAGTTTTCGATGAACCTGAATGGGTTAGGTACATTTTGAGAAGGGTCCATGACGAATTCATATGGCTTGATAAACCATACAAGATCACAAAGAATGAAATCAAAATGGTGACATGTTTGAATGCAATTAATGAAGTTCTTGGTCAAAGAAATGTGAAGAACTTGACAACGATAGAGGTAACCAGTTCCTAGAATGATAGCAGATCGATGAAAATCAGTGACATTGTTGAGTCTAATGTCAGTTTTTCATCCATGGTGATAGGTATAAGGTATATCAATCTAGCAAATCAAACTTAGTCTTTGATACAACAATATATGCTGGTTATCAAATTATTAAGGAGGATAAGTTGTATGATCTCTGTGGAGTACTTTTGAGTGAGCTTATGAGAAATCTAAAAAAGATAAAGTAGGATAAGAAGAATGTTTTTAAGTTTGGTACTTTGATTATCTGATTAGTATTTTATTTCATGAGAGATATCCCCCAGTGTAGGAAAAGTACAATGGGCATATGAAAAACCAGTGGCGATGCAGATCAAGAAAGCCTTACAAGGATTAGGAGATGCTCAAGCACAAAAACCTATCCTGTGGGGTTACTTCAAACCCTTCCAAGACATGACGTAGAGAAGGGAAAGGATACCAAAGGAGATTGTAGAAAATTATGAGGATACCATATGCCTCATGATGGAAATTGACCAATGCCTAATGAAAACCGTTGAACCAAGAATAGTATGGATCATGCCCATGGGGTATAAAGTTGATGCAAATACTCTTGATGCATATGCTCAACATCTTTTTAGTAAGCTGGTGGATGAAAAGGAAGAAATATTTGAGATGTATAAAGAGAAAAGTTTAAGCTTGCACTCTCATTTCACTAAGCTTGAAATGCAAAAGAGAGTGAGGAAAGAAGTAGAGCATCTTGTTAAAGATATGGGCGTTTCAAAATAAGCAATCCGTAGAGCCCAGGAGCAGAACATTCTGAAAGAGGAGGACATGGTAAAACCCAAGAAGAGTAAATTAGTTACTCCTCCTAAGCCAAGGCAAACAAAGTTAGCACCCTCCTTCAGTGCTTAAAATCCCATCCCTCCACCTAAGCCTCAATCCAAATCATCTGGTGGAGAATAGAAGAGGAAGAAAGGGAAGCCAAGAAGAGTATGTGGCAACCACTGCAGAAGAAGAGATAGAATCTGATAAAGCAGTGAAGGAAGTCAAGAAGACTACTACTTCTACCAAGGTAGTCAAGAAGCCACCATTCAGTGAAGGTCAGCCAAGAAAAAAGCCAAGAGTTGGAGCCGAGAAATCTGGAAGACCTCGGCCTACAAAGAAGCCCAAGTTTGGGCTTGATGAAGCTTTGAAGTTTGGGAAACTTGAAGGTAACTACACTATTGTGCCCCCAATTTCATTAAGTCAGATAGTTGATATAGTAGTGAAGGAAGGGAATTTGAAGCATATACCATAATGGTATGAGAATTATGATGAAAATGATAAAAGGACATTAGAAGAAACCATTGTAGAATATATGAATGTAAATAGTAAAACCTTGATAGAATTATCATCAATGATTATGAAGGGTTTATATGAAATTTTGGATGCCAGAAGGCATACGGTTGGTCTAGAAGATGAGAGAATAAAATAATATGTATTGGTTAATTTGTGCTCAATAATTTCTAAGAGTGAAGCAGACAAACTTCTTAAGATTGCAAAGAGTAGATTTAGAAGCAAAACTAGAGTTAATAAGATCATGTTTGGAAAGTTTGATGAAGTAGCCAAGGAAACAAAAGTAATTTTGAAGCAAGCTTTGGAAGAGAACAAGTATGAGATAATTTCGGTGAAAGATGACACTCATCGAGAAGTGCATACACGGGATAATACCTTCATTTTGAATGATAAAACAAATGAAAAAGATGTAGTTGGAGATGATACTATTGATAATCAGAAGGTTATAGACTCTTGTGAAGTTGATCAAAATCCTCTGGTAACAACTATTGAATCAAAGAAGGTAGTTGAGGAGGTTGGTGATGAAAAGGGAGAGGATACAGAGAAAGGAGAAGAGGAAGAGAAGGAGAAGGATGCAAATAAGGTTGACCAGGCTCCAGCGGCAAGAGACATTATGGACAAGGGGAAGCATATTATCAGTGACACAGATCTCACCAAAGGGCTTATCGATCTCAACTCACTATCTCCTGTCCAAGAACTCAAGCTTTCAGCACTTGCAATGACCAAAGATAGTGAAGATTTATTGAAGTATCACTCCGAGGATAAAGAGCTCATATCCATGGCTACAAGTGAGTTTGAAAAATTCTACCATCTTTAAAGCAAGATACTGTTGGGATCCAAGAACATTAAGAGGGGGGATGAATCAGTGTTCTACCGGTATGAAGAGTTTTTATCCTTTTATACCATACACATATAAACTGATAAACAAATAAACATATAAAAAGAAGCAAATAAACCATCCACATAAATGAACACCATAACACACATAATTTGTACGTGGAAAACCTCAAAGAGGAAAAACAACGGTGGGATTTGTGACCCACAATATCAGTTCACTGGCCATATGAAAAGATATCACATATAATAGGGGCCTACACATGCAAGAAGACACACTGCCTAGAGAATACTACTCATCACTAAAGAGCCTCACTGACTACAAGCTTTCTGCTAAAGTAAATTACTGAAAATGAACTCAAGAATGCATCTTCTATGCCAAATAGACTTCTGGTTCTAGCTTTGCTCTGTATGGGTTCATAAACCCTGAACTACTACTGATATCTCTTCTCCTCCAAGAATGCTTTCCAAGCTATCTACAGATCATTGTAGGATATAACATTCACATACAAAATGAGTTCTTCTATATTCTCTTATATCCGCACATTTCACATCTTTAAAAATAACCTAGCAGACTGACCTATATACCCATTACAAATAATATGCCTTATGTCGGCTTACAATAAATTTACAAAAGATATTCAATGTCGGCCTAGACAATAATTACAAAATGATTTATTAAGTAAATCCTCCTTGATGATGACTTCCAATGAAGTATTGATGTCGGTGTTGATGTATCCCTAGATGCTCCAAAGCCGGTATATGTCGGTATATGCCTCCTAGTGTCGGTATATGACTTCCATCTGATCTTCTTGCCATCAATGATAACAAAATGAATCCAATAAGTATCAAATGCCAACAATATCCCCCTTTGGCATTGATGGCAACACTCATGTGAAAAATGGATTCCCTGCTAGTAAGCTCCCCCTGAGAAATACATTCCATCGATATCTTGATATCCTTCCCATGTGTTTTTATCTGGTATTCTTTGATATTTTTCACATATATACATACTCCCCCTTTGACATTAATGCCAAAGACCGGTGAAAGAATTGAAATAATTTCATAACAAAAGAATAAATGAATACTGTTAGTTTCACTGGAGCTTAATCATCTTCAAGATTTATGGGTATGCCTTTTGTAATAACTGAAGATATGTATCCCAGCTGGTTCTGAAAGTATTTGAAATGGATGCTATTCCACTTAATAAGTGGGCATGAGTTTCCTTCTCCTATACATCTACTAGTGTGGGTTTAGCTATCATGTCCATGCACTCTCTCTTATGAACACCCAACAAATCTAGTCTAGGACTTACCAGTCCTCTTAGACTTCTTGCTCTTCGCATGATTTTATCTCTCTCCTTCTCAAAAGAAAAAATTTGGTTCTCCAAGGACAAAATTTGTCCACAACAGATGTGGTCAGTACGGTCAATCCATCAAAAGAATTAGCAATTTTAGTTATCTTATCATATAACTCCTTTAATCTGCTATCTACATTAGCCGTAAGAATTTGTATGTTGCAACACACTCTGTAGATATTTGTACATTGTTTTAAACAAACCTTAATATTAATAAGTTTGTCCTCAACTTTCTTCTTCTCTCCTTCTATAATTTGATCAAAAGCTATTCTTTTAGTTGCTGTGAATTTATCCAAAGCCTGTCGGTCTACAATCTACCTCAGAGATTGAAAATTGTTAGACCTATGCTCTGTTAGAGTCTTGAGCTTGTCAGAAGGGCTTGCACCATCTTCAATCTGACAGTCAGGTATTTCTCTATGCAACACTATGACCGATTGATCAATTATTCCTTTATTTGTAGTACCTTCCTTTAGTAATTTCTGAGTAGCCATCATCATCAATTCAGTTGGACTCAACTTAGAGACTGATTTCTTCTCAACCTGAGAAGTGTCAATTGCCAAAACCTTTGTTGGGGAATCAGTTTTAACTATCGGTATGGACTCAGTTGGTTTTACCTTGTCCATCTCAACCTCTTTTGCACTAGTGGCTTCGCCACTTGGTGCAGTGTTAGTTACTATCGGTGGAGTATTATCCACAGTATTTACAGTGTCCTGTACATTGCCTTGCTCAAAAATTGTTTGTGTCAGTACAGACTGTACACTTTCCTTAACTATTGGTTGTGTCAAAATTGGAGTTGAGCTATCCAAAATACCTTTCCCTTTTGATTTGTAAGGAATGGTGGAAGTTGTTGTCCTTGCAAATTCTTCTTGAGATGTGAGAAAATATGGGTTTTTCTGAAAGGATTTGGTCCATCCCTTACTAGTATCATTTATCACCTCATTTACTCTCCCCATCATAAGGCTTATCTATCAGGGTTTACTATTGAAAACTATCCTATTTGCAGTATCTATGCATCTTTTCATTTCTTCATTATTTACAGCACCACACATCCAAAAGTGCTACTTCCTTAATCTCCCTATCTCTCTTGACAACGTCAAGTCTTCTAGCCTCAAGTTTATTATACAAGGATAAAGGTATCTCCTTCAAAATTTCAACTAAGGCTTTCTTATAAATGTCTATATACAAAAAAAATAGCCTCTTGTTAGAACATAATATTATTAGGGATCACATCCTTATAACATCTATATATAATGTTCTAATATAAGGTTATAAAACCTTATATATTATATGCTTTATAAGCATATCCCATTTGAAATAATTATAATCTAATAACTATTAGATTATTAATTATTTATGAGTGGGGATTATTGAAAAGGTGTGACTAGTGAAGTCACCCTTCCTCCTCTATTTAAGGAGGTTCTCTCTCATTTGAGAGGTGTGAGAATTTGGATCTTTATGGTGAGTTGTATCACTATGCATATGAGGTATTATTAGCCATGTGGAAGTATTGGAGGAGTGTCCCCAGGTTCATGTCTATTTTATTATAGACTATATTTGTAAGTGTTTTAATAAAAATAATGCTTTATGGGGTTTTTTACCCAAAAGGGTTTTCCCCATGTATATCTTGTGTAATGTGTACATTTTTGCATGTATGTTTCATATTTCATTTACTTTATAATCTTGTTTATAATGATTAGTATCCTAAGATCCTAATTTCTAACATGGTATCAGAGCAAGTTAGGCTATAGTAATCATTTTTATAGGTTATATTAAAAGAAATATGTCAAGATTGATGAAAAATCTCCTTATGAAATTTCCTACAATACATGCCAGAAATTTGAGTAAGTGACATAATTGTTTATTGCTATTTTTTTTAGGAAAAGATGTATCATATATTGCATTAGTTGAGTAGCATGATTACAAGGTCACCTTTTCCAAAAAAAAGAGGCTAGCATTTGGGATTGCACTTCAAGAGGTAAAGAGTAATATTTTTTTTTTAAATAGAAAGTTTTTCTATGAGAATAATTGACAAATAGTTTTAAATATTTTTTACTTTCCTCTAATTTTGGAAATATTGAATATGTAAAATTTATGTGCATCTTGTATAATGTAGAAAAAATAGATTACTTTTTTTTTTCAATAAAAGTGGACATGTCACTAAACTATTTTTATTAATATATTCTATTTTTGTTTACAACGAGTTAAAAGGGCATACTGGCAGGAAAGAACTCGCAAGAAAACCTTTGGTTGCGGCCCGAAAAAGCAAAAATTAAAATAACCCAAATATCCCATTAACAAGATCGGTCTAAAACCGACCACCCATTACATAGCTTTAGAGTTGTACATATCATGTGTCTAGATGCCGTAAAAAAATGGAGATAACCACTCAGCCCCATAAGGCCAAGATACCACTAAATTTGAAACTGCAGAAGCAACCTCATAGCGAATAACTAGGCCACATCAAAACCTCTCAAGATCGCAAAAAAATTCAAACAATTCCTGAGATATAATCCTGCATCAAAAAGAGATATGAACCAAAAAGATACCTGCATAATGTAATCAAGTCAAAAACTAAGAGCTTGAGCTCTCATAAGGAGGTTCCCCATCCCCTCTCAAAGGAGGGATTATCTACAAGGGGAATTCCAACCTTGGAGGCATTGAAACCAAAAAGCCAAGAGAGAGCAGCGAATCTAACTCCATAAGAAAAACCAAAGCCTTATCCACAAACTGAGGTGAAACCCAATCAAGTAAGTTTTAAAATGATTTCAATGTATCCCCCAATCTATCACATATTAAACCCATTCTCATTTTAAACAGTAATTCCCCACACCGCCCATTGTCCAAAAGATCAGAACAAGGAAGAAAGCCCCCATAATAAAAAGACCCCAAATCAAAATGATAGCTATCCAATGCAAACCTAACAAGCTCCCAAGAGCATACCGAGGGAAGTATGAATGTAGAAACCAAGAGTTGGAGCAAACCCTCATCATACAAAATGTCATAACAAAAAGTAAGAAATTGAGACAAAATCTTAAAGCTAGAAAAATTAGAACCAGACTGCAACCAGAGACTCCCCACCAACCTATGTACCTCATAATCCACCTGAGGAGAAAACAAATGGAAAACTTTACCAAGCATCTCAAAACTACTTCCTGTATCTTCATTTGAGACTAGAACTTGGCATTCAACAATAACCTTGTATCATGAAAGAGCAAAAACATTCGACATATGCATACCCAAGAAAGAACTAGAAAAAGCCTTATGCAAAATACAGAAATGATGTCGTCTTTTAAAGACATCTGCAATCAAAAACATGAGCAAGAAGTTCCAACACAATTCATGATTACAAATGAAGGCAATCAAAAAATTTAAAGCTCATAAGAGATGTCTTCATAATTGAAAACAATAATAGCATAATACTTCTCACGGTACTGGCGGCAAAAGAACACTACATGAAACACCCCATCAGATGCAATTAAGAAATGATCACCCAATCATGATCAAAACACAAGTACCATGATAGATAACTTCGAATAGGCAATCCTTCCATGCAACACAAAACATTGAATTACTTTTTTGAATTACATGTATCATCAAATTATTTTAACACAAAAATTTAAGACTTGTGAAAGGTGCATATTCATTTGAAAGATTAGAATGCATTTTTCACCTTCTTAGGTAATTAAATGATATTAGTTAATCATGATTCTTTCCAACAAGACTAGATTTATTTTCAAGAGGATCTAAATTATATACAATTTAATAATACGATATCTAGCTATATCTCCATGATAAAAAAATTTAATAACATTAGGAAAATCCATCCCACAACTTCTTCTCTTGCTAAAAGATCTTCACTTGAGTGATTTTTGAGATTAAATCAATTAAAAAATTCATAAAATGAGTAACACCATCTCAAAACAAGTACATGAACACAACCATTTTAAATTCACCATATATCTAATAGCTTAATGTTTCAATCAATCTTATTGATTTTATACATTTTTTGAGAGGTATGTTCTCTTTAATAGATCAAAACCCTATACAAAATCTAAATCTAAATGATGTGCCTTTTGTGAAAAGGTAACTATCCTTTAATATTGATAGTGCATTGTTATGGGCCAACCACAATGATCAATTAATATTGAAATAGTTATCATAAAAAGCATAAGTTGCAATCCTTACATATTGGTCACAATCCATTCTCACAACTTCCTAATATGAAGTCTATCAATGGGATAATAAATGAAATGCTCTATTCTCATTGTTGATATTACACATATCTCTCTTCCCCAAACTTGATGAGTAACATTCTTATTTCTGCACTGTTTCTGGCCATACTTAGCAACTACAAATAGATATACAACTTATAAATACTGACCTTCCTAAGTGGAATTTATAGGAGATGAGAAGCAAGAAATGACGTGGATTTTGCTCTTTAACTCCTTAGAATTATGTCCAACACTTAGCTCGAGACTTCACACTTCCAAAATTCCTATCAGTAAATAATACTAAGATTACCTTTGTCTCAGTTCAATCCATAAACAAAGCCATACCTTTGTCTTAGTTCAAGGCATAAACAAAGCCATGCCTTCTCATGCCAAGAGTGTCTCCACACTTAACATTATTCCACGTGGCCAACATATGGTAAGGCGATTTGCTGCCTTAATATATTGATGCCCTTGGAATTACCTATGGCCAATCTCAAAATTTGAGCATTTTTGAACTCTTCAGAAAGGTCACACCATCTACTAAAATTATCATTATATATTTGCCCAACTATATCCCAATTGCATTAATATAGGCCATCGGGATATCCAAGTCACCACGCCCAAAGAAGAAGACTATAGCGGCAGAGATAGAATCACTTTGACTCCACAATGAAAAACCTCCTCACACACTGTAAATGGCAAATATGAGAGCACAAAAATTATTCCCGATAGATATAAAGCTCACAGAAGAGAATATCCACATAAACTTGGAGCATTCAATAAAATATATTTACATTTTGTTTTTTACTCCTAGCAAGTGAATTGTTATGTAGCCACACTCAAAGAGTTTGAAAAAATGAATCTTAATGATTATTTAGCATAATTAGTTGTCAAGCTATGAGTTTCAGCAACCATCAAAATTAAAGATATTTTTTTGTCAATTCATTTCAATTTTAGAAAGGGTTTGAGTTGATTATTTATGGCACATCAAAGTTTATTTTTTCATCAATAAAACATTGGTTGCAACTAGAATTTTGATTAAGAACCTCTTACAAAGAAACTCATTATAGGCTGGAAAGAAACTCATTATTCTCATGATATTATTTTCATAAATTATTTTCTTCACATTTGAATTTTACATCCTTCCATGCACCATTATAAAATTGTTCAATTTGATGTTAATTTTTTAAGAAAAGTGTGCATATGTATATAAAAAAACGGTGTAATTATCTCATTAGGAATTCCATGTGTTCTATGAGATGTCTCATTCTTTTATGTTGTCAAATATTTTAAAGGTCTCCAACAAACTTGCACATTTAACATACATGTAAATAATCTTATCATTAAAAATGGTCAATGTAAGAAAAACACATTGTCTATGATTAATGTAAGATTTTTTTTGTTGTCAATCATATCATTGAAGATACATGCATATATGAAGAATATCCTTAAGAGTTAAGAGTGTTGCTTTCACAAAGTTATAAGAGATGGTGTAGACTTGTACTTTCCTAGATTATCCATTATAAGTGTTGATACTTCATAATTCCCTATATAAAGGCACTTTAGAATTATTTTTGATTGTCATTTAGTATGGGAAGATATAATAATGTCTCTTTTTTTCATTTTTATGCTATCTTCTTGTAAATCACTTATGGATGAGATGTGAACAAAGAAGGAAGCACCTCATAACTAATGGTGTTGATGCTTCCATATAATTCTATAATATGTTTGGTGCATCGAGTGCCAATTACTATTTTCAAGTTTTTCCTTCCAAATTAATTGGTACAATAGTGTTCTAAGTTGCATTACAAAAGAATCATTAGTGCACTAATTGAGACAAAGGGAAGAAAAATCATAATTTATCTCCCAATAATATTTCAGAGGATTATATTGAGAATATTTATACTTGTAGTATATTTGATGAACTACTATCAAACTATCACAATGATCATCTATTTATCCATAGATAGAGCATAAAATATTTATCTATAAAATATAAAGGCTATTAAAGTTCATAAGTAAATTAAAAATTTATCACTAGCATTTTTTTTTGTAGATCAAAGAGATCTATTGTTTTAATTTTTATTTGATCTATTTTTCACATTATTTATAATGGGTGGCTATCGCCCTTATAAACTGTCTAGGGAGAAAACCTAGAAAGGATAGCTCACCCGTTGCCTAAAATTTTCTATGGATCATTACTATATGTAGTAGCATGTCTATTTTGTATTTTAAACAAGAAAACTAATTATTCATGTTTATTCTCATGAAAATGTATTTTGATTTTGTTGCATTGGATTATATTCTAAATTTATGAGGAATATTATATGATCTTTGGCAAATGACAAAAAATAATATTATGTTTTTTCTTTGCACCAAAAATGAAGTTGATTACTATGTTACTAACTATATTGTTTCTTCTATGGAGAGGTTATGCCTTCAAAACATATGGTGCAAGTGCTATTACATGGATGGTGGAATACTTTAATAAGAAGACTATATTCTATGTGTCTTTGAATCAAATGGACAAAATATGATGTAGCTCTTGAAGAATCAATATGGCCTTGAAGATTTATTGAAGAGTTCCATTTGGATACATATGAAAGTACCATATTACTTGAAGTTACTTTACTCTTTCTAGAGAATATCATTTCTAAAGATCAAAATGAACATTGAAAATCATGGGCACATCACTCAAGTGAAAGAATTCTATAATAAAGGCACCTTGAAGATCATAGGCACCTCACTCAAGTGAAATCATTATATAATAAAGACACTTTGAAGATCATGGGCACATACTATATATTGTAATTTTAGCCATCACTTTGAAATCCTCTATGTAGTGATTGGCTTTGAGGTGATGCCATTAAGGGGGAGTGTACATGACACTACCTAGTGGCTAAATCCTAGATTTCAGACCTAATAGACATAAGAACTTTAAGCATTATATGCTCCAAATTAAAATAATGCTTGGCCTTAGGTGATGCCATTGAGGGGGAGTGTGCATGTAAATGACACCACCTAGTGGCTAAATCCTTTATTTTTAAGTCCTACGGGCACATTATCGTAAGACCTACAGGCAGATGTTTTTAAGTCCTACGAGCATATTGTAAATTCTTCTCCTTGTAAATCTTCCACTTGTAAAAGCATTGCATTAAGACCTACAGGCACTATGTAATGAACCTGGGGAGAGGCTAATCTGAGGGGACCGCGGCTCCAATATAATTTTTTAAGACCTCACAACATTATTTTTAAAACACTGGGATTATAAATTATGACAAGATGACTTTCATGTAGTCTGGAATGCATGATCTTCATATTGGCATATATTTGTGTCCCTGTTTATCACTGTCAAAGAAGACCTACGTTACTGGGGTGCTTCATTTTTTCTTCTATGGAAATTGACGTGTGATCCCCTATTAACATTATGGAGATTGGTTTATGCGTGTATCTGTGTCAACATTTCACAGAATATGGATCTTCCTAGCACTATTGATATAAGCTCCAAACTTGGATTATGGGAACAGTCAATAGAGTTTGAATCACTCCCCTTTGTGTGCTTTTCTTGCAAAAAAGTTGGTCACTGGGCTAAGGATTGTCCCAGCAACCCTAAAAAACCTGTGATAACAAATATCCACAAACAGGTCTGAAAAGAAAAGAATAATAACAAAGAAGGTAACAAGTTAGAAGGAAAAAGCGGAAGCTTTGTCAATATATCAGAACCATCAGAAGGAGATAGAATTGACCTTCCTAAGAATCCCTCTATGAAGGAGAATAAAAAGAATGAAATCAAGGAGTTTGAGATCAAAACAGTCAATACCTTTGAGGCTCTATAGGAAAAGGAGAAGGAGAATGAAATCAATGAAGAGACACTTGAAGATGGTGAGATTGAGAATATCACTGACTCTCATCATGAGGTCTTTCAAGATTCTATATCAAAAAAAGATAAACAGTGCCTAGATGAATTTGAAGAACATGAAATTAAACTTGGAAGGAGCAACAAGTTTGGATTGCCTCAGGTAAATTTAAATGCGTTATTCCAGAATATTGGAGTTGATATGCCTACATCATCCTAGAAAAGAGGAGAACTATGGATTAATATGAAAGATGAGCCTAGAGCGGAACAAGAAGAAAACATAACAAGAAATGGAAAGAAAATAAAAACTAAGAAGGTAGGAGGCCCTAATGGGGTGAAAACCAGAACCTGGTCCAAGGCTGATTTTGGTACTTCAAGATCCCCACCGGGACGTAAAACTATGAAATGGCATAGGGACCAGGAGAGAAAGCAAAACATAGCTGATGGAAGCCAGTGAACTATAAAGGAATCCTGCCCTCAAGCTTCCAAATGAAGGTAATATCTTGGAACATCAGAGGCCTAAATGGTCTCAATAGACAGGATATATTACGAAAGATATATTAGGGAACCTCATTCAAGATCAAAATCTGGATATTATCCTGGTACAGGAAACCAAAATGAGTAAAGAGAAAGTGGAGAAATTAAGCTTCTTTAAAATTGGAGGAGTTTGTGGCAGTAGCTCGAATGGAGCATCTGGAGGGGTAGCAATTTTCTGGAACAAGAAAACCATCTCTAGAGAAATGATTGATGTAGATGGCAATATTTTATCCCTGAAAGCTAAAAGCATCTTTGATGGAAAGGAATGTGTTATTACTAATATCTATGCCCCTAACTCCAAATCTGCTAGAAGCAAATTTTGGGATAAAATTCAGCAAAAAAGAAAATTTTTCCCTTTGAATAGCTGGGTTGTGATGGGAGATTTCAATACTCCTCTGCAAGAAATTGATAAATATGGGGGTAGTCATGCTCAACCAAACAATAGATCTGACTTGATGAACTTTATTAATATCAATTCTCTCATTGATATGGATCTCAATGGGGCATCCTACACATGGTCTAACCGAAGGGATGGTGAAGATCTCATTCAGGTAAGACTTGATAGATCCCTTGTCACTAATGATTGGATTCTTTCCCATAGATGCTCCCTTTCTGTTATTAATAGAATTGGTTCAGACCATTATCCTATCTCTTTTGTTGCTGAGAATTTTAAGAATAATCAGAGCTTCCCTTTTTGGTTCAAAAAGATGTGGATTTCCCACCCTAATCTTGAAAAATCTATTGCTAACTGGTGGAATATTGATGTAAATGGAACTGCCATGCATAAAGTTGCCAAAAAACTTAAAAATATCAAAGTCAACATTAAGATATGGAACAAGAAGGTCTTTGGTGATATTTTTGATTCAAAGAAAAAGCTAAAGGAGGAGTTGGATCAGATCCAAAATTCAATACAGAAAGATGGCTATAAAAAGTATTCCAAAGCCATGGAAGATGATGTTCTAGTCAAACTCCACAACATTATTTCTAGGGAAGAAATCTATTGGAGGCAGAGATCCAGGGCGATCTGGCTAGAGGTTGGGGACAAAAACACTAAATTTTTCCACATGACATCTTTAAAACATAAAGCAGTGAATAGAATTTCAAGACTTATTGTAGAGGACAAAACTCTTCTTAATAAGGAGGAAATCAAGGATGAAGCTGTCAGGTTCTTCAATCAACTCCTCACTAGTAACAAGGACATTGATCATACCCACCAACACAATTTGGTTAATATCATTCCTAAGATCATTAATCTTATTTAGAATAAGGCCCTATCTATTATACCATATGCTAGAGAAGTTAAAAAAGTTGTCTTTTCATTTCAAGGGGATAAAGCTCCGGGTCCTGATGGTTTCCATATGTTTTTCTTCCAATAATTCTGGCATGTTGTGGGAGAAGACACGGTTAATGCGATCAAAGAATTTTTTGGAGCTAGAAGACTCCTTAAGGAACTCAACTCCACATTTATTGCCCTAATCCCTATAGTTGCTTGGGTGGATTCTATGGGAAAATTTAGGCCAATAAGTCTATGTAACTCTTTCTATAAGATCATATCCAAAGTTTTGACTACTAGAATTTTGGTTGTTCTCCCCTTCATCATCTCTGAGGAGCAGAAAGGTTTTGTTCCTGGCGGGCAGATTTTGGACTCTATCATTCTTGTGCATGAGAACATTCATTCTCTCAATTCTGCTAAAAAAGAAGGCTTCTTGATAAAGTTGGATCTTGCGAAGGCTTATGATAGAGTGGAGTGGCATGTTCTTTTTAGAATCATGGAGGATTTTGGACTTGATGAAAAGATAACCAAAATTATCAGAGAGCTTATCACCACTCCTATGTTCTCTATTCTGATTAATGGATCTCCTACAAAATTCTTTAAAACGTCAAGGGGTCTCAGACAAGGAGATCCCATATCTCCTCTTCTCTTCACCATTTTGGCTGAGAGCATGAGCAGATTGATTCACAATATGAAATTGAGTAAAACCATCAAAGGTCTTCAACCTTCCTCTGGTAATGTTTTTTTCTCTCATCAACAGTTTGTTTATGATACCATCCTAATGGGATATTCTTCTATTAGGGAGGTTGAGGCCTTCAAAACTGCTCTTAATTCCTATGCTTTGGCTACTGGTCAGCAAGTCAATTGAGACAAATCGGCTATATATTTCATGAATACTCAGGTCATAAGACAACATAAAATTGCTAAAATTATTGGTTGCAAGGTGGACATGCTCCCTTCCACCTATCTGGGTCTTCCTTTGGGTTTAACTCCCCCAAACTCCTTTTGGAATATGATTATTGATAAATTCAACAAAAAATTAGCTGGGTGGAAAGGTTTTATTTTATCTCAGGCTGGGAAATTGCAGCTCCTTCAAGCTACACTCCAGAACCTCCCTGTTTATGCCCTCAGTTTATTTGGTATCCCAACTAAATTTGCTAAAGCATTGGAAAGAATTTAGAAGAGATTTTTACGGTCAGGAGTTGAAGAAAAAAAGAGGATATCCTTGGTTGCTTGTGACAAAGTTTGTAGACCAAAGAACAAAGGAGGGTTGGGGATTAAAGCTCTAAACACCTTTAACAGAGCTCTTCTAGCAAAATAATTATGGAGAGCTTATGATACCAAGAAATATTGGAATCAAATATGGTTTGATAAATATATTCAGAATCAACCTATTCAAGGGGTCCTTGACTCTGAACACATTCCTATTGGATCCTTCATTTGGAATAGTATTATCAAATCCATAAAAGTGGCCAAAGCTGGAGTTGGATGGGTCCTTGGAAAAGGTGACAAAATAAAGTTTTGGGAGGACCCTTGGATGAAGAATGAAGCTCTTTATGATCAAGACAACAGTCAAGTTATTGAGGAATGTAAAAGGAGGTTTGGGATTATGGTGTGTGACTACTGGAAGGAGGACAAATGGGTGAGGCTTGATGTTATACATTCTAGATTTTCCTTACTCTAGAAGGAGCTGATGTCCTTTTCCCTTAACAAAGACTATGATGGTGTTTTTCTCTAGAAAAGTAATCCTAGAGGTGAATTTACGGTTGCTTCAGCGTACAAAAACATTTTTTCTCAGACCAGTAATCCCATTTGGAGTAAAGTTTGGAACAACATTCCTGATCCCTAAAGTCAATATTTTCTTTTGGATTGCTTCTCATAATAGTATCCTTACTCTTGACAATTTGGTCCGAAGAGGTTTCAAATTCCCTAATAGATGTGATTTGTGCCAGAAGAGGAAGAATCAGTTGATCATCTCTTTTTTCACTACTCCTTTACCTGGTAAATTTGGTGTAAAATGTGGGAGAAATGGAAAGTTAGTTGGGTTATGAACAAGAGTATCAAGGATATTATCTGGCAATGGAATTTCCCCACTAAATGCCAGCTTATCAAGAACCTTTGGTCATTGACCCTCCCCATGATTTGCTGGGGCATTTGGAAAGAAAGAAATAACAAAATATTTAGGGAAGCTAAGTCTAACTCTCAGGTGGTTTTTGAAAAAATTTGCAGGGCCATAAAAGAGAACATCAATATTCCTCACAAGAATAATAAGCAATGGTTTGTTACTAATATGAATGATATGGAAAAATATATCCTCGCTAAATGGAACCTAATACATAAAGTCTGCAGATTTGACAATAAGAATAGGAGAGATAATATTGTTTGGCTCTTTCCTGATCATGATTGGATAAAGGTGAATTTCGATGGGGCAGCTAAGGGCAACCCTAGGAAGTCTGGTGGTGGAGGAGTTATCAGAAATGCTCAAGGAGTCTGCATTGCAGCTTTTGCTTCTCCTTTTGGGGTCCAAAATAATCATGTGGCTGAAGCTCTGGCCATGCTAAAAAGCCTACAGCTTGCTCAGGGATTAAAATTCAAAAAAAATTGGCTCGAAGGGGACTCCTTAAACATCATCCAAGCCCTCAAAGGTACAAGCTCTGTTTCTTGGAATATTACTAACTTAGTTAAAAGTGCTAAATATTTGTTAAATAACTATGTTAGTATTAGCATAACTCATACTCTAAGAGAAGGCAATAAGGTAGCAGATCTCTTAGCTAATGAAGGGGTCAATTTAGAGAATGATGTTAAATATATTAGAGAAACTCATTCTAAAAGGGAGGCTAAAGAGCAATTATATTTTAATCGTATCAATGGGTCAAGTTAATATCATGATTATATTTTGGGGAACGAATTCCAAAGGCAGATTTTGGGGGCGGATTAACTGCCAGTTAATGAGTGTTTTTTGGCATCATTTTCATGATCATATGCATGAGGAAGATTATAATCATAAGTTTCAAAACAATAAAAGAGTCTCTGTTCAGTAACTCCAGAATTTACAAGTATTTGGGGTTTCATCTACGAACTGTGAATTATAGTTGCTGGTACTTCTACCTAGAGCTCAAAATGGGTGGAAATTTAAATAGGAATGAGCCCCCAGGATGCAAAAATTGGAAGAGTGAACGAAAAGTCTGGAGAAGATTTCACAGATATGGCTTTACTGACTATATGGAAAAGCTTCACGGAAGCAGAAATTCTATTTCTCATGGTTTTTCCAGAGGCTGGAGTAACAACAGAGTTACCCTATTTGGGGAGAT
The DNA here is from genome assembly GCF_030272615.1 of Cryptomeria japonica. Lineage (NCBI taxonomy): Eukaryota > Viridiplantae > Streptophyta > Pinopsida > Cupressales > Cupressaceae > Cryptomeria > Cryptomeria japonica. The sequence goes on along the minus strand of NC_081410.1, from coordinate 385,220,663 downwards.
ATGGAAAATTGATGAGAACCTGGTCGCAGAGGTCACGGGTTTGTAGATGGAGGGCACCAAAGTTTACAGAGATCGGAAGTATGTAGCTGAAGCATTCAAAATCTTCTCGAAATCGGAGGATGAGAAGGGCAAGCTTGTGAAGAAAGACAACATTTCCTATTACATTCCCCAGCAGGTAAAGCCCTTTTGGCAAAAAGTTTAAAGGGTTTTAATGGAGTATTTAACTGTTGACGGTAGATTTACAAAAATCTATAACTATCACTTTGCTATTTTGAACCACTTCCATCATGGGGCCAAAATATCCCTGCCTTTTTATTTAGCGTCCTCTCTAAATGAGAGTCTTGCTAACCACGCTAAAAAGCCTAACTCTTACCCTATAGCCCATCAGGGGCTTATATTGCTCATTTATGAACATCTAAAGGACAAGGCTAGGGCGACCAAAGATGACCCTCTGATCATGAATGCTCATATCTTTGAGAGCAGCAAAGATTCAGATTCGGATGAGGAATAGCCTAATGCATCTACCCACAAAAAAAGGAGAGTTGACACAAATAATGTGGATACGGAGGTGCACTGTGATGTGGAGGAGGAAAAGGGTAAGGATTTTGAAACTAATATGGAGTATGAAAAGGATGAGAACATTGGTGAAGAGGATGAAGGGGGTAACTCTGAAAACCATCACTCTAACCCTATGGGCTCAGACAATAGGAATGTTGCTCTGAATTCTAAGGAGGATGACAATCCTAACTTTGTGGGCACTGAATAGTTTAGGGATTCTACAACACCATCTTTAATACTACCCGTAACTATACTTTGGAGTCCTTCAACTTCCAGAAATGGGTTGTCGACAACATTACTAGCATGCAAAGTAAACAGAGGGAGTTGGAAAACAAGATGAATAAGTTGATTAAGGACTCTGGGAAAAAGAATGATGAGATGGAAACCAGTGAAGCTGAAGAGGAAATTGAGATGGAGGATTGGCTGGAAAAATATTTGATCAAAGGGGATTTGAAACACCTAGAGGATGTTATAAGAACCTTCAAAGAACAGGCTGAAGAGGATAAAGACAACATCAACACCCGGGTTGCCTATACCGAGAAGGCTCCAAAAAACTTCATGAACCATAGTCTCCAGGTCCTTAAAGTCTCATCATAGAACATGAATGCTTTGGTGGATCGTCTGGAAAGGAAAAATCAGGAAAAGAATTTGGTTGTCATTGATGATATTCCAACTTCCAGCACCACCCACTAGACTCCTAGGCGCATAACAAGGCAGAACACTACTAGGATGGAGATCAATACGAAAGATAGCCAACTGAGAGAGGAAAGCAATGACCTGAGGGAAGCATCCAAGGCGATGATGCTCTTGGTTCAGAATGCTAAGGAATCTATTAAAGTTTTCAATTAATTTGTAATGTTGGGTTTGGAGCCAACTTCTTGTTAGCTTCTTGCTGTCTTTTTCTTAGCTGTTGGTTTTTGCGCTGGTGTTTTGCAGCTATTTTGTTTCGTCTCTTTAATGCTCATCTTTCGAATTGTAATCAAGTTTCGGGTCCCCTAAAACCTATTTTTACTTAATCAAAAACATTAAGGGGGAGTGTTATAACATAATGTTATTGGGGATTACATCCTTATAACATTTATATATAATGTTCTAATATAAGGTTATAAAACCTTATATATTGTATGCTTTATAAGAATATCCCATTTGAAATAATTATAATCTAATAACTATTAGATTATTAATTATTTATGAGTGGGGGTAATTGAAAAGGTGTGACTAGTGAAGTCACCCTTCCTCCTATATTTAAGGAGGTTCTCTCTCATTTGAGAGGTGTGAGAATTTGGAGCTTTATGGTGAGTTGTATCACTATGCATATGAGGTATTATTGGCCATGTGGAAGTATTGGAGGAGTGTCCCCAGGTTGATGTCTATTTTATTATAGACTATATTTGTAAGTGTTTTAATTAAATGATGCTTTATGGGTTTTTTTACCCGAAAGGGTTTTCCCCATGTATATCTTGTGTAATGTGTATATTTTTGCATGTATGTTTCATATTTCATTTACTTTATAATCTTGTTTATAATGATTAGTATCCTAAGATCCTAATTTCTAACACCTCTTCTAATTCATTTTGCTCATTCGTTTCTAAATCTTCATAATACTTTGATACATTTTTCAATATTCCATCTTTTTGTAATTTCATCAATAAGCTTAGCACAGGTCATTGTGGTCTTACCAGTTTCAGTATTATCACCCTTCTTCTTTTTTCTTGTGGTTTCCAGCGTCGATGTGACTGGTTTCCTCTTTTGCATAGGCTTCCTTGCCAGTGGTGGAGGTGCAGTAGGCTTAGTTTCCTTTCTAACAAGTCTCCTCCTAGGCTCTGCCTTCTTCTTCTCTACTGATGGTTGTACCGCATTCTTCCTTTGTACCCTTCTGAAAGCTAGAGGTTCATTATCCTCAGAATCAGAATTAGAAGTGATAGGGGAAATGTGAACTTGTGGCTTCTTCACTTCTACAGTACCAACCTCTATCGGTTTAGCTGTCTGTTCTGATCTTGAACCCAGTTGAGTGTCTTTCTTATAAATTACATCTTGTACATATGTAGACATCTTTTCTATTTTCTTATCTCTTCTCTTCCTGTTAAAACTAGTTTTCACTTCAAGAGCCTTTTCTCCTATTGTACCAAAATGCTTTGTTTTATCATCTAATGGGGCATCTAACAACATCTTTGCATAGAGTTCAAAAATGCTATCATCCACCTCATATCCAAGCTCTGTCACCCATATTGTCCTTGGTTCAACTACTTCCATAAGAGTTTCATCAGTTTTTACCATAAAACAGATATCAGTGGAATACCTCTCCACAATTTTCTTTGATATTCTCTCCCTTTGCCTCATGTTTTATTGGAATGTCTTTAAATACCCCCAAAGTTTCTCATCTCTATCGGTACCAAGACTAGTGATTGCTTCCTTGATCTACATACCTACCAGTATGTCATGATCCCAATCCTTCTTCCCTATACTGGGTAGCTCATTTAGGAATTAAAGCATTAAACAAACAATCAAATTTCCATATCTAAAAGTGCCTTTCTTGATTCCTTTGATCTTACCAAGGTTCAACATCAATTCACTCCTCTTCCATTCACATAAATCATACTTCACATTGTTCCTTAGCATCTGATATGTAGCATGAATGTATGAACTAGCAACATAATTCAATCAGTTTGATTGAGTTACCTTGTAACCTATTATCATGCTTGCAAATTTTACATCAATGTCAGTGATTATGTTGATCCTCATTGATCTACTATTAGGAGTTGCACCAGTGAGTTTCTCAATCTCTGTGTTGGAAATTTTCTTGTTAGGTTCTTGTCCAACTTTGGGTAATTCGGTGACTACTTGAATAGCCTCCTTTGTGATCATGTAAGGCCTATCTATCCAAATAAATTTGTTGTGAACCCTGCTCAGAACGTATCCGATTACCTCATCTTTGAATTCTGGTATGTATAGAATAGTGGTTAACCCTAGATCCTCAATTTCTTTGTATTCTGGTTTGATGGTTTCAGAGTCTCCCAGTATCATAGATTGATACATGCTTTTGATGTCCTCTGTTCCCAAATCCTCCAGGGTGTAGTGAATGTATGCCCTCACATCTTCAACATGCATTATGTCGTCAGGAACCCTAGAAAATGCTCCCGTAGAGTCTTCCTTTTTAGCAATTTTAGGAACCTCCTTAAATACTTGCCTTAACCTATCCTTGACTTCAACAATGGTGGGATTTGCAATGAAAGTAGGAGCTAAAGATCCAGATGCCATTTCAAAAAATACATGAAAGTGAACACCAGTGGAAGATTGAGTGCTTCAGATAATTGCTTGAAATCCTTTCACGATGCTTCTACTCACTCTTAACTCGCCTTTTCTTCACTCTGAATGCTTGAGTTCTTGGTGAGTGAAAATTATTTCACTTACCCCCTTTTATCAGCAAATAAAACCCTAACTTTCTATAATAAATGCTTCACCAACAACCCTATGGATGTCAATTTCACAGTCATGTGTCGGGTGAACCTTCATCAATGATGAGCACGACTCTCCATATCTCTTCCATATCTCCTTAGATCTCTTCCGGGGTAATATGAAAACTTTAGCAATGACTTTGCCAACCCCTAAGGCTTATGCCTTAGTTACTGGTGGAATTTCCTGCCGGTGGAGGAATACCCTATTCTACCGGTGGACTAACCGGTGTAGATCTATCTCCACTTAGTTCTTCATATTTTCTAACTCATCTCTTGGTGTGATCTTGTTGTATTTCATCTACCTTCTTCTTTCCTTTCTCATTATCTTTATCATTATTAACTGGTTGAGTCTTGCTTCTGCAATACTTAGCAATATGACCTATTTTGTTGCATGCATAGCATGTAACATTGTTCTTCTGAATTGCTTTGACATATCCAGTATCATTTCTTGACCTACAATGCTTAGCAAAAAGTCCAAACTTTCCACATGCATGATATTTAACATTCATTCTACAATCTTCTGATCTATGACCATATTTCTTGCAATTTGTGCATTGACCGAGAACAAAATTGTAGTTTTGATTTGCTTTATTTCTACATTGTTTAGCCATATGCCCAAATTTGTTGCAAACAAAACATCTACCATTGAATTTATAAGCATTATATTTCCTTACCGATTTCCTCTGTTCTGATGAGTTCTGCATACCAGTTGACTGATCTTCATTTGCAGTATTGGAGCTTTCACCATGTACAATCCAAGTCCTCTAGAATCATCAATCTGTCTTTGTACTTTCAATAAGTCATCCAACTATGTAGCACTAATCCTAAACTTTTATTTATACTCACTTGCAGTAGTCAGATCATCTCTCAAAGTAGCTATTTGTCTTTCAAGTTCTTGTTCATTGTTCTGAGAGTGTGCCAAATCAATTCTCAACAAATTATTCTCATGAGTCAATCTGCCACATTCATCAAATTTGTTCTTCAGACATATAACAAGATTATCTTCCTTCTTCTTTCTATCCTCAATATCTTTTGATAACCTCATAGTAAGATCTTGTATTTTATTCTTCATGAGCATGTTTGCTTGACTTAGTTTCTGACATTGTTCCTTAAGAGCATTCTTCTCCTCATCATCTAGTTTTTGCAAAAGTTCTTTTCTCTTGGCTTGAGAAGATGATAACCTTTCTTGCAGGATAAGAATGAATTCATTTGCATAATTCAATTCTTCTTGCAATTTCAAGTTCTTCATCCTTTCAGCATCATAATCCTCAAGAGTCATCTCAAGTTGCTTCTCCATAGCCATGTTCAAAGATTCCGATTTCAGGATCTTCCTCAAGTTGTTAAACTTCTTCTGAGGCACCAAGCACTGATACCAATTGTTGGTATCCAAGAACACTGAGAGGGCGGGGGGGGTGAATTAGTGTTCTTCCAGTATGAACATTTTTTATCCTTTTATACCATACACATATAAACCGGTAAACAAATAAACATATAACGGGAAGCAAATAAACCATCCACATAAATGAACACCATAACACACAAAATTTGTACATGGAAAACCTCAAAGAGGAAAAACCACAGTGGGATTTGTGACCCACAATATCAATTCACTGACCATATGAAAATATATTACATATAATAGGGGCCTGCACATGCAGGAAGGCACATTGCCTAGAGAATATTGCTCATCACTAAAGAGCCTCATTGACTACAATCTTTTTGCTAAATTAAATTACTGAAAATGAACTCAAGAATGCATCTGCTATGATAAATAGAGTTCCGGTTCTGGCACTGCTCTGTACCGGTTCATAAACCCTGAAATACTACCGATATCTCTTATCCTCCAAGAATGCTTTCCAAGATATCTACAAATCATTACATGATATAAAATTTCCATACAAAATGATCTCCATACATATATTTCACACTACACAGTTATGCTATATTCTCCTATTTCCACACATTTCACATCTTTAAAAATAACCTAGCAGACTGACCTATATATCCATTACAAATAATATGCCTTATGTCAGCTTACAGTAAATTTACAAAATATATTCAATGTCAGCCTAGACAATAATTACAAAATGATTTATTAAGTAAATCCTCCTTGATGTCAGCTTCCAATGAAGTATTGATGCCAGTGTCAGTGTAGCCCTGGATGCTCCAAAGTCAGTATCTATTAGTATATGCCTCCTAGTGCTAGTATATGACTTCCATCTAATCATGTTGCCATAAATGACAACAAAATGAATCCAAAGAGTGTCAATTTCCAATAGATACTATAGACACCCTCTGGTAAGCTGAGGAGCATGCTAAAATTAGTAGATTCTCATTTTGCATCTTTAGAGAAAGTTGTCGAAGGAAAGGTTCTTAGACAATTCAATGCTATGAGGTTAAGGATGGTTTTGAAAATGGTTGAAGGCGATAGGGCTAGTTTGACTATCAATTTAAAGGCCATTCAAGAGGCACTGGATGAAGGTGGTAATATTTACAAGTCATGTCTTCTTTTATCTAAGTTCACAATTAAGATTGATAAGAAGATCAAAGAATGCGAAGTTCAATTAGTCGGTATTTCTCAATCTTTTGCCCCCCAATCAGTTTTTGCTAGCAATCTTGAAGCTCGGTTGATGGCTCTACTTGACAAAATCAAGAGCCTTAACCAAGAAATAGACATAGTGGTTGGTAGAGTGGGAGAACTAAGGAACTCAATTACTTCCCGATTGGACACTTTACTTAGCAGTCAGCAGGGTGCTATGAATGCTCTGAATAAGAGTGTTCCTTATGATCTTAGAGGAGAAAATATGAACACCTATCTATTTAGTGCTCTTATCAATATTTTGGTGAACATTAAGAAAGGTTGGGATGATCACCTGCAATCCCTGAAGACCATTTTTGCAAAAAAAATAAAAAAATTGTAAGTTATTGAGTATACCATTGTACATAAATTTTGGTGGATACCTACCTTTTCCATTGATTTCAAAGGGAGAAAGAGATGAATGAAAAATGATGCATATTCTTAGGGGGAGCTTGTTGAATTGTTGAGTTGTTATATTTTTGCATTTTTGAAGTTTTACAGTGTCATTTTTCATCAAGTGTTGCCATCAATGCCAAAGGGGGAGATTGTCGGCAAGAGACACTGTACTGGTAGAGATTAGTGCATAAGGTATGTTTCAGGGTTGTCATTGATGGAAACTCAAATCAGAAATAACATCTGGTATATGCTAAATTTTTCTATCGGAAGTTTGATATCCATTTTGCTTAAGTTTCGAAGGTGGAATACAGTATGCGGCAGAGTATGAGTACATTGAGTAGAAATCAATTTTTGTTGCATAGTTTTGGTTGCGGTGGAAGAGTTAGGTTATTGAATGTTCAAGAAAACTTATTTTACAATCATAGCCTTCGGTATTGATTCTCGTGCAAGATAGATTATCTGGTATCTGGTATTTTAGGAAGAATAGGGTTATTTTGGTGTAGCGTGTTATGCGAAATCTTTGGGATGATCTCAATGATTGGTTTTGAGTTCAAGGTGGTTGAGCTAACATGTGTGAAGAATATTATCAATTTTTTTAGGTCTGTATATGTATTTGTAATCGGATTGAGATGACTTATTGTTACACATTTCATGTTGTGTGTTATGCGGTTTTCACACTGACATGGAATTGATTTAATCTGATGATGTGGATATATAAGACCAATTTATTTGAGTATTTTAGAGATAAATGTGAGTGTGTGAAGGCTATATGAGGGTTGGTGCATATTTTCACATGTGCTATCCTTGGATTGGTTCTCTGGTATTTGACAAAGCAACAGAATAGAGCAGTTTGTTAGACCAGTGGAAGACAATCACTTTGCGCTTAACTAAAACTGCATTTAGGCATTTGTAGATGCTATTCATCAGTTCAGACATTCTTGTTGTCATTTTTAATCATTTTTAGGACAATGAGTCCTCCGAGGTTGTAGCCCTCTTCTTTTGTAATTGAGCAGTGAGCTCTAGGCAATGTGCTTGAATGCATGTGCATTCACCTCTTGTAATATTATTATACTCCTGATCACAGTATTATAATATTGTGGGTCTCAATCCCACCATGGTTTTTCCCTTTCTGGGTTTCCACATAAAAATTTCAGTCTTATGGTTTTGTTCTTGTTTTCATTTGGTTTCTGCACTTTTCTTTTATTCATTTGCATCTGGTGGTTTAAGTAATTTGTTATAACACTGATTCACTGCCCCCTTTGAGTGTTCATTGATTCTAACAATCCCCTAGTAAATACAATAGAATTATTTTCCCTTATCCTTGTTGGTTTGTGGCTAGATCTATTAGGTTTACCTCCCTCTTTAATGTAATGGTTCCTAAGTAAAAATTAGTGGTCTTCATACATCTAATAGTAGAAACCCTAATTGTTTACCCACTACAGTGAGTCTCTTTGGAAAAGGAGCATGCGACAAGGACAAAAGAAAAAAGAATCCTACAAGAAAGGAGCTCAGAGCTAGAGATGCTACTCCAACAAAATTATGACTCTAATAAAAATATTAATGAGTTGATGGAGCAAACAAGGGAAAAAGTACATATTCATCTATTTCAAGAACCTGCCCTGGTTCCCACCCATCAAGTCAGTTTCACCTTTGTATTATAATAGCTTTATATGTCATACTGGGAGAATATAAAAGGATTCATAGCTTCCCTTCAATTGGACTTGAAATTCATTGTTGACACCCAAAAGCTGAGTACTAAAGTGAGTACTATGGTTGAACAGACTTTACAGTCTATCGCCCTAAAATTATCGAAATTCAAGTTGTTGATAAAAAAAATTTACATGGTGGTGAATGATGCTCTAGTTGCGGTAGGCATAGGAGATCATAGATCAGATGAGAAGGCAAATGATTTCATTAATTGTAATAGAAAAGCTCTTAAGGCTAGAGAATGCCTAGGTGCACTAGTAGCTACCACAACACGCATTAGGAGACAATTTGAACAATTCATGCAATTAGGGTTGTCATCTCCTTTCCTCCCCGGTAATTTAGTTGCAATAGAGGAACATATTACACAATTTTTGGAGCAACATTAGCAGGATCAATCCATATTTCAATCATTCGGCCAAACTCGAAATGCCTTAAGAATCGATAATATTATTCACCCTCTCTCTCAACTCAATTTCCACCTTGAGTTGGTGTTTGGGATGTTAAGAGATTTATCCTTAAAGAAAATGATCAAGTGAGAGTGCTTTCTAAGCTTTGATGGTTTTGATTTTCATTTTGGTCCTGGTTTGCAAAACCAGATATTTTTGGGTTCTCATCTCTACAGGCGAGATTCTCAGATAATTTGCCAAAACTTGTGGATAATAAATCCATAGCTTCTATTTCTAGCCTTTATGTATACACATGTTTTGTCCTTCATGCTCTCAAAGTTTTGATTCTAGCTATTTTCACGAGAGCCACATGATAGTTGGGAATTATTTTGGAAAAGGCTCTTTAGTATTGGTTTTTCGGAGCCCCTCCAAACTGCCACATGTTCCATTTTAGCGCAACTCTCCTATGAAGGTCTATGCTACAAGTCCCATATGTTGAGATTGCCACATGTTGGTTCTACGAGAGTTTTTGGGGGGAAGAAATAAGATGTTTAGAATCCCCACCTACATGCCATGTGTCCCAGTAGGCAAAACAAATAGTCCACCACACGTTGACAATGCAGAGCATCTAAGGTTTTCATAGCCAGAGTCTTCTTGAAAGCATGATCAATTGCCGGTATTTTTCTTAGGGAAGCATGAAGGCGAGTGCAAGGAATCATTTTGTTAAGGAATTTACCAAGAATATGGATCAATTTTTTGAAGCACTTGTAGTAGAAGTGATGACTCTTGGCATATTAGAGGAGAATCATAAAAAAAAGGTTATAGGTTGTAACGTCCCTTCTATTTCCTTGAGTATCTTGATTCGTGAGTGAAGGATTTTTAAGGGAAAAGGGATACCAATTGAAGGGTTTCACTCACAAAGGAAGGATTTTTAGCAATTTACTTTAAGCCTTACCATTGTTATTCTAAATTTTATGCAAGTCAGACACTCAAACTGTGCTAGATTTTGGCCTTTGTATTTGATCTATTTCATCTAATAGAAGAATTATGTTTTGTGTCAAATTAGAAGTAAATGTTAAGACTCTGTAATCTATATTTTGGATTTTATGATCTTTAATATTTTTCCTACAAGTTGAATCATGTCTAGTACTCTTTCAATTTTTGTGGTAGTTATGTATGAAAATCATATTATGCTAAATGAGTGAGACTCTAAAGAGAGAAATTATTGCATTAGATATTGTAAATGAGCCTTTGGACATGCTTTTAATTTTGACATTTTGTGCTCACTAAGTCCCAAATATCAAAGTTATGTCATATAGCCATAGATTAGTTTGTTTGTTACGTTTTTCTCTCCCCCTTTCCTTTTAAATGAAGAGATGACTTCTAAAATCCCAAACGTTTTCTAGTGAAACGCATTTGGTTCCCCATTCACTGAACTTCCCATAAGGTTGTTTTCTTATAGTGCAATTTTAAGTATCAACATGATGTATCAAATAATGTTGCAACATTTGTCAAGTACTAATCCCACTTTATGGAAATTGGAAGTGAACAATCAACTTGTTTTATTGAACTGATCTCTGAAGATGCAGGAGGTGGAGGAGGCTCAACAAAAGTCTTAGGAACCACTAAGGATGATTGAACCACACATAAGTACAAGTGACCAAACCTCTCCTTAGATACATAATCCACTCTCAATGCATTAGAGATGGGGTCATTCAATGGAACTGGATGCTCAATGGGAGAAAAATGAGAGAACTTGTGCAACTATGATGTATGATCAACACTGCCAACTGCAATAAGCTCTCTATTGTGTAGATCTCTTATGAATATTTAATCAGGGGTAAACTCAACTATCTTGCTTGTCCCACTATGAGTAATCTAGTAAATGGAAAGGTGGTTGGAAGATAGTGAAGGGACATAAAGAAATTATATAATGTGATGTCATCAAACTCAATATAACCACTCCTAGTAACACTCATGTAAATTTTATTACCTATCAAAACTTAAGGAATTGAACAATCCTCAAAATAAGAGAACAAACCCTTTGATTATGACATTGGTATGGAGCTCTTGAATCTAGAAGCTACTTAGAGGACTAAAGATGTGTGGATGCAAAGAGAGAATGACCTTTCATCTTATCTTTAGCATATTCCAAAGAAACTAACCTGGAATGTCCAAGTCCCAAAGTGGTGGAAGAAGATGCACTAGATGAAGGTTGATAAATATGATTATTCTAAAAAAATTCTTTCAACTCATAAATCTACTTTACATAAAACTAATGCTCAATATGTCCTGGCTTGGTGCAATAAGCACACTTAGGCTTGTCCTTCTTGGATGAAGACTAATTGGAAGAAATGGAAGAATATAAATCATGTAAATGAAAGTCTGAAGTTGGTTGAGTATATTGTGTACCTCTATTCTTCTAGTTCTTCTTTTGCTTCCTTATAGATGTAGGAGTTTGAGCAATTGCCCAACTATCTGAATCAAAAGATGCTAAATCAACTTAAAAAAATATAAACAACTATTAAGATACCAAATGAACAAAATATGAAGGCATTAAAGATGGATTGTTAGGAATGCACATTCTACTATCAAGGAGGAATGGAATATCCTCAATCATGTCTCCAATGTTTGGAGTGTGTGATCTATAAAACAATGCTGCCAATTTTGGAGTGTGTGATGTATCAAACAATGCTACAAAGTTTGGAGTGTGTGATGTATCAAACAATGCTGCAATATTTGTAAAGTACTCATCCCACCCTACTAAAACTGGAAGGGAACAACCATCTTGCTAAACTAAATTGATCTCTAAAGAAGTAGGAGGTGGAGGAGAATCAACACAAGTCTCAATAACCACTATAGATGACATAAGCACACATAGGTTCAAGTGACCAAACCTCTACTCAAATACCTAATCCAATCTTGATGAATGAGAGATAAGGCCAATCAATGGAACTACATGCTCAATGGGAGAAAAATGAGAGAACTCATACAATTGTGATGTATGATCATCACTACCAACTAAATAAGTTCTCTATTGTGTAGATCTCTAATGAGAACTGAATCAAGAGTGAACTCAATTGTCTTGTCTATCCCACTATGAATAATATTATAAATGGAAAGGAGGTTGGAAGATAGTGAAGGAACATAAAGAGAATCATAGAATGTGTTATCACCAACCTCGATAGAACCACTCCTAGTAACACTAATTAAGTGTTATTACTCATCAAAATTTGTGAAAATGAATAATGCTCAAAATAAGAGAACGTGCCCTCTAATGATGCCATATGATTTTAATCTCCTAAATCTAGAAGCCACCTAGAGGACTAAAGATGTGTCAGTTTAAAGAGAGCATGGCCTTTCATCTTGTCTTCACCATATGTCATATAAACTATCCTATAATATGCAAGTCTTGAAGTGGTGGAAGAGGATGCACTAGATGAAGTCGGTTGAATATGATTCTTCTAAAGAAGATCTTTCAACTCATTAATTTTCTTTATATAATAGTGACGCTCATCATGTCCTAGCTTGGTGAAATAAGAATATTTAGGCTTGTCCTTCCTAGATGAAGACCTCTTGGAAGAGGTGGAATAATATGAGTCATGTGCATGATACTTTGAATCTACTAAGTAAACTATGTACCTCCATTCTTCTACTTTTTTTCCTATAGATGTAGGAGTATGAGCAACCAAGGCTTGAGATTTGGAACCAGAAATTGAATCAAGTTGTGACATCTTGGCCTGATCCCATGTCAGGTGCTTACACAATACATCAAGTGAATTCATGGTGCATGTGGTACCCAAAGCATCCATAGTGGATTAAAATGATTGAGAAAAGAACTAAATTAGCCTAGAAGCTTTGATGGAATCAATAAGATGCACTCTTTGTCAATCATCTCCTTACCACAACCCTACATTTATGATCTAATGGATTTGAACTTATCTGGAAAGACCTAAATTGGTGAAAAGGAATTAGGGACCAATGATGTCAAATCTGTCTCAAGCTGAAGTGCATGAAACTCATTAATATACCCAAAAATATCCTCAAATTTGAGCCACATAGCCCTAGAAGTTGTGTAGAAATCAATATGGAACTAGAGACTATCTGAAACATGTAGGCCAATTAAACCCATATCCTCATCCATATTATCACTATGTTGAATGATCTCAAATTTATGAGCCAAATTAGGATGGGTCTCCTCTAAATAACACCATAAACCCTCAAACCTAAGAAATTTTTTTATGTTGGTCTTCCAACTATGGTAGTTATAGCGTGTGAGTTTCTCAATAAATGGGTTTTCTATTGGACTAGGGTTAGGTCAATATAAGAATTTAAAAGATGTTGATTCTACCCCATATAACAAGAAAAATGAACCCTTTTGCACTTGTATAAGTTGAGAAATCAAAAAATCAAGAAATCATAAAAAGTGAGATTATTTAGTACCTAGCGAATATTTCAGAAATATTGACCTAAGATCTAGATGGAATAATATGAGAGCTTTTCGACGATATCTAGTTTTCAAAAAATGGAGTTCAGATGTTGAAGTTATGGCCCCAAAAGAAAAAATATGAAGGTTGACTTTGGAGGCTTGGTAAGGAAAATTATAATAGAATTTGATAAAATGACCTATAGATTTGGATTGATGATGGAACCATCTTTTTGATGATATCTTCTTTGCATGATTTTGAGCTCGTATGATGAATTTATGGCCAAAAATCCACACCTAGGTCAAAACAAAAAATTAGGGCTCAAGGGTGCATGCAAGAGATTTGTACAACTGATGCTAGAATGACATCATGTTGACATCAACAAAATATATGTGGAATATTTCTTCTATTGTAAAAACCGATCATCTCCTTTGTCAGAATATATTGTCCTTAGGCCAAAATATTATCTTAAAGATTTAGGTTGGCTAAATATAGCAGGTTCACTAAAATTGGAGGTCCACATTTTTTAGGAGGTTGCCAAAAAAATTTAAAGCAAGCCACTAGATCATTTCATTGATGTAGGCCTACATCAACATTGTATGTGCTATATGATTGCAGGCCTTTGAAATGATTTACCTTGCCTTTTTGTATATTAAAAAATTATGATTGCAATGAAAAAAATTGCTAAAATTATATGCGAACCTAGAGAATTTTTTTTGTAGACACTGACCTGCGTAGGAATAGTATGGATGTATAGATCTGTATAGTCTATACGAATTTTTACCTTCGTAAACATGCCACAAAAAAAAATCTTATTTTGACAATTTTTTAGGCATTTTTAGGGTTTTGGGGCCTTTTGAGTGTGATGGTGACCTCCATTTCACTCCAAAGTTCTCAAAATTTTTAAATACCCCTATATTTTACCTCAATTTTTTATACCCTCAACCAAATTAACCCAAAACTTCAACTACTTAGATTTTCAAGCAACAGTTGATCTTAGGATTTTTGGACATTGCAAACACAACGAAAACTGTCATTTGAGCCCAATGTACACAGAAAAATCAATTAAGGTTGGATCCCTTAAGAATGTTCATAGGAACTTGGCAAATATGAAGCTATGATACCCTTTAGAATTTGACAATATAACCACAAGAGCCAAGAATCATCTATAAGAAAAATACCTATCACACAAAAGAGATAAAGCAAAGATAATGTGCTCATTAACAACTTGAGGATTCTATATTGATTGCATGCAAGAATATTGGAGATACACTTAAAATTAATGAAGGAATTATTTTATACAAAGTAAGAGATGACCTAATTCTAAAATTATGAAAACTAAAGAAAAAGCATGTAGATAAATTAAGCTCAACTACAACTTGAACTAAAGCTAGAAAAGTAAACTCTAGATGAAAAAAACACCTAGTTTATCTTAAGTGAAAAATAATTAAAGGACCTAATTACTCCAACACATTTGATGATACATATGTAGAAAAAGGTCTTATTGACTAGGTTTACAATTTTTCTTTCATTTTGGCTAAGGGTGGGTAAGAAAGTTGGCTTTAAGAAGCATTAAAAAAACACTCTCTTGTCTAGATGAAAAACTAGGAGCAAGAAATGATCCTTTCTCTTCATAAAATGAATACATAGATGTATTAGGAAGTGGAGGAGGGGATGTAGACAAAGGAGTAGGTTGTAAACCTAAACCCTCTTTATAAAAGTGTGATGTATATTTCTCATGAGCCTCTATACCATGTTCCATGAACCCTAAACTATTTCCCTTGTATCCATGTTTAGAAAGAATACTAAAACAAACTTAAAACTATTTGTCCAAATCAAATGTAGCATCCTTATTAGGTTTTCAAATATCAAGATGAGAAGGTTTAATCTTAAATTCCATTTGGACCATATGGGTTCAAGTCTAAAGGGTTCTATTCATTATCAAGACATGTGTTAGAATAAGATGTTAAAATGGATTTAGGAGTAGATTGGACAACTGAAACACACACTTCCTTGGAAGCTTTAGATTTGCATTGGAGGACTTTATATTCTCCATTAAAGAAGGTATAAAGCCTAATGGAACATTTTCTCTAAGCATCATCAATAGGAGATTATGTTGTAGGAGGAACCATAGTGTTAAATAAAGATATGCATTCTACTTCTTCATGTACACCATTACAAGAATTAGGATCAACCTTGACTATGTAAAGTTTATTATTATGTATGAATTTTATTGTTAGAAGTAGACAAGACTACTTGCATAGTATGAATCCAAAATCTACCTAGGAGAAGGTTTTATGCAAGAGTATCATGCATGACATGGATAGGCATGGGTAAAGTCATGGGTCCTACTATAATAGGTAATGTGATTGTACCTAGCAATTGCTTACCAACATCATCAAATCCATGAATAGAGAGTATTTGGTTGGATGAGAGAAGTATCCATGTTGATGTTATGTAACAATTTTATGTTGTAAACATTAAGACTTGATCCATTATTAATTAATGTACACTTTATCCTATTTTCATTAATGTGATGTATGACCATGGTGGGGTTTTCTCATTCTAAACTTCCAAACAAGACAACTCATGTTGCAAGAACACAATATCCATATTTGTTTAATGCATATAATCAAACAAGGCTACTACATCATTTGGTCTCACAAAAGGTGAGAAGATTACCTTCTATAAGGTTTCTTGGATCAACTCGTGGTATGTAGGTGAAGTTTGAATAAAATTTAAAGAGAGATCTTAGCCAACATAGGATGAAGCTACTCAATAAGATCATACTCCTTACCAACATGATGAAATGGCTGAGCAGTAGGAATAACATTTGAATATTTTTTATTGTTTTGAGTGTTTAAGTGTGATCAACTACATGATAATGAGGTTGTTGTGTCAATTGTCGATTCATCCTATTTATTTGAGTGGGTTATTTTAAAAATTTTAAACAATAATCAAGAGGTCTAGTTGGGTTCTTAACACCTTTTAAAAATTATTACATGTTTATTTTGAGTTTGAGGGGTATCATGATGAAAATGAACAATAATTTGAGGTTTCACATTTTCATTTGTATGACTGAAAACATGAATTGTATTAACTTGGCTTTGATTGGGCTCTTTATTATCTAAAGATTCATCTCTACAAGAGGAATCATCAAGAAAATATCTAATTATATCATCCTCTTACTCCAAGGTATCCTCATTTGTATCCACAAGTATTGTCATTGATATCAAAGTTCATCTTTGACATTAAGATGCAAAGTTGAAAGAGTGTTCACCGTAGGGGGGAGATTGTTATTTGCAATGATGTTGCAAATGTAAAAAGTTGCAATGAAAAGTTACAATGTTCTCATGATCTATTGTAATTATTGTATAAGGTTTCTCATGTATGTCATATATAAGAAGTGGTATGTGTTGTCATCATTTTCATTTTGCATGAAAATAGGACAACCCCTACAAATTTTTCATAATTCGCCCTCTTTTCTTTCAAATTCAAGAAAATGAGACATTTTGGTCGTCTCATTCATCATCAAATATGCGTTGTTCAGTGTGGAAATTCCCTCATTAATTTTAAATTTTGAAATTTTAACTTAATAAGTGAACTTCCCTATTTTGATGCAAAATCAGGGTTTAACTCCGATTTTGCATTCTTTTTGGTTGCTTAGTGTAAAACTGGGTTTAAAGTCTGATGTTAAACTTAATAATCAATTTGAGTGCAAATGGGACCTATAGGTCTGATTTATACTTTTAAATATGCATGATTTTGCAATTAATGTTTTGGAGTTTGTTTCGAATTGGGCTTCTTTACCCATTTATTCTTTGATTAATGCCCTAATCTTTCATTATCATTTTCTTTGTGGATTGGAGAGATCAATTTTCTAAACCTTCTTTCATTATTCATGGTATGTATCGAATTATCAGAGCTTTTAGCTTTCATTTTTTTCTTTACTATGCCCTAGTTTTTATATTTTGGTTGAAATTGAATTTGAAACCCGATACATATTGAAATATGCATTGGATTACAAATACGATTTCATTATTTTTATTGGCATGTATCACGGTAAACGATGGGACTGTATGTCTTTCAAACACCATGATACATATCATGGTGTGTTGTAAGCATACAGCCTCACCATTTTTCTTCCCCTTGTTTTATTATCGCAGTGATGTTTGGACAAGGATATTACCCCAACCCTCACCACAGTCCATGACTATAGTGGTGATTGGGGTTGTATCCCCGTCCCACCCTTTTATACTTCCTTTCATTGTAGTCATGGTGGGTGAGTTCGCACCCCTGATACCCACCATTCTCTATTTAGTGATGGTGGTCAAGGTTATAAACCCAACCACCACATATTTTAGCCTGTGCATTTTAATAGTGTTGAGCGGAGCTATAACCTTTCTCGACACCATTTGATTCAAATTTCCTTTTTGATTAAGTGTCAATCGAGGTTATAACCTTGACTGACACCTATTCTAATCTTCCTTTGAACATGTCAATCGGGGTTGTAACCCCACCCGACACCCAACCTTGGCTTTCATGTTTGAAGTGTAAATCAGAGTTTTAAATCCAATATACACTTAGTCGATTTACATTATTTTTTATGTAAATCGGAGTTATAACTCCGATTTACATTGCATTGTGAGTTCTTTCCATAATGTAAATCAGAGTTATAACTCTGATATACATTATCTTTTAATATTACTTTTTATGAAATGCAAATTGGACTTATAAGTCCGATATGCATTTGTCTTGGTTTTTTACTTAAACAAGTGCAAATCAGACTTAGTCCGATTTGCATCTAAAGCACACATACAACTTGATGATTTTTGATTAGTTTGTGATCAATCGATGAACTTTTCCTACCAAATGAAGGTTTTTTATGAAGGCTAATCATTTCAAAGTGATTATCTTTTCATGATGTAGTACATCTATTGCAAATATCAAAACTCTCACTGAGCAATAAATCAATGAAGTTTAAAAAGCAAGAAATACATCTAGTGTTTCCTTCTTATTCGGTGATATCAAACATTGACAATATCAGGGAAACCAAGATCGGTCATGTGGATCTTGATGAGTTCTTGAAGAGGGTGAAATCGCCACCAATGTCTTACAAGATGGAGCCCACCATAAACAGCAAAATTCATGTAGTGGTCGCCTTTCCCATGTCAGCTCAAAATCTAGAATTTGTGTTGGCTCTTTCCAACAGATATGATTCTACCACTATATCAATGAAGTATGCAGATGGGAAGACACTCATCAAAATTAATGAGAATTTCTTTGATGCAATTTTTAAATGTTCTCTTATTGATCAATATGCGGATATCGACATGCAATCAGTAGTGGCTTATTTTGAGAAACATTCAGAGAAATGCAGGATGAATATTAATGATAATTGGCTCAAAACCCCTAGGCTTACAATTTCAAGATGGCCAGAGACTCTTCCTTGCAATGACTTCATTGAGGAGGTCAATGACCTCATTACTCTTCTCAACAGAGTAAAAGGTCTCCCAACATCAAATACATATCATAAGTGAATGTATCAGTACATTCATATCATCAGGAAAAATAAAAAGAGGATCTATTGGGGAAAAGAGGTTGCAGATGTCCTGTGTGAACAATTGACTAAGGTTCCTACCACCTTAAAATTCTATATCCATTCTTATCTTGTCTATGTAGTTGCCTCAATGAGGAATTTTCTAGGTCTATCTACCACAGGCAATATGAGTCAAGTTCTTGTCTATAAGTACTTCACTCAATTAACTCTCTCAAAGAGTTCACCATTTCAAGAGGGTAAATGATGCTTTCTTTGCTCATTACATGTGTTTATTTCATAAAGATATTCAAAACAAAAGAGTGTCAAATGAAGCATGGAAGGTGGTGAGTGAATATAGTTGCATTTTTCTTTCAATTTCCTACCTTCACATATATCAAGATTGGATGCTTTGATGGAGAACCATTTGTTGGCAATTTGGAGGAATTTATTATGTGTTACATTGATGATTATCATTGATGTCAAAACTAGCTTGTTTGCTTGTCTACCAGGTTCTGGTAGAGTGCTTGGATTGTGATGTTGATCTAGAGACTATCTCTGGTATTCTCCGGCATGTTTAGATTGGTAGAATTGGTTTGGTTAGGTCATGCATGAGCGTGTCACATTCAGTTGGTTTGGGATTTGGTGATCCGAAAGATATCATATATTCTAGTAATCCTTTTGGTTACTGGTAAGGGTTCTACCGGCAGAGCTTTGTTGAAGATCTTTTGATGGATTCGATAAGTGGTGTTGGTGTGGCTTCTAGAAGGTTCTCAGGATGCTGATGGTTATCATGTTCGTGTTCCATTTTATCGATGGCTTTGCATTTAGCACTGGACCTATTTTATGTTATTCTATTAGGTTATGGACCGGTTTATGTAACGTGTTGGAGGATGCTCCCGATGCGTTACCGGTTGGATTTATTGTTTGGTTAATGTTGTTTGGGTCTTAGGACGACTTGTGTTATCATTGGTTTGCAGGTTTATGTAATAGATTTATTGTATTATCTTTTAGGTGGCAAACCTAACTATTTAGGTCTCGGGTTGTTATAAATATGATGTAAGATCTCTTTGTAGATCATGTGAAGGTCAGAGATGGTTATGTGATTATCTATGAGTGAATAAAGTTGTAATCATATGCAGAGGATTTGGTCAATCATAGGTGATTGAACTAGGTTTTTGTAAGAGGTTTAAGACCTCTGACATTGAGCTTAACCAGAACTATACTCAGACATAGGAGATGCTATACTTTTTTGTAGTCAGCGAGGCTCCTTTTGTGATGAGTAGTGCGCTCTAGGCTATTGGCCTTTCTACATGTGTATACCCCTTATATGTAATATTTATTCATCTGATTAGTGGATAGATATTGTGGGTCTCCAATCCCACCGTGGTTTTTCCTTATTGAGTTTTTTCATGTATAAATCTATGGTGTTATGGTGTTCATCTTTGTGGTTGCATTATTACTTATTGTTATATGTTTTTATGCATACCAGTTGCTAAGTTGTTGTGTTAATAAGGTTAAAATTAATCATTCTGGTAGAACACTGACTCACCCCCCTCTTAGTGTTCTTGGATTCCAACACCATTTATGCTCCCAGGGTATCCATCAGATAAGATCATTCTTTATGGAGATGGCTCATTAAATGATTTCTATCCATGAGCATCAATTTGGAGCTCATAAGATAGGTCTTAAGTTCTCCATCACCATAGGCAAATACTCCATCAATTCCATCTATAAGGCATGTGCCATGGAGGAGGAAATGAGGAGAGTGACTATAAGATTCTTCAAACCTAGAAAGTTCTTTGATTACAGGAGGTATAAAGAATAAGATTAAAAATAACTATACTCATATCTATTGGATTGAAGATGTATGGGTGGATTGCAGGACTAAAAAAGACGTGTGAAGAATGGACTATTTTCGTTTGACAATAGAGAAAATTGAAAAATTTGATCTATCTAACGTTCCCAGAGATATTGAAGAGGATGATGATATCCTTGATCTTGAATATGAAATAAATTAATTTGTTGGATTACCTTTGCCTCTTATTCAATGGTCACAAAAGGAGAATACTTCTATAAGGGTCAGAATTCCAAAGATTCTTGATAATACCACTATTTGGTTGAACATACACGGTGTTCATCTAAAGTCTTACCAAAGTGAATCATTTGAAGAAGATGTTGCAAGCCCTAAAGGGAAGACTTTAGAGTTAAGAACCAAAATGAGACAGGAACCCATAACTCACAAAGGTCCAAAATTCAAGTTCACTGTTGGAGAAGGTAAAAACCAACGTGAATCTTCGACTCAAGAAATTCAAGCTCAAGAAGAGATTGGTGAAGAAGAAGAAGAAAATGAAAATGAACAATAGGAGTAAAATGAAGATGAACCAGAGAATTAACAAGAACGAGAAGAAGGAGAATTTCATGAAGAGGAAGCACTTGAAATCCAAAGTACTTCCCATTCTCAAGAAAGACATGAAGGAATTCTTCCTACATCATGTGATATCATAAGTACTACCTTAGTCTCTATTATGGATGTTGTTCTTTTGAGTTCTACTATATCATTTTCATCCCAATCCCCAAAAGTACTTGTCATTCCTTCCACCTCCACTAGTGAATCAACCCTAGATACACCTCATGACAATCTTGATACCATGTTCCTTCCTAATCTGTCTGAGGTTACTTCTTCCATGTTGGAAGATTTTGAGAATTTCATGTCAGAAACCCAGGTTCCTCCACAAGTTTCTAATGTTTCAAACACACCTGCCATTGTTACTACTAGTGTTCAGACACATGAATTTGGCTACATAAGTTTTTTCTCCTGGAGTAGACGATGATTCATCGTTGCCACCTTGGATAGTGTATAACATTCCCAAGAGGAAGAAGAAAGTTGTATCTTCGGATGATTTTGATTTTAATCAATTGGTTCCTATTAAGCCCAAGGGTAAGAAGAAGGCTAAAACTCTATCCAGGATTAAGGTAGATGAATCAAAGAACAAATATGTGCAGATGACTATTCCTCCTCCGAATACAGATCTTGAAAAAGTGCAGCCTACTAATTACATCATCAAGAGGATTGATTTGGGAAAACAAATGCATGAAATTATGGTAGAAGATGCTCAAACTTCTTTCCAGCACCTTGTAGCAATCTTCAATGAGGAGAAGATGAAGAAAGATAAATTGAAGAAATGGGTTGATCAACTCATAGAAGTCTTGATTAAGATTACCAAATCATCAGAGATAATTGACCCGGTCACTTCTTCAATAGATTAACAAGTTGTTAAACAAGCTGAACAAGTGAATTATTGGAGGAGGACAATGGGTGAATGGATGGATAGATTGTTGAGCCAGAGAACACATCTCCTATGTTCAACAGTCATTCTTGTAAACAACTTGGATGTGGTAAGATTTGAAATTGATAATACTTTGAATTTTTTTTCAAATGAATTGGAAATGCATGAGAAGGGCTTTAACTCTTGGTTAAGTTAGAGGATTTCCAGCTAGATATTCTGGTTGATAATGAAGTGATTCCTTTAACAAAAATATACGTTGAGAAATGGGAGATACTGGAAAATAAGATGAATGTTATTGAAGTGCTTACAAATATTTGAGGAAAGCACATAAAGAATGTAATGATAAAGAGAAAGAAATCATCAAAAAGATTTCATCTCTTCCTTGCACTTTATTTGATGAGAATCAAAAGCCCCTCAATGAAGATGCTATTGTTAAAGAATTTAGTTTCATGATTGGTGAAGAGGTTGATAAAAAAACTTTCTCAATGTCCTCAATAGACAAGTTGGTGGATATCCAAGTTAATCTGGATGATCTAGCCTCACTTTTCAATAAGCGTAAGAAATGCTACGTAAACCTTAGAGATTCAATAACCCAAGTCAAATCCATTACAAGTCGCATAAAGGACCTGATTGGGAAGCAATGAAGGCAACTTTGAAAAAGTTTGAGGAATTCATGAAGCAGGATCAGAATGGAGTTTCTGGTGACACTTAGTAATTTTCATTGTAGATGTATTTTTGAATAAGACATTGACACCTTAAGTGTCTATTTTGTATTTAGTTTTTGCACTTAGGCTATGCATGTGTCCTAACTCAAATTGAACTTTGTCTTTGACTTGGTCACAATTAGTTGTAGTTTTCCTAGTTTTATGTTGCACCTCTATCCTATATATAAGAGGTTTCTCAATGTAATTTTGGGGATTATCTTTAATCTATATGTCGAAACTCTGTCGAAGTGAAATGATGAGAAGTGAAACTTTATGTCCTTTTATAATTTTACAATTTGATGAAATAAGAAGAAAGCTTTTGGCATCTAGACTTTGTGTTGGGTTCATTGGTGATGTATGGTGAGAGTGTTCTCATGTCATGTTTTCATTATAAATTCTTATTTTACTCAAGTGAAGGTGTGTTGAGAATATTATTTTTGATTAAGTAAAAACAGGTTTTAGCGGACCCGAAACCCGATTACAATTCGAAAGATGAGCATTAAAGAGATGAAACAAAATAGCTACAAAAAACCAGCACAAAAACCAGCAGCTAAGAAAAGGACAACAAGAAGCCAACAAGAAGTTGGCTCCAAACCTAGCATTACAAATTAATTGAAAACTTTAATAGATTCCTTAGCATTTTGAACAAAGAGCATCATCGCCTTGGTTGCTTCCCTTAGGTCATTGTTTTCCTCTCTCAACTGGCTATCTTTCATATTGATCTTCATCCCAGTAGTGTTTTGCCTTGTTCTGTGCCTGGGAGTCTGGTGGGTGGTGCTGGAAGTTGGAATATCATCAATGACAACCAGATTCTTTTCCTGATTTTTCCTTTCCAGATGATCCACCATAGCATTCATGCTCTGTGATGAGACTTTGAGGACCTAGAGACTATGGTTCATGAATTTTTTTAGAGCCTTCTCGGTACGGGCAACTTGGGAGGTTATGTTGTCTTTATCCTCTTTAGCCTATTCTTTCAAGGTTCTTATAACATCCTCCAGGTGTTTCAAATCCCCTTTGATCAAATCTTTTTCCAGCCAATCCTCCATCTCGATTTCCTCTTCAGCTTCACTGGTTTCTGTCTCATCATTTTTTTTCCCAGAGTCCTCAATCAACTTATTAATCTTGTTTTCCAACTCCCTCTGTTTACTTTGCATGCTAGTAATGTTGTCGACGACCCATTTCTAGAAGTTGAAGGACTCTAGAGTACAGTTACGGGCGGTATTCAAGATGGTGTTCACAGAATCCCCACCCTGTTTAGTACCCACAAAGTTAGGATTGTCATCCTCCTTAGAATTCAGAGCAACATTCCTACTGTCTGAGCCCATAGGGTTAGAGTGATGGTTTTCAGAGTTACCCCCTTCATCCTCTTCACCAATTTTCTCATCCTTTTCATACTCCATATTAGTTTTAAAATCCTTACCCTTTTCCTCCTCCACATCATAGTGCACCTCAGTATCCACATTATCTGTGTCAACTCTCCTTTTTTTGTGGGTAGATGCATTAGGCTATTCCTCATCCAAATCCGAATCTTTGCCGCTCTCAGAGATATGTGCATTCATGATCAAAGGGTCATCTTTGGTTGCCCTAGCCTTGTCCTTTAGATGTTCATAAATGAGCAATATAAGCCCTTGATGGGCTATAGGGTAAGAGTAAGGCTTTTTAGCGTGGTCAGCAAGACTCCCATTCAGAGAGGATGCTAAATAAAAAGGCAGGGATATTTTGGCCCCATGACGGAAGTGGTTCAAAATAGAAAAGTGATAGTTATAGATTTTTGTAAATCTACCATCAACAGTTAAATACTCCATTAAAACCCTTTAAACTTTTTGCCAAAAGGGCTTTACCTGCTAGGGAATGTAATAGGAAATGTTGTCTTTCTTCACAAGCTTGCCTTTCTCATCCTCTGATTTCGGGAAGATTTTGAACGCTTCAACTACATAATTCTGATCTCTGTAAAATTTGGTACCCTCTGTCTGCAGACCTGTGACCTCTGCGACCAGGTTCTCATCAATTTGCCATATCTCCCCAAATAGGGTAACTCTGTTGTTACTCCAGCCTCTGGCAAAACCGTGAGAAACAGAATTTCTGCTTCCATGAAGCTTTTCCATATAGTCAGTAAAGCCATATATGTGAAGTCTTCTCCAGACTTTTGGTTCACTCTTCCAATTTTGGCATCCTGGGGGCTCGTTCCTGTTTAAATTACCACCCATTTTGAGCTCCAAGTAGAAGTACCAGCAGCTATAATTCACAGTTTGCAGATGAAACCCCAAATGCTTGTAAATTCTAGAGTTACTGAACAGAGACTCTTTTGTTGTTTTGAAACTTATGTTTATGACCGCACAAACCTAGCAATTATGATTATAATCTTCCTCACGCATATGATCATGTAAATAATGCCAAAAAGCACTCATTAACTGGCAGTTAATAAACCCCCAAAATCTGTCTTTGGAATTCGTTCCCCAAAATATAATCATGATATTAATTTGACCCATTGATACGATCAAAATATAATTGCTCTTTAACCTCCCTTTTACAATGAGTTTCTCCAATATATTTAACATCATTCTCTAAATTGACCCCTTCATTATCTAAGAGATCTGCTACCTTATTGCCTTCTCTTAGAGTATGAGTTATGCTAATACTAACATAGTTATTTAACAAATATTTAGCACTTTTAACTAAGTTAGTAATATTCCAAGAAATAGAGCTTGTACCTTTGAGGGCTTGGATGATGTTTCAGGAGTCCCCTTCGAGCCAATTTTTTTTGAATTTTAATCCTTGAGAAAGCTGGAGGCTTTTTAGCATGGCTAGAGCTTCAGCCACATGATTATTTTGGACCTCAAAAGGAGAAGTAAAAGCTGCAATGCAGAATCCTTGAGCATTTCTGATAACTCCTCCACCACCAGACTTCCCAGGGTTGCCCTTAGCCGCCCCATCGAAATTCACCTTTATCCAATCATGATCAGGAAAGCACCAAACAATATTATCTCTCCTATTCTTATTGTTAGATCTGTAGACTTTATGTATTAGGTTCCATTCAATGAAAATATCTTTTTCCATATCATTCATATCAGTAACAAACTATTGCTTACTATTCTTGTGAGGAATATTGATGTTCTCTTTTATGGCCCTGCAGATTTTTTCAAAAACCACCTGAGAGTTACACTTAGCTTCCCTAAATATTCTATTATTTCTTTCTTTCCAAATGCCCCAGCAAATCATGGGGAGGGTCAAGGACCAAAGGTTCTTGATAAGCTGGCATTTAGTGGGGAAATTCCATTGCTAGATAATATCCTTGATACTCTTGTTCATAACCCAACTAACTTTCCATTTCTCCCACACTTTACACCAAATTTCCCAGGTAAAGGAGCGGTGAAAAAAGAGATGATCAACTGATTCTTCCTCTTTCTGGCATAGCTCGCATCTATTAGGGAATTTGAAACCTCTTTGGACCAAATTGTAAAGAGTAAGGATACTATTTTGAGAAGCAATCCAAAAGAAAATATTGACTTTAGGGATCAGAATGATGTTCCAAACTTTACTCCAAATGGGATTACTGGTTGGAGAAAAGTGTTTTTGTAGGCTGAAGCAACCGTAAATTCACCTCTAGGATTACTTTTCGAGAGAAAAACATCATCATAGTCTTTCTTAAGGGAAAAGGACAGTAGCTCCTTCTGGAGTAAGGAAAATCCAAAATGTATAACATCAAGCCTCACCCATTTGTCCTCCTTCCAGTAGTCACACACCATAAGCCCAAACCTCCTTTTACATTCCTCAATAACTTGACTGTTGTCTTGATCATAAAGAGCTTCATTCTTCATCCAAGGGTCCTCCCAAAACCTTATTTTGTCACCTTTTCTAAGAACCCATCCAGCTCCATCTTTGGCCACTTTTATGGATTTGATAATACTATTCCAAATGAAGGATCCAACAGGAATGTCTTCAGAGTCAAGGACCCCTTGGATAGGCTGATTCTGAATATATTTATCAAACCATATTTGATTCCAATCTTTCTTGGTATCATAAGCTCTCCATAATTGTTTTGCTAGAAGAGCTTTGTTAAAGGTTTTTAGAGCTTTAATCCCCAACCCTCCTTTGTTCTTTGGTCTACAAACTTTGTCCCAAGAAACCAAGTATATCCTCTTTTTTTCTTCAACTCCTGACCATAAAAATCTCTTTTGGATTCTTTCCAATACTTCAGCAAATTTAGTCAGGATCCCAAATAAACTAAGGGCATAAACAGAGAGGTTATGGAGTGTAGTTTGAAGGAGCTGCAATTTCCCACCCTGAGATAAAATAGAACCTTTCCACCCAGCTATTTTTTTGTTGAATTTATCAATAATCATATTCCAAAAGGAGTTTGGGGGAGTTAAACCCAAGGGAAGACCCAGATAGGTGGAAGGGAGCATGTCCACCTTGCAACCAATAATTTTAGCAATTTTATGTTGTCTTATGACCTGAGTATTCATGAAATATATAGCCGATTTGTCCTAATTGACTTGTTGACCAGTAGCCAAAGCATAGGAATTAAGAGCAGTTTTGAAGGCCTCAGCCTCCCTAACAAAAGAATATCCCATTAGGATGGTATCATAAACAAACTGTTGATGAGAGAAAAAAACATTACCAGAGGAAGGTTGAAGACCTTTGATGGTTTTACTCAATTTCATATTGTGAATCAATCTACTCATGCTCTCAGCCAAAATGGTGAAGAGAAGAGGAAATATGGGATCTCCTTGTCTGAGACCCCTTGACGTTTTAAAGAATTTTGTAGGAGATCCATTAATCAGAATAGAGAACATAGGAGTGGTGATCAGCTCTCTGATAATTTTGGTTATCTTTTCATCAAATCTAAAAGCCTACATAATTCTGAAAAGAACATGCCACTCCACTCTATCATAAGCCTTCGCCAATAATGTTGTGGAGTTTGACTAGAACATCATCTTCCATGGCTTTGGAATACTTTTTATAGCCATCTTTTTGTATTGAATTTTGGATCTGATCCAGCTCCTCCTTTAGCTTTTTCTTTGAATCAAAAATATCACCAAAGACCTTCTTGTTCCATATCTTAATGTTGACTTTGATATTTTTAAGTTTTTTGGCAACTTTATACATGGCAGTTCCATTTACATCAATATTCCACCAGTTAGCAATAGATTTTTCAAGATTAGGGTGGGAAATCCACATCTTTTCGAACCAAAAAGGGAAGCTCTGATTATTCTTAAAATTCTCAGCAACAAAAGAGATGGGATAATGGTCTGAACCAATTCTATTAATAACAGAAAGGGAGCATCTATGGGAAATAATCCAATCATTAGTGACAAGGGATCTATCAAGTCTTACCTGAATGAGATCTTCACCATCCCTTCGGTTAGACCATGTGTAGGATGCCCCATTGAGATCCATATCAATGAGAGAATTGATATTAATAAAGTTCATCAAGTCAGATCTATTGTCTGGTTGACCATGAATACCCCCATATTTATCAATGTCTTGCAGAGGAGTATTGAAATCTCCCATCACAACCCAGCTATTCAAAGGGAAAAAATTTCTTTTTTGCTGAATTTTATCCCAGAATTTGCTTCTAGCAGATTTGGAGTTAGGGGCATAGATATTAGTAATAACACATTCCTTTCCATCAAAGATGCTTTTAGATTTTAGGGATAAAATATTGCCATCTACATCAATCATTTCTCTAGAGATGGTTTTCTTGTTCCAGAAAATTGCTACCCCTCCAGATGCTCCATTCGAGCTACTGCCACAAACTCCTCCAATTTTAAAGAAGTTTAATTTCTCCACTTTCTCTTTACTCATTTTGGTTTCCTGTACTAGGATAATATCCAGATTTTGATCTTGAATGAGGTTCCCTAATATATCTTTCGTAATATATCTTGTCTATTGAGACCATTTAGGCCTCTGATGTTCCAAGATATTACCTTCATTTGGAAGCCTGAGGGCTGGATTCCTTTATAGTTCGCTGCCTTCCATCAGCTATGTTTTTCTTTCTCTCCTGGTCCCTATGCCATTTCATAGTTTTACGTCCCGGTGGGGATCTTGAAGTACCAAAATCAGCCTTGGACATGGTTCTGGTTTTCACCCCATTAAGGCCTCCTACCTTCTTAGTTTTTATTTTCTTTCCATTTCCTGTTATGTTTTCTTCTTGTTCTGCTCTAGGCTCATCTTGCATATTACTCCATAGTTCTCCTCTTTTCTGGGATGATGTAGGCATATCAACTCCAATATTTTAGAATAACGCATTTGAATTTACTTGAGGCAATCTAAACGTGTTGCTCCTTCCAAGTTTAATTTCATGTTCTTCAAATTCATCTAGGCACTGTTCATCTTTTTTTGATACAGAATCTTGAAAGACCTCATGATGAGAGTCAGTGATATTCTCAATCTCACCATCTTCAAGTGTCTCTTCATTGATTTCATTCTCCTTCTCCTTTGTCTGTACAGCCTCAAAGGTATTGATTGTTTTGATCTCAAACTCCCTAATTTCATTCTTTTTATTCTCCTTCATAGGGGGGTTCTTAGGAAGATCAATTCTATCTCCTTCTGATGGTTCTGATATATTGACAAAGCTTCCACTTTTTCCTTCTAACTTGTTACCTTCTTTGTTATTATTCTTTTCTTTCCAGACCTGTTTGTGGATATTTGTTATCACAGGTTTTTTGGGGTTGCTAGGACAAGCCTTAGCCTAGTGACCAGCTTTTTTGCAAGAAAAGCACACAAAGGGGAGTGATTCAAACTCTATTCACTGCTCCCATAATCCAAGTTTAGAGCTTATATCAATAGTGCTAGGAAGGTCCATATTTTATGAAATGTTGACACAGATACGCGCATAAACCAATCTCTTGTGAGTTGTTGTTATTTGATCTATCGCAACAAGCTCCCCAAAGGAGTTAGCGATTCCTGAGAAAACATGCTCCACCCAGTATTCCAATGGCAACCCTGGCAGCCTTACCCAAACTAGAGCAGTTTCACAGAAAGAGTCATTGAGTTCCATGTTAGGAGACCATTTTCTCACAGATAAAGAAGATTTACCAAACATCTAGGAGCCACCACTTAAAGCAGCTTCCATATCTTCCTCACAAGAGAATGAGAATACAAAAAAGCCTCTAGGCAGGGCATAGACATTAACCTGACCTTTCATTCTCCATTTTCTCTTAACAAAAGACCTAACATCCTTAATATTAGGTCGAGGTCCAACAAACTTCCCCACCAGAGAAAAATCCATTAAAGAGATGCTATGATCGATAACTAAATCAGGAATCTCAATAGCAAGTTTACCCATTTTATTATCTGATATATCTTTTAGAAAAAGGAAAGATGATTTACCAGTCGGTTTTCTAGATGCTTTCCTTGCAAAAAGACTACTCCAGGGTTTGGAAACTTGCCCCTTGATATTTTCTGAATCAACTTTCACCACCTCGGGGCTCGATTCTTGGGAATCTTTCAAATTTTTGCAGTCAGGAGGAGGGTCCCATAGCCATGGGTCCCCCTCCTTTCTCCCATCCTCATCATCTATTGCTTGTCCTTGAGCTGCAGTGGATTCAGAACCAAAGGATCCAGCCTCACTATTCCCTCCATTTCCTGATTTCAAATTTCCACATGCAACCGTTGTTCCCTCCATTTCCCTCCCCATAGTATAATGTGGAGGTTGACATTTAGGAATATTGTTAAAGCATAGAGGCAATCATTAATTTTTGAAATTTGTGTCATATCTTGGCTATTGTTGATAGAAAAGGAATTGCTGAATTTGATATTAGTTTGAATACTTTGTGCTTCATATTGGTACTTTTAAAATAGGTTTAGCTGAGATATATTTAGGTTATGCTTTAAAGACTTTGTGCTTTATTGTGTAATCTTGGAAAAGGAAAATTATGATTTGTAGACTTTGAGCTCTTGTCATTATTTTCAAAAAAATTATCAAAAGTATAATCAAGAATTAGTATAAAGACTTTGTGCTTTACTTTGGATTTCTTGGTTATCATATTGGGTTACAGAGGAAATTATTTGAAGAAAGGTTGATAGGAGAGTAGTGATTTTAAGACTTTGAGCTTAAGTACTCTTTCTCATCCCCAAGAAGCAATGGAGGACCTTCAACCCTTCATAGAAACTTTGCTTCTTTCCTTATCCATATTTTACTCATTCTTGCATTTAGAGTTAATTTGTAACATCGAAAGTGTAAGATCCGGTTTACAGTTTGGTTTTTCTAATTAGTGCTTTGCTGAGTTCGGTATTTCCTTCGGTATATTCCAGTGTGATCAAATCTTGAGTTGATATTTTGGGAGTCTGTTTGGTATGTTCTTGTGTATCTTCATTTTACATGGTTCATGATTTGGTGCTCTGAAAGTTATCTTCTTCGTGACATTTGTCATTGTTTAAATGTTCTTGAGTTTCAGATGTTGATTGATGAAGATTTGATAGGTGGTGTTGGTGTAACTATTACAGATTATTCTAACATGCTTGTTGGTGTTTCCTAATTGTTTCCTATTTGTTTTGATGGTCCGCATTGATCATTGTGCGATTTTTTGGTGATTTTCATGATCCGGTGATGATATTCTTCGTGTTATGCAGTATTCTTGGTGGTGTAGCATGTTGCAATGGATCTTGGGATGATTTCCAGTGGTGATGAGCATTTGTAAATTTGGTTTAGGTCCATGTCATATCATGTATATCATTATATTGGTCTCGTGGTCAATCTTTGTATCATGTGATGTAATTTTGTAATTAGGTGTTATGGGTTTGGTTGACCTTGTAGTCAAGGTTGATGATTTTATATAAATGGATGTAATATGTTGGTATTTTGGTATGGTTTTGTCATTCATGTCAACACCTAATGAATACAAGCACTTTGAAGATCTAGCAACATTCACTAGCAAGCAAGTAAACTGTGCGACAGTTACTGGTATATGGTTCACTGGTAGGATATATTGTTCACTGGTACCTGGAATGATATGGAAGACACTTGGTAATGTTGAAGACATCATGTGGACACTTTGTTTTGAAGAATTAATCATTGTTATATTCATATTTGCATATTTTCTTTTACCGGCAAATAGGTCCAGGTTATCTAGGGTTACACCGATAGGTTTATCTTTACCAGATCAGCATGGCACGCTATGGAGATGATTTATTATTGTTGTAAATGCATTTAGCCGACATGTTTAATCGGTTATTGCATCGGATATTATATTGTATGAAAAATGTTTTATTTTAATAGCTTGAAGAGCTGACCTACTAAAATTGGTCTTAGGGTATGGTATAAATGTAAGATCTTATTTGTAAGATCAAGTGTGGAATGCGAAAAAGAATTGAGTGAAGGTATATGCGAGATCAAGCAGAGGTATACACGAGGACATCATTTGAAGGTGAAGTTAGGTTTTTGTAGAAGCATATCAGCATTACACCGGTACTGAATCCAGCATATGAAGATGCTATTTTGTGCAGTACATTCTTATTGGATTTAACCATCCAACTGTAGTCAATGTGACTCCCATTTTGTGATTGAGCAATGAGCTCTAGGTTGTTGGCCTTTCTACATGTGCAGACCCCATTTATGTACACTTATTATCTGTAGTGGTATCATCTGATTGTGGGTAAGGTTTCCCACCATGGTTTTTCCCCTTACAGAGTTTCCATGTACAAATATTGGTGTTATGCATTGTGGATGACTTTATGTTTATGTTTCATGCATTAATCCTTACCGGTATAGCAATTTACTGTTAACACTATCTACCGGCATACTTAACTGGTTTACTGGTATTAAGCATTAATTTGGTTAATTAGTTTTTGGTTTGAATTTATTAGACAACTGATTTAGCCCCCCCCCCCCTTCTTAGTTGTCTCTGGGACCTAACAATTGGTATCAGAGCATAGTCCTCTTTTGCAGAAGTTTAACAACTTGAAGAGATCCAATGTCTACTAATTATTTCAGGAAGGATAGTCCTAAACTTGATGGAACCAACTATGGGATATGGAAGATCAGGATGGAAACACATCTGAATTGCATTGGTAAAGACATCTGGGAAGTTACTAAGAATGGTTATACTGTTGTTGTAGCTGGTTAGACTACTCCAACTACCTTAGCTAAAGATGAAGAGAATGATTGCAAAGCAAGAGAAGCACTTTTGAGTGCATTATCAGATAAACAAATCATGGGATTATCAGATAGGTCTACTGCTAAAGCTATTTGGGATCATTTGGAAACACTGAATGAAGGAGATTCCATAGTCAAGATTGCAAAACTTGAAAGCTTCCAAGTTAGGTATGAACATCTGAAAATGGAAGAAGATGAAAGGATTTCTGCTTTTATGGAAAGAGTAAATGAAATTGTTTTGGGTATTAAATATTGTGGAGGAACTTTGAGTGAGGATGAAATTGTTTCAAAAATCCTAGGAGGTTTGCCATCGGCAGATAAAATGAAGGTTACTACTATAAATGAGTTGAGAACAATGCCTAATACATTAGTAACTAGGGATACATTGATTGGAAAACTTTCAGCCTTTGAAATTGAGGAATTTGGTCCTATTGCTACTATAAAAACTGATTTGGCCTTTAAAGCATCAACATCATCTGCTCCATCATTTGACAAATCAGACTGGAGAGCCGTTTATGCAAGAGAACTTGAAGAATCCAGAGAGGAGAATGAAGAGCTTGAAGAACTTGAAGCACTATTCGCAAGGAAAATGCCAAAAGGTCCAATTGGAAGTAAGTATGAAGGTAAAGCACACTTTAAATGTTTTAACTGCAATAAGATTGGTCATATGGCTTCAAGATGCCCTGATAGAAATGCTAGACTAAGAGAAGAAGCTAGAAGAACATACAAGCCTAATCCTGAATATCAGAGATGCAGATTTAAAAAGAACAAAGATAAATCTTGTTACATTGATGATGAAGGTGTGACTGATGATTCTGATGAGGATCCAGCAAACAACGGATGGGTTTTTGTTGCTATAACAGAAGATCAACCGGCACCTACTGCTCAACCGGTAGAACAAGCCCTAGTAGCTAAAGTTGAAGCAAAGGATGAATGGATCATTGACTCAGGATGCTCACATCAAATGAGTGGAGACAAAGGTAAATTCTTGAACTTTCAAGAATACAATGGAGGTTTAGTAAGATTTGGAGATGACAAAGCCTGTTCAATCAAAGGTAAGGGTTCAATATCTCTTGATGGTAAGCATAACACTGACAATGTCTACTATGTTGAAGGATTAAAGCATAATCTTTTAAGTGTTGGTCAATTAGTTGAGAAGGGATTTCAGTTACAATTTAAAAATGGAAAATGTAAAATCATGAATAGAACTGGTTTGGAAATTGCAACTGGTAATCAGACTAGAGGCAATATCTTTCATCTGAATAACAGTGAAAAGGCATGCTTAATTGCACATATAGATGAAATTTGGTTATGGCATAAGAGACTATGTCATGTAAACTTTGATTGCATGGTAAAAATCAATACTTCTAAGGTAGTTAGAGATCTACCTAAAATTGTGAAACCTTAGAATACAATTTGTAAGGAATGTCAATTTGGAAAACAAGTTAGAGCTAATTTCAAAAGTATTCCAGAAAAATCCAATAATGCTCTTGATTTAATTCACACTAATTTATGTGGTCCAGCGAGAACTAAAAGCTTACAAGGTGATAGATATTTCATGCTAATTATTGATGATTATTTTAGAATGTGTTGGGTTACTTTTCTCAGAGAGAAATCAGAAGCACTTGGAAAGTTCAAACTATTCAAAGCAATGGTTGAAAATGAAACCGGTAAGAAAATCAAATGTTTAAGATCAGATCAAGGAGGAGAATTCACATCTAAGGACTTTAATACATTATATGAAGTGAATGGAATCAGAAGACAGTTATCACCACCTCGAACACCACAGCAAAATGGAGTTGTTGAAAGGAAAAATAGAACTATCTTGGATGCAGCAAGAAGTATGTTATCAGAAGCAAATCTACCACATGTGTATTGGAGAGAGGTAGTTAGCATTGTTGTCTATACATTCAACAAAGTTCACATCAAAGGTGAAACCGGTAAGACCCCTCATGAACTATGGTTTGGTAATACTCCTACTCTTAAGTATTTCAAAAATTTTGGAAGTAAATGTTATATTAGAAGAGATGAGTATATTGGTAAATTTGATCCTAGAAGTGATGAAGGAATATTTCTTGGTTATTCATCTAAGAGAAAGGCATATAGATGTTTTAATAAGAGATTGCAGAAAATTGTTGAGAGTACAAATGTAAAGATTGATGAACAATTCAGAGGAACTTCAAGATATATAGACTCTGAACCGGCAATAGAAATTGTGACAAATGAACCTATACTGAATCCACCAATACAGAATGAAGATCCAGTTACCCCAGTATCATCAAAAGATTCCACAATAATTGAAGAACAACAGCAAACTAAGACACCCTGGTATGTAAGATTGAATCATTCTGAAGATCAGATAATTGGAAAAAAATTTAAAGGAGTTATGACAAGAGGAAGATTGGAAAATGAAGAGGTATGTCTTATTTCTCAAATTGAACCATCATCTTTCAATGAGGCATGTGAAGATAAATTTTGGATTAAAGCTATGGAAGAAGAATTAGGACAAATTGAGAAAAATAATACTTGGACATTAGTTCCCCGGCCTAAAGATAAAAATGTAATTGGAACTAAATGGGTATTTAGAAACAAACTTAATGAAGATGGTAAGGTTGTCAGAAATAAAGCAAGACTAGTGTGTAAGGGATATTCTTAGAAAGAAGGAGTTGATTACAATGAAACCTTTGCACCGGTAACTAGAATTGAGGCAGTTAGATTATTCTTGGCTTTTGCAACTCACAAGGACTACAAAGTTTATCAAATGGATATTAAATGTGCATTTTTGAATGGAGATATTGAAGAAGAAGTATATATTGAACAACCTAATGGATTTTCTTTGACAGATGACAATGATATGGTTTGCAGGTTTAGAAAAGCTCTGTATGGATTGAAACAAGCCCCAAGAGCTTGGTATGCAAGGTTGGATAAGTATCTTTTGAAGATTGGTTTTACTAAAGGAAATGCAGATAGCAATTTATATTACAAAATAACTAATAATGACATCTTGATTATTGAAGTATTTGTTGATGATATAATCTTTGGAGGAGAAGATGGATTATGTAAGGAATTTTCTATTAAAATGCAGCAAGAATTTGAAATGTCTATGATTGGAGAAATAAATAAAAAATTAGGTTTGCAGATTTCTCAGACTAATAAAGGTATATTTTTGAGTCAATCCAAGTACTTGAAAGAATTACTAAAGAAATTTGGGATGGAGAACTCTAAACCAGTAAGCACACCTATGACTACAAATGACAAATTATCTCAAAGGGATGAATCTACACCTGTTAATCCAACTAGATACAAATATATGATAGGAGGTTTATTGTATTTGACACAAACCAGACCTGATATTATGAATGCAATATGTATTGTTTCTAGATTTTAGAGTAATCCTAGGGAAAATCATGAATCAGTAGTAAAAAGGATTTTTTGGTACTTACAAGGCACAGCAAATCTTGGATTATGGTATCCTAGAGATGAAAATTTTGACCTATGTGCATACACAAATGCAAATTGGGAAGGAGATGTGGATGATAGAAAGAGCACCACTAGAGGAGCATTCTTTCTTGGAAAAAGATTAGTTTCTTGGTTGAGTAAGAAACAAAGTTGTACATCTTTATCAACAACAGAATCAGAATATGTTGCAGCAGCAACTAACTGTACACAGGTATTATGGCTTAAGCAAATGTTGAAAGACATAAAGGTAAAATGCAAGGATCCCATTACTATATATTGTGATAACACTGCAGCAATTGATATATCTAAGAATCCGGTATTACATTCTAAAACTAAACATGTTTCTATCAAACTGAATTTTCTAAGGGAAAAAGTTGAAGAAAAGGAGATAAAACTGGTTTATGTGAATAATAAAGAACAACTTGCAGATATTTTCACAAAACCTTTGCCTAAGGAGACTTTTGAATATCTCAGAGATCAGCTTGGAGTCATACCACCACCGGTAGAGACTTAGATAGTTGATGATTGTCATCAACCGGCAGAATTACAAAGACAAATATTTTATTCCAATATTTGATGAGGAAGCTACTTCTCAGGGGGAGTAGTTGGTATTTTGTATGAACTTGACTTTTGTAAGTTTGGCATTTGATGTCCAAGGGGGAGAGATATCTATGGAAAAAAACATTATCTTTTAAGGAGAGATTGATATTGAAAATAAATCTTTGGATAAACACATGTTGCTCCTAGGGGGAGAAATGGAGATTGTTGGTTTTTGGTATTTGGCATTTCTGTTTTGGCACTTTGATGATTTTTCCATCTTGTGTTGCCATCAATACCAAAGGGGGAGATTGTTGGTATTTTGGTATGGTTTTGTCATTGATGTCAACACCTACTGAATACAAGCACTTTGAAGATCCAGCAACATTCACTGGCAAGCAAGTAAACTATGCAACAGTTACTGGTATATGGTTCACCGGCAGGATATATTGTTCACCGATACCTGGAATTATATGGAAGACACTTGGTAATGTCGAAGACATCATGTGGACACTTTGTTTTGAAGAATTAATCATTGGTATATTCATATTTGCATATTTGCTTTTACCAGCAAATAGGTCCAGGTTATCTAGGGTTACACCGACAGGTTTATCTTTTCCAGATCAGCATGGCATGCTATGGAGATGATTTATTATTGTTGTAAATGAATTTAGCCAACATGTTTAATCGGTTATTGCATTGGATATTATATTGTATGAAAAATGTTTTATTGTAATATCTTGAAGAGCCGACCTACTAAAATTGGTCTTAGGGTATGGTATAAATGTAAGATCTTATTTGTAAGATCAAGTGTGGAATGCGAAAAAGAATTGAGTGAAGGTATATGCAAGATCAAGCAGAGGTATACACGAGGACATCATTTGAAGGTGAAGTTAGGTTTTTGTAGAAGCATATCAGCATTACACCGGTACTGAATCCAGCATATGAAGATGCTATTTTGTGTAGTACATTCTTATTGGATTTAACCATCCAACTGTAGTCAGTGTGACTCCCATTTTGTGATTGAGCAATGAGCTCTAGGTTGTTGGCCTTTTTGCATGTGCAGACCCCATTTATGTACACTTACTATCTGTAGTAGTATCATCTGATTGTGGGTAAGGTTTCCCATCATGGTTTTTCCCCTTACAGGGTTTCCACATACAAATATTGGTGTTATGCATTGTGGATGACTTTATGTTTATGTTTAATGCATTAATCCTTACCAGTATAGCAGTTTACTGTTAACACTATCTACTGGCATACTTAACTGGTTTACTGGTATTAAGCATTAAGTTGGTTAATTAGTTTTTGGTTTGAATTTATTAGACAACTGATTCACCCCCCCTCTTAGTTGTCTCCAGGACCTAACATAATATTCATGTAATGTGTGTGTCTATGGTAGTGTCTGCATTATTAGAGAGTGGTGTATGTGCAAACAGAGGAATTCATCTTTCAATGTGGTGTATTGAGCAGAGATTGGTGTAGGGTAGACAAATGTGCTTAACTGGAACTGTCATCAGGTAT
Source organism: Cryptomeria japonica (assembly GCF_030272615.1). Lineage (NCBI taxonomy): Eukaryota > Viridiplantae > Streptophyta > Pinopsida > Cupressales > Cupressaceae > Cryptomeria > Cryptomeria japonica. Next base: position 385,182,007 of record NC_081410.1, on the reverse strand, counting down.
TAGCAGATGCTACCATTGCAGTTCATTCCTTCTAGATTGTATTTTGAATCTTGTTGTAAGTTAGTGAGACTTCCCTGAGGGTTGTACCCTTCTGGTTTATTATATTTTGAGTAGTGAGCTCTAGGCAGTGAGCCTAAATGCAGGTGCATTCCCCATTGTAATTATTTTCACATACTATTGCAAAGTATCATCTTATTATGGGTAGGTTCCCATCGTGGTTTTTCCCTTAGCCAGGTTTTCCACGTCAAAATCTTGGTGTTGTGTGTTGTGCTATCAATTTTCTTATCCTTTTTGTTACTACAGTTAATTAAATTTGCATTTGAGATTAAGTTTGATAATCCAATGAAAACCAATTCACCCCCACTCTTAGTTTTCCTTCATTGTTGTTCCCAACAATTGGTATCAGAGCAAGATCCTCTAAAAGAAGCTTGACCACTTGAGGAGATCCAGGGTGACAACTAGAGGTGTTATGTTTAAGAAGGAGAGTCTGAGATTTGATGGAAGCAACTATGCTATATGGAAGAACTAAATGGAGGTGCACTTGAGATGTCTTGGAGAAGATTACTAGAAGATTACAAAGGATGCCTATTATGTTCCTCAGAATGGACCGGTTACTGTTGCTGAGATCAAGGATGTTGAAAATAACATTAGAGCTAAGGAAGCATTATTGAGTGCCCTGATTGATTCAAAGATAACTAATGTGATGGGACTTCAGATTGCACATGAGATCTAGGAGAATCTTGAGACCTTGCATGAAGGAGATAAACAAGTCAAAGTTGCTAAGTTGCAAAGTTTGAAAGGGAAGTATGAGATCTTGAAGATGGGAGAAGATGAGAACATAAACTCCTTTATGGCTAAGGTAAATGAGCTTGTCCTAGGTATCATATGTGCCAGTGGAACTCTTGAAGAAGATGAAATTGTTGCTAAGGTTCTGAGATCATTGCCTCATGCTTATAAACATAAGGTAGTCGCTATTGATGAGATATGAAGTGCGACTACTATAACAAGAGATATGTTGGTTAGAAAGATTATTGCATTTGAACTAAGCAAGTTTGGTGAATCACATGGAAAGTCTAAGATAGCATTTAGAGAATCTGTATATCGAAAGCAAAAGTATGACCCTGACAAATGCAGAGTATCCAGATATGAAAGAGAGAGAAGAGAGATGGAAGAGAAAGAAAGAGAATTGTATGAGCTCAAAGCATTGATTGCCCGAAGATTACCTAAAGGAGCTGGTAAGTATGATGGAAAATTGCCTCTGAAATTTTTCTCTTGCAATGAGATAGGACATTTTGCTTCTAGGTGCCTAGAGAGAATGTCTAAATATGATAGGCATGATAAATATGATAAGCTTGATAGGAATGTTAGATATGAGAAGCATGAAAAGTATGATAAGACTTACAAATCTAACCAAAAGTATAAGCATTAGAAGAACTATTATTATGATGTTGATGAAGGTGTTACAGATGAAGAATTAGAAGGAGATGAAATAGTGTTTATTGCTATTAAAGAAGATGGACCGATACCTATTGATTCCACAAGCTAAACTATTGAGGAGAAATATTTAGTTGCTAAAGTTGAAGAGAAAGATAAATGGGTGATTGGCAGTGGTTGTTCACATCATATGACCGGTGACAAAAGAAAATTTTTGAATATGGAGAGGTATGGTGGTGGAATAGTAAGATTTGGAGATGACAAAGCCTATGAGATCCATGGTAGAGGTTCTATTTCCTTTGATGGTAAGCATAACACTGATTATGTCTTGTATGTTGAAGGTTTGAAGCATAATCTCTTAAGTGTTGAACAAATGGTTGACAAAGGTTATAACTTGAAATTCAAGAGTGGAAAATGCAAGATCCTAAATGCCTCTAGTATAGAGATTGCATCAGGAACCAAGACTGAAGGTAATATCTTTCATTTGAATGCTGGTGAGAAAAGTTCCTTGATTTCTCATATTGATGAAAGTTGGTTGTGGCATAGGAGAATGTGTCATGTTAATTTTCATTCAATTATTAAGATCGGTTCCACTCAAGCTATTAGAGATTTTCCTAAGATTGTTAAGCTTGTTAATCCAGTATGTAAGGAATGTCAATTAGGAAAGCAAACAAGAATTTCTTTCAATAGTAAGTAGTGTACATCTAATGGATTGCTAGATCTTGTGCATACTAACCTATGTGGACCTTCAAGTATAAGAAGTGTGCAGGGTGATAGATATTTCATGTTACTAATTGATGATTATTCTAGGATAATGTGGGTTGCCTTTTTGAGGGATAAATCAGAAGCATTGGACAAATTCAAGATATTCAAAGAAAAAATTGAGACTGAGACAGGACTGAAGCTGAAATGTCTAAGATCCGACAAAGGAGGAGAATTTTGTTCTGGTGAGTTTGATTTATTCTGTGAGAAGCATGGGATTAGAAGATAATTATCTGCTCCTAGAACCCCACAATAGAATGGAGTTGTTGAAAGGAAGAACATGACTATCGTGGATGCTACAAAGACTATGTTGCTTGAAGGGAATGTTTTGAAGATCTATTGGAGAGAATTTGTTAGCACTGTTGTTTACACATTCAACCGAGTACATATAAAAGGCGATATTGGTAAGACTCCTTATGAGTTGGTCATGTTCCTACTGTGAGATATTTTAGATCTTATGGAAGCAAGTGTTATATCAAGAGAGATGAGGATATAGGGAAGTTTGATGTGAGAAGTGAAGAAGGAATTTTCTTGGGATATTCAACAAAGAGAAAATCCTACGGATGCTACAATAAGAGATTGAGAAAGATAGTGGAAAGTAAAAATCTGAAAGTTGATGAGAACTATGGAAAAGAAATTGGAGCATGCAGATATGATGATGATCAGAATGTTTTCATAAAGAAAATTTAGGTAGAAGAATTGAAACAGAATGATCTGGTACAGACTATTAACCCAGATGTTGTTGTTGTCAATGAAGGGGTGCAAGAACCTGAAAATCCAAATAATCAGAAGACTATGAGCTATGTAAGATTGAATCATTCTAAAAATCAAATCATTGGTGATAAAAATAAAGGTGTGATAACTAGAAAAAGGCTAGTTGCTAAAGAGGTATGTTTGATTTCAAAAATTGAACCCAAAGATGTTGTTGAGGCTTGCAAAGCTGCAAATTGGTTGAAGGATATGGAAGAAGAATTGAATCAGATTGAAAATATTAACACATGGGAAGTTGTGCCTAGACCTAAAGACAAGAATGTGATTGGTACTAAATGGGTATTCAAGAACAAATTGAATTAAGCCAGTGAAGTTGTCAAAAATAAAGCAAGACTGGTATGCAAAGAATATTCACAAAAAGAAGGGATTGATTATGAGGAGACTTTTTCTCTGGTAGCTAGACTTGAAGCTATTAGACTATTGCTTGCATATGCTTCTTATAAGGATTTCAAGGTATATCAGATGGATGTCAAATCAACCTTTTTAAATGGTGATCTTGAGGAAGAAGTCTATATTGAGAAACCCAATTGATTTTTATTATCAGGTGATGGAGACATGGTATGCAAACTAAAGAAAGCTCTTTATGGATTGAAACAAGCCCCTAAAGCCTAGTATGCTAGATTGGATAAGTATTTAGTAAAATTGGGATTTAATAAAGGTATTGATGATAGTAAACTGCATTTTAAGATTGAGAATGATAACGTCTTGATTGTTGAAGTTTTTTTTATGACATTATATTTGGAGGAGATGATGACTTGAGTATGAATTTTGTCAGTGATATGCAGAAAGAATTTGAGATGTCTATGATAGAAGAGATGAAATTTTTCTTAGGTTTGTAGATTTCATAGACTGAAAAAGGTATTTTTATATCTCAAGCTAAATATGTGAAGGAATTGTTGAAGAATTTTGGGTTAGAGGATTCTAAACCAATTGGAACTCCTATGGTGATTGGCTACAAATTATCTAAAAATGAGGAATCTATGAAAGCTAATTAGACCTTGTATAGATCTATGGTTGGTGGACTACTATACCTAACTCAGACTAGACCTGAGATTATGCATGATGTGTGCATGGTTGCTAGATATCAAGTTGATCCGAAAGAGTCATGTCACTAATGTAAAGAGGATATTCATATACTTGAAAGGAATTGTGGATTATGGTTTGTGGTATCCGAGGAATGATGGTTTCATGTTATGTGCTTACACTGATGTTGATTGGGCTGGTGATGTTGATGACCAAAAGAGTACCTCCAATGGTGCATTATTTTTGGGTAAGAAATTGGTTTCATGGGCAAGTAAGAAACAATATTCAGTTTCCTTATCTACTGTTGAAGATGAGTACATTGTTGTTGCTAGTAACTGCACTCAGGTAGTTTGGATGAAACAAATGTTAAAGGATATCAGAGTTATCTATGATGAGCCTACTATCATATACTGTGATAATTCCAGTGTTATTAATATGTCAAATAACCTAGTGCAACATTCAAGGACTAAACAGATATCAATCAAGTATCATTTCTTGAGAGAAAAAGTGAGTGAAGATGAAGTAAAGCTAGAGTATATGTCTACAAAGGAACATGCTGATATTTTCACCAAGCCTTTGCCTATAGATACATTTTTATATTTGAGAAATAAGTTAGGCGTATCCACCCCTCCTAATGGGAACTAGATGCATTGAGTTGCATCAATCTGGTGGACTTCACAGTCTTATCTTCGTGTCTGGATTAATAAGTTTATGTTGCTCCTCTGGTGGAGTAGTCTGTTTGTTGTTCAGTTGAACTGATTTGTTTATCTAAGGGGGAGAGTTTGGTTTTTTATTTTGAAAACATTTGTCATTGATGTCAAAGGGGGAGAGAAGCATGTGAGAAATTATTTTATCTACTTGACCTTAGGGGGGGTTTGTTGGAGATGTTTTCATCCTTTGCATTGATTTTTTTCACATCCATATGTTGCCATCAATGACAAAGGGGGAGTGTAATGCCCACCAAAATATCCTAGAGAAACTGAGCTTCTAACATACTAAATGGAGATTAAAAAAATTATTTGCAACCAATGCAACACTTAACATCATCTACACTTACATCCACTAACATTAATTATTATGAACATGAATTATAAACACATTAACTAATTACGCAAGTGGAAAAAACATCACAATCATAAATACTATCTCTCTAGGGTACATTAATGTCATTACTTATTACAACTAACATAAGCAATAACATTCTACTCACTTGATTTATGCACTTATCATCAATTAATCCTTAATCCTAAAAAAATGCAACTTATATACTTCATTTCGATACAATATGCAATCTACTTGTTTATTTAACTATTATGAGATGCACTCTACTCTATCATCTAATTAACATGATATGATTACTCTTTCAATGCAATACAAATCCCTTTTCTAAGTTCATTTTATTAACCAAATCCAAATATACTTAAACCCATAACCATTTCCTATCTTCATGCTCTCTATCAATATCTAATGATAATGCAATACTTAATGTGTCAACATAATCATCTTATCCATGCCACTCATGCATATATATTCCTAGTGTTGATCATTTCCTTTAACATTAATCTCAAGTGCATAATGCAATAATCTTAATCCTTTCCTTAGATACATGCCATGCATAATTTACTATCCTTCCTGTACAATCACATGAATGGCATCATTTACCTAACATGGTATTAATTAACAACCACAATTCCTATAGTACCTTCTTTCCATTTACTTAAGGTTCTATCATATATTAATCTACATCCTAGATGATAACCATGGAATCTAGACTAATACAAATAACCCATCATATGAATCCATTCTATTTCAAGCATAATTCCATTACAGACATCTAAGTACATGAAACCATTTTCCTTCATTATGCAAGATCATCACCATACATCTCATAGTCTCATTATTACAAATCATGTCCTAATCCTAAGATACCAACTACAATACAATTAAAATTACAATCATATGAATAATACATCATGGGCATGGCTCTTCCTAATACATCTACATATTTACATGATAATACATTACATGAATCCAAGATAATCATTACATAAATCTGCTACAAGAAACATCCATAAGTTGCTACAAAGAGAAGAATCCACATTCACGCATGAAGAATCCAAGAGAATATCCCAATGGTTGAAAAGCACCAACCACCCAACCATGTGAAACCAAAGGAACCACCCCCTATGCTAGGATATGACACAAGGTCCCAACACACACTCTATACCTAAGCTGACACTTAACAACCAAAGAGACAAAACATAACAAGGACTCTCAAGAATGAACCAATCATAATAAATCACAATAAGAAACTCCTAGAGACTTATAATCACAACAAGACCTAATTACAAATCAACAAGGGGACACATGTAGGGGTGGAGTGTCATCACATGCCATCCTCATAACATATACAATAACACAAGGCACTATCCTGATGGACATGTGGAGCCATCTCAACCAATGAGAGATCAAGGAAGATTGACTTGCCATTGCAATGGCCTTCTCATGCTTATCCTAAAACATCCTCCCTAGGACCAAGTCATGAGGCTCACATCAATTAATTATCTTGATTAATTAATCTAACAACCCATCCCATGAATTCATTATTATGTTATCACTTATTTACAAAACATGGTAAACCTCCAATGTGCCCCTTGTTAGGATACGGAGGAAACTGAGAGGGGGGGTGAATCAGTTGTCTATTAATTTCAACCCAAATATACTTTAACCAAACTTAATGCATAATACCGGTAAACAAAACTTAATGTCGGTAGACAGTTTAATAGATAATAATAGTACCGGTGAAGTTTAATGCATGAAACAGAAAGACAAATAACATACACAACACATAACACAGTTATTTGTACGTGGAAACCCTGTAAGGGGAAAAACCACGGTGGGAAACCTTACCCACAATCAGATGATACTATTGCAGATAGTATGTGTGTACAAATGGGGTTTGCACATGCAGAAAGGCCAACTGCCTAGAGCTCACTGCTCAATCACAAAATGGGAGTCACGCCAACTATAATTGGAAGGTTAAGTCCAATGATAATGTACTGCTCAAAATAACATCTTCATATGTTGGATTTAGTACCGGTTAAGCTCTGATTATCTTCCTCATACCTTCCTTAAATCTTCAAATGATGTCTGCATGTATAGCTCTACTTATATTCACATATACCTTATTACAATCCTTTTTCACACTCCTCTACATAATCTCACAAATGAGATCTTACATATATACCAAAACCTAAGACCAAATGTGTAAGTTGGATCACTAAGATATTACAATAAAATTAATTACAAATGAATCAATATGTGATGCATGATGTCGGCTCAATGCATTTACAATAGTAACAAATCATCTCCATAATGTGTCATGTTGATCTAAAATAGATAATCCTTGTCGGTCCATAACCTAGGCCTATTTGCCGGTAACAACAAATATGCAAACTCGATTGTACCAATAATCAAATCACCAAAACCAAGTGTCTAAACAATGTCTTCGACATAACCAAGTAATCTCTAGATGATAACAGATCATCCTCAGTGTCGGTGAACAATATAACCTACCAGTTAACCAGATACTGGTGACTGTGAATAAGTCATTGAACATGTCAGTGAACATAACCAAAGATCTCCACAAGGATAAGTGTTGACAAGTGTTTATGTCAATGAAAAAACCAATGCAACACATCCATAATACCAACAATCTCCCCCTTTGGCATTGATGGCAACACAAGATGGAAAAACCATCTAAGTGCCAAAGCAGAAATGCCAAAAACCAAAAACCAACAATCTCCCAAAGAGATCATTAAAATACAGATACAGAGAGTAACAATCTCTCCTACAATGAATAATCTCTCCCCAAAAGATAATGTGTTTTTCCATAGATATCTCTCCCCCTTTGACATCAAATGCCAAAGCAATACAAAACCAAATACAATTAGTTCTTAGAAATTGTTGCAAATACCAATTGTTATGACCAAATTTATTCAATCTACTCCCCCTTAGAAGTATCTCTCCTTCATCAAAGCCGGACAAAAGATTTCTCTGTTAATTATGTCAGTCTGATGCCATGCTCCAACTGTCTAAGTTTCTATCGGTGAGGGTATAACTCCAAGCTGTTCTCTTAGATATTCAAAATTTTCCTTAGGCAAAGGTTTAGTAAAGATATCTGCAATATGTTCTTTAGTATTCACATAAACCAATTTCACTTCTTTTGCTTCAACATTCTCTTTCAGAAAATTGAATTTGATAGAAACATGTTTAGTTTTAGAGTGAAATACCGGATTCTTTGATATATCAATTGTTGCCATATTATCATAGTAAATGATTATAGGTTCTTTGCATTTGACCTTTATGTGCTTCAACATTTTCTTAATCCATAATACCTATGTACAATTAGTTGCTCCTGCAACATATTCTAATTTTGTTGTTGATAGTGATGTACAACTTTGTTTCTTGCTCAACCATAAAATTAGTCTGCTACCAAGAAAAAATACTCTATCGGTGGTGTTTTTTCTATCATCTACATCTCCTACCCAATTTGCATATGTGTATGCACATAAATCAAAATTTTCATCTTTAGGATACCATAAACCAAGATTTGTTGTGCCTTGTAGGTACCGGAAAATCCTTTTTACTTCTGATTCATGATTTTCTTTAGGATTACTCTGAAATTTTGAAACAATACATACTGCATTCATAATATTAGGTCTTGTTTGTGTCAAATACAGTAAACCTCCTATCATATATTTGTATCTTGTCGGATTAACAGGTGTTGATTCATCCTTCAATGATAGTTTTCCAGTTGTAGTCATACGTGTGCTTACCGGTTTAGAGTTTTCCATGCCAAATTTCTTAAGTAATTCCTTCAAGTACTTTGATTGATTTATGAATATACCTTTATCAGTCTGTGAAATCTACAATCCTAAAAAGAAATTTATCTCTCCAATCATAGATATTTTAAATTCTTCTTGCATCTTATTAGAAAAGTCTTTACACAATCCATCTTCTCCTCCAAAAATGATATCATCAACAAAAACTTCAATAACCAAGATGTCATCATTAGTCACTTTGTAATATATGTTGTTGTCAGCATTACCTTTAGTGCAACCAAGCTTCAAAAGATATTTGTCTAATCTACCATACCAATCTCTAGGAGCTTGCTTCAATCCATATAAAGCTTTCCTTAACCTGCAAACCATATATTTGTCATCTGTCAAAGAAAATCCATTAGGTTTTTCAATGTAAACTTCCTCTTCAAGATCACCATTGAGAAATGCACATTTAACATCCATTTGATATACTTTATAGTTCTTGTGTGCTGCAAAAGCTAAGAATAATTTCATTGCCTCAATTCTAGCTACCAGTGCAAAGGTTTCATTATAATCAATTCCTTCTTTCTGTGAATATCCCTTACACACTAATCTTGCTTTGTTTCTGATTACCTACCATCTTCATTAAGTTTATTTCTAAAAACCCATTTAGTTCCAATTACATTTTTGTTTTTAGGTCGGGGAACCAATGTCCATGTGTTATTCTTTTCAATTTGTTTCAATTCATCTTCCATAGATTTAATCCAATGTTTATCTTCACATGCCTCATTAATAGTTGTTGGTTCAATTTGAGAAATTAGACATACCTCTTCATTTGCCAGTCTTCCTCTAGTCATAACTCCTTGATACTTATTCCCAATTATCTGACTTTCAGAGTGATTCAATCTTACATACCTGGGTGTGTTCACTTGTTATTGTTCTTCAGTCACTGTGGAATTCTCAGATGATGCCAGTGGGAATGGATCAACATTCTATACCGGTGTACTTATTGTAGGTTCATTTGTGATTATCTCAACTATCGGTTCATAGTCTATGGACCTTCTAAACTGTTCATCAATCTTCACATTTGCACTTTCAATGATTTTTTGTAATCTCTTATTAAAACATCTATATGTCTTTCTCTTAGATGAATAACCAAGAAATATTCCTTCATCACTTCTAGGATCAAATTTGTCAATATAATTATCTCTCCTAATATAACATTTGCTTCCAAATATTCTGAAATATTTAAGAGTAGGAGTATTACCAAACCTTAGTTCATGAGGGGTCTTATCGGTTTCACCTTTGATGTGAACTATGTTGAATGTATAAACAGTTGTATTGACTACTTCTCTCCAATACACATGAGGTAGGTTTGCTTCTGATATCATGCTTCTAGCTACATCCAAAATAGTTTTGTTCTTCCTTTCCACAACTCCATTTTGCTGAGGTGTCCGAGGTGCTAATACTTGTCTTCTGATTCCATTCACTTCACATAATGTATTAAATTCCTTAGATGTGAATTCACCTCCTTGATCTGATCTCAAACATTTGATTTTCTTATTGGTTTCATTCTCTACCATCACTTTGAATAGTTTGAATTTCCCAAAAGCTTTCGATTTCTCCCTGAGAAAAGTAACCCAACACATTCTATAATAATCATCAATGATTAGCATAAAATATCTATCTCCTTGTAAACTTCTAGTTCTTGCTGGACCATATAAATCAGTATGAATTAAGTCAAGAACATTATTGGATTTTTCTGGAATACTCTTAAAAGTTGCTCTAACTTGCTTTCCAAATTGACATTCCTTACACACCGGATTGTGAGGTTTAACAATCTTAGGTAAATCCCTTACTGCCTTAGTTGTACTAATTTTCACAATGCAATCAAAATTTACATGACACGGTCTCTTATGCCATAACCAACTTTCATCAATATGTGCAATCAAGCATGTCTTCTCATTGTTATTCAAATGAAAGATATTACCTCTAGTATAATTACCAATTGCGATTTCCAAACTAGTTCTATTCATGATTTTGCATTTACCATTCTTGAATTGTAACTGAAATCCCTTTTCAATTAATTTACCAACACTCAAAAGATTATGCTTCAAACCTTCAACATAGTAAAAATTATCAGTATTGTGTTTACCATCAAAAGATATAGTGCCTTTTCCTCTAATCAAACAAGCTTTGTCATCTCCAAATCTTACTAGACCTCCATTGTATTCCTGAAAGGTTAAGAATTTACTCTTATCACCAGTCATATGATGTGAACATCTAGAATCAATGATCCATTCATCCTTTTCTTCAATTTTAGCTTCCAGGGCCTGCTCTACCAGTTAAACAATAGGTGTCAGTTGATCTTCTATTATTACAAAAAAAGCCCATCCATTGTCTATCAGTTCCTTATCAGAATTGTCAGTAACTCCTTCATCAGCATAGTAGCATGATTTGTTTGTATTCTTCTTAAATCTATATCTTTGATATTCAGGGTTAGGCTTATATGTTCTTTTAGCTTCTTCTTTCAATCTTGCATGTCTATTAGGACACCTAGATGCCATATGACTAATTTTATTGAAATTAAAACATTTAAATGGTGCTTTACCTTCATACTTACTTCCAACTGGACCTTTAGGCATTTCTCTTGCAAATAGTGCTTCAAGCTCTTCAAGTTATTCATTCTCTCTTCTGATTTCTTCAATTTCTCTAGCATAGAGTGCTTTCCAATAAGATTTTTCAGATGCTGATGATGATGTTGCAAATGATGAAGCTTTGAAATCCAAATCTGTCTTAATTGTAGCAATAGGACCAAATTCCTCAAGTTCAAAAGCTGAAATTTTTCCAACCAAAGTATCTCTAGATACTGATGCATTAGGCATTGTTCTCAATTAATTAATAGTAGTTACTTTCATTTTGTATATCGGTGGCAAAGCTCTTAAAACTTTAGAAAGAATTTCATCTTCACTTAAAGATCCTCCACAATATTGTATACCCAAAACAATTTCATTAACTCTTTCCATAAAAATAGAAATCCTTTCATCTTCTTCCATTTTTAGATTTTCATACTTGACGTGGAAGCATTCCAATTTTGCAATTTTGACAGTGGTATCACCTTCATTCAATGTCTCCAATTTATCCGAAATAGCTTTACCAGTAGATCGATCTGATAATCCCATGATTTGTTGATCTGACAATGCACTCAAAAGTGCTTCTCTTGCTTCGCAATCATTCTCCTGATCTTTAGCCAGGGTTGGTGGATTAGGTTGACTCTGGGTAGGACCAACATAGCCATTCTTTGTAACATCCCATATGTATTTTCCAATGCAATTCAGATGAGTCTCCATTTTGATCTTCCATATACCATAGTTAGTTCTATCAAGCTTCAAACTGTCCTTTCTGAAATATTTGGTTGTCATAGAATCTCCTCAAGCTGTTAAAATTCTGTAAAAAGAGGACTTAACTCTGATACCAATTGTTAGGACCTAGAGGCAACTAAGAGGGTGGGGGGTGAATCAATTTTCTATTAATTTCAACTGAAATATACTTTAACCAAACTTAATTCATAATACCGATAAACCAAACTTAATGTCGGTAGATAGTTTAACCATTAATAACAGTACCAGTGAAGTTTAATGCATGAAACAAAAAGACAAATAACATACACAACACATAACATAGTTATTTGTACGTGGAAACCCTATAAGGAGAAAAACCATGGTGGGAAACCTTACCCACAATCATATGATACTATTGCAAATAGTATGTGTGTACAAATGGGGTTTGCACATGCAGAAAGGCCAACTACCTAGAACTCATTGCTCAATCACAAAATGGGAGTCACACTGACTACAATTAGATGGTTAAATCCAATGATAATGTACTACTCAAAATAGAATCTTCATATGCTGGATTCAGTACCGGTTAAGCTCTGATTATCTTCCTCATACCTTCCTTGAATCTTCAAATGATGTCTGTGTGTATAGCTTTGCTTATATTCACATATACCTTATTACAATCCTTTTTAACACTCCTCTACATAATCTCACAAATGAGATCTTACATATATACCAAAACCTAAGACCAAATGTGTAGGTCGGCTCACTAAGATATTACAATAAAATCAATTACAAATGAATCAATATGTGATGCATGATGTCGTCTCAATGCATTTACAATAGTAACAAATCATCTCCATAATGTGTCATGCTGATCTAGAATAGATAATGCTTGCTGATCCGTAACCTAGACCTATTTGTCGGTAACAGCAAATATGCAAACTCAATTATACCTATAATCAATCACCAAAACCAAGTGTCCAAACAATATCTTTGACATAACCAAGTAATCTCCAGATGATAACAGATCATCCTCAGTTTCGGTGAACAATATAACCTGTCAGTTAACCAGATACCAGTGACTGTGCATAAGTCACTGAACATGTCAGTGAACATAACCAAAGATCTCCACAAGGATAAGTGTTGACAAGTGTTGACATCAATGACAAAACCAATGCAACACATCCATAATACCAACACCCCTGTGGTCTAGACTTCATGCATCCTTACAAGGAACCTCATGCAAGTCTATCTCTCATGACCCCAACCTTCACAAGTAAGCCCACTTCCCCTAACATGGACCCAACAATAAATAACAACAAGAGGCTCTAAATCCATATACAAATCTGAAATCATAATCATCATGCAGCCAATAACCTTTACTCATGTGCAAGAACATAGAAATGGATACAAGAATTAAAGAAAAATGAGCCTCTTGGCATAACAATGCATTAAGGGACACCATAAGGCCATCAAATCTATCATGAAACAATAAATAAAACCACAACAAGAACAATAATACTAGTACCTCTCTAACATGGTGTGTCAACATGAAAGAGAGCTTATTCAATAATAACAAGCGTAAATGATATCAAAACATACAAAAGACAGATTTGCAACAAGAAGTTCCCAAGCTCCTGTCTCAAATACATAAGACTTAGATTTATGACAGGAAGTTCCCAAGCTTGTGTCGCAAATAGAGAAGACTTAGAAAAAAGTATGGAAAAGCTAGAAATACGATTTCAGATTAAAGAACACAAAAAATAACTAAATCCCAAAACCAAACAAGGCAATGATGCCCATAAAATACCTTTCAAGAGGTGAAAATGATTCAAAACAATATAAATCAAGGCAAAAGATCTTACCAAAAAACCTTACACAACCATGGAGTCAAGACTACTCGCAGAAATCTCAAAAGATCAATACCACTCAAATAGTTTGTATAAAACCTTCACATAAGCTACTAGACTACCAAACAAGCTCAAGACTTTGTTCAATGAGCATTACATAAAACAATCATGGGGAGGAGAGGTTTTGTGAGTCTCCCTTACGACAATGCCAAATCGGGATGCACACAGGAAACTCAAACTCACCCAGATCCTAAAATGCACAATGAAACCTCAAACAAAGAGATTCAATCTCCAAAACAATAAGACACAATCCATAAATATTTATAGAACAACCAAACCCAAAAGAAGGAATGAATATACAGGCCATGCATTCACGACAATGCCCAAAAATATCACCCATATTCCAAAATTTAAACTTTATAATAAAACTATACAGCCATAAATTTTCTCCCATAAACTATATTAAAACTATATTAAATGGAAATAGATTTCATTCACAAGCTTCCGAAATAATTGCAGACATGGAGCATACAACCATGAAAACCAGAAAACAAAAAAAACACAAAGGGAAAAAAAGGGAAAAAAAGCTCAAACATGCACCTTGTGTGATGGAAGGAAACTGAAGAAGTGCCCACACACTCCAGCAAGCTCCAGCAACATAATCCCCAAATCCAAAATGCCAAAACCAAATTTTGCAGAGAAAGCCAAAAAGAGCAACCTGTGAACAATCACTGACTTGAAAATAAAAAGCGGTGAAAACCAAAAACCCTAGCCACATTCTTGACCAATCAAAATATTCCATTTTGGAATATATTTGACCTACCCAACATACTTTAAAATATTATTTCTCATTTGAATTCCACGAATGGGAATAAAAGGTAGGTAGAAAGAAATATAAACATATTATAATTATATGAGTGGGGGCACTAATACATTTGGCCTAAAATTTTGACGGAGGTTTTCGACGGAGAAGGTATATTGTGAACAAATTTATTTTTTTTTTTTGAAAAATTGCTTGCATTCGTCAGAATTCCGATGATCATTCAATATCTATTTTTGACAGAGAAGGAATTGGTAATGAAATTTGTGCTTTATTACAAAAAGTGCCCACATTCATCGAAATTCTGATGATCGCGGGCATTACTTTAAATAAAAATGACCAAGACATTTCAAATCATTTTCGCGGCCTCTTCCCATTCTCACGTTGTCGTCCCAGCAGTGTACTCCTGCCCAGAGTAAGCGTACTCCTGGTTTTGGATGAGGCACCGCGTGAACCGTTTTAACTGATTAATGCCAACTCCAAGTATTATCGGCTCATGGAATAGGGTTTGTGAAAATCGGAGCAATGTCGTCTCATGGAATAGGGCAGCTATAAAGCTTTGTCAACATCCCCCAGACTGTGCAAAAATGGGAGCAATGTCAGCTCATGGAATAGGACATGCTCCCGGGGGCTAAAGACCAATAGGCTCCATTCCCCTTCTTTCATTCATTAGTATCGGTCACCAATCTATTTTGCACCTACAGATAGTGATGTTTCTGATTCTCCATTGGCTTGGGCGCAGGTGTAAAGCTCTGTCAACATCCCCCAACCTGTGCGAAAATGGGAGCTTTGAAATGGCACGTCAACTGTTTGACAGACTGCCTCACAAAAATTGGAAGTTTTGGAACAAGGTATGAACATCTATCATAGGATAAATAATAGAGGAATTTTGTCACATGTTGTAACTGCAATTGCTAGTGTACATGTTTGAAATTCCTCTTATTTCATATCTAAATCAAACAAATGCCTCATTGACAGTCATAAATACATGTTATAGGCAGCTAATGTAAAATTACATGGACTGTCACAATAATGTATCAAAATCAGACTTCACTAGATTATTGAAATTTCGTCAAACATATCATGCAACCTCTGAAAAACATATTACAGCTACAAGCCCATTCAAATCTTATTATAAACCAGTTCCAATGCAATCATGGGATCTTTACATAGGCTGACTATCAAGAGATATGCTACTGATTTTCTGAAGACATTAGACAGTCACTAACTGAAGCATATATCTCAAAATTACAATGAAAGAAGAGGTCTGAAGAACCTAATTAAGCTATGCCCAAGTCTGGCGATGTAAACACCAGCATTACTCATCCAAAATAAAGCCATGTTAGAGTAATGATCTTCAATACTTTCTCTTAGACAAGAGATAAAATTAAAAAACCACATGATTACTACAATAAATTTATTTTCTTATTAAAAATATAAATAATTACATTAGATATATATTCCACATAAAGAAAATAAATGATGAAAATCATTTGTGTCTTAAATAATGAGATCAACAACTAAAAATGGGAAAATAATATCCTAATTACGACTCCCTAATTAGTATAAGATACTATTTCCAATATTATACTAAGGATAAATATTCAAAAAGTATAATAATTACACTAATACATATATCACTCTCATGCCTTCCTTAATTTGATATAAGGTCCCTCTATCCAAATATGAAGTCTCAAGGGAGTTGTATGTGTCAATTATTCAAGCTTCTTGTAAATCTATTCCAACCTCTTCTTCCAACACATGTCTTGATGATGGTTGAGGATCTTTAAACTTTTAAAATATGAATGAACATACTCCTCTAGACATGATTTAAATACCACATTTAATTATAAACATGGATGCAATGGACATGATTTAGGATGTGTGCAATGAAGTGTGGAGGTTCATGAGAAATATACATTACATTTTTCTGAAGAAAATTTAGGTTTCTATCCTCCTCCTTTGTTGACATCCCCTCCCCCATTGTCTAATATATCTATGACTTTTCCAACAACTTTTAATCACAACAAGAGATAATTTTGTATGAGTTTCTTAAAGCCAACTTTATTACTCTCCCCTTGAAAAATTGAAGAAAAAACCATAAACAAAATTAGGACAAAATTACCTATTAGGGGCTCATTGTCATTCATGGTACTACGTACGATTTCATGTGCAATCATACTTGGGAGGCAACATAATAGCCTAGTTCTTCTTGTCTCTACATTGTGGAGCAAGAATAATAGTTGTCAATTGTTCCTCTTTTTTAAGGATCCACTTTACCTTTGTTGATTTTTATCTTTTATAACTTGATATCCTTTCTTGCATAGAATTGTCCTCAATCCAACTTTTCTCCTTTCTTGGACGTGTGTGTTCCTTGATTAGGACCTCTTTCTTTCTTGAAATGGTATGTATTTTATGAATGATCTCTCCTTAGTGATAGAAAGTGTGCAATCCTTCATCAAGGATACCATTTCCTAGCAATATGGAAGGTTTGTATTCTTAATCTCCTGCCCATTTCTTAATTTAAAAGATCACATCTTTATTAAATATCTCCTCTATTTTTGGAGGTAGACATCTTAAGGAAAAGATCTCTTCCTCCCTCTTTAAAATGATCCCTTTACACTTGTTGAAAAATATCTCTTTTACAACTATCTCTTCCTTTCTTATAGCAATGAGGCATGTACAAGGATCTGTCTTCCTAGCTTGGAATTCTTGTATGTTTATTAAGGGTATCTTATTGGTGTTGAAGGTGCTTATCCTCAAACTATAAGTGTTGTGTTACATAGTGCCCCCTAGGGCATGATTATCATTTTTTTGAGATTCCTTAAAGGTTACTTGGAATAGCATGGATTGCTAGTGTGATCATTGTTGTTGTTTACACCTTTGCAAGTGTTGGTTATTATTGTTGTTTGTGTTTTGTGTCAGTACAACAACCATTTTCTAGTAGAGTTTTTGGATTTCCTTGCGAACAAATGGTTTTGTTTGTTAATCTTCTCTATCATGGATCACCTAGCATAACACAACTTGCTAGCCAATGAAATCCATGATGTAGCATGAATCACCCAACATTACACAACTTGTTAGCTAGTAGTATTCATGTTTCTTCTCTTTTCTCTTATCATATGACTAATAGTAAGAATCTCCTTAGTAGACCTAGAAGTCATATCTCGTCTCCTGTTACTGAGTGTTCAAGTAGAATTGTTGGGACTAGGAGGTGTTGATCGACCAGATCCTCCACTTGTCAGATGTAGACAAAATGAATTTTTTTTGGATTAGGATGGTACACAAAATCTACAATAAAAAGGTTGTCAAAAATTCTTGGGACTAGCAAGTGTGAACTGGCCTAGTCTTCTACTTTTCATGCCATCAAAATTTGAGTTTGATTGTCATCATTCTTTGTCAAATTCTTCACACGTAACTCTTGAATCAATTTCCTACACACAAAATAATGAAAATAGGTTTGTTGATGGGGGCTTTCCTAGGTCAAACCTCAGGTTGTGAATTAATCTTGAAGTATAATGTTTTACTTTTGAGGGAAAGGATAGATCTAATCTAAAAATGCTTGAAATTGAACATGATACCTTGATGAATCTTTCTTGAATCCTCACACAAGGTTTTAGGATGTCATGCAGAATGTTGATCATGAATGTTGTGCTTTAACTTGAATTCTCCTTCAATGCTTGATGAATGCTTGATTGCTTGTTCACTTGGAATTGAATTGATTTTATAATTAAGAGATCACTTGAATTGTAGGTAGACCCCTTCAAATGTTTGAATTTTTGGAGCCGACTGACATAAAGCTAATTTTTTTTTCGCACACATGAGGCAAGAAATGAGGGGTCCTATTTTGGGTCCCAATCATGAGTACCAAGTCACCTAAGGCATTGTAGTCTTGTCAATGAGGACTTAAAATTGAACAGAGGTTGAGGAAGGAGTTGAAAATGCAGATTTCAAGACGATGTGAGTAGAATCAAAGTTTCCATCAATGACAATGAGGGAGATGTTTTAAATATGTTTTTGTGTTGTCATTGATTTTTTGTACTCATCGAGATAACATAAGTCAATGACCTCTTGATGCAAATAGTCTTGGAGCCTTGTTTGTTTCAACTTCTTGAGCAAATTATCCTACTCAACCCTACAACTACTCAAGTCCTTCCTATGGCACTTGGAAGGGGTTATGAAAATGAGACCTCCAAGGTCTTAACCTTCTTGAATTGCCTCATAGGTATAGCCAATGGTTTCTGGACAATCAACTCCACCACTTGAGGTTGACACCTCAGTTACTCACACTCTCCTCTCCTGGGCTCCAACCACTCCTGCAAGGATCTTAACACACAATCTCTTCTTATGGTTTCCCAATGCATTAATAAGGTGTCTTCAATTTTTTTTTAAGTTTTACACTCACCAAATCCATCACCTTGGTCTCTCAAGCCTTCTAGGTCTCTACCAATACCTAAATAGGCCTAATTGCATTAGCCCTCCCTAAGAGGTTTTAGGGGTTTAATTTGAAAAAATCCCGAACAAGCCTAGGAATAAATCATGGATTTGAGTACCCTTTTAGAAGTTATAGACAATACTAGAAAAGTGCATCTGGGTTATCCATACAGGTGGTTTCCAATGTTGCACTATTTTGTGGGGTTTTAGGCCTAACCAGTGGATTGACAAAATTGATCTAGAACCCTTCACTAGTCAAATATCCTTCTCTAAACACCTTGGAAACCTTCAAGGGAACTTAGAGGGATTTACATTAATATGCCACTTGGGCCTGCACCAATCTCCATGTGCTCACAAATCACACTTTACTTGTTGTCCTAACTTGCCTACTCCCAGTGGTGAGCCTAGGCCTTCATTGTTTCTCCTCCTCCTAGACCTGAAAAATCACACACCCTATTCCAAACCTATGTATAGACCCTAACCTATAATTATTAGTGATTTCAAAGGGTGCCATCAAAGAATGCCTAGGCTAGAGCCATTTCTTGCTCTTAAACCCTACTTGCAAGGGTTTTGCTCCTAGTTGCAAAGATTGAGAGAAATGTCTACAACTTGGAACAATCAAACCTGAAAATCAACCTTATTGAAATAAAATACAATGAACATACAAATATGGAAATTATTTTACACCATCTAGTTCGTACTGGACTATACAAGCAAGGAAATCAAGACAAAACTATCAAAAACCGGTGGAAACAAGATTGCTTCACAAACCAAAAAATTGTTCTTGCATTTCCAATATTCCAACCCGCACAAAAAATTTAAATTTGGCTTATATCCACTTGTTTTAGTCATTTCAACCAACTTCCTAATGCCCATAACCAAAAATGCAACTTTTGCAAGAAATTGCAAAATGTTGCTCAGCAACTTTTGCTCCAGGATGCAATTTTGCATTCTATTGCATTCTAAGACTCTTGAAGGTCCTCAAATACCCTATAAGACCTAAACACAACTCATTTGACTCATAAATAATGAATACATTCATCTGGAGTATTTTGCCTATGAGCTACCTAAGCATCTCACTTCTTAGGCTAACAGCATCCTGAGCACAATTGACTCAACCCAAAATTTGGACAACTCAACCATGGCTCTACTAAGCCCTCAATGGTTGGTCCATTATTACATCAAAAATTAACACACAAACTAAAAAGAAATAAAACCTTACATTCTTGGAGTGCTAGGTGCCCTGCACCACCTCTCTTCTTGCTGATCGATGCGAGTTATCCCGCTAGTCTCATCGGGCATCGGGATAGCTTAAAATGTGTTCAGACAATGGGCATAGAGGTTGAATACCTAGTGTATTGTAATGTGGTATAGTGAATTCAAGATTTTGAAATTATTGAGTTTTTATTTATCCCTTGCTATTTATGTTTTTTTTGGTTATGGTTGTATTTTCACTATTTTATGGTTTATTGGTTTGTAATGGTAATTTAATGTTCTTTCATATTTTTGTATAGATACATTATAATAGCCTATTATGGTGATTTGTTCTATTATGGATAATGTTGTGGGTCGGATGGCTTGGCCGTTGGTGCATGAAAGCATTGCATGAGTTTAGATACTTTTAAAAATTGCATAAAACATTTTTAATTTATTTGATTTAGTGTTATTTGCAAAAGAAGATTATCAATGATGTTTCCTTTCTCCAAGAATTGTCTAGGATCTTTCCATCAGATAATATGTAACATTCAATGACTAAATCTTTTCTTTACAAATGCTTATTTTATTTAATTATCATCTGAGCGTGAATTATAATTTATATCTGTGCGGAAGAAGAAATACAAGCTGAAGACTCGTGTGCAAGTAAATTTCATAAAAGAAAGCAAGCAGACATTATCTTGAATGACATGGAAACAATCTCATTAGCTGCCTAGAAGAGAGCAATGGGAGAAAAGCAGAGGAAAGTGTTAAAGGGTGATAAATACATAGAGAGTATGCAATACAAACAAACAATGTTTGGAGTGTGTGATGTGACGTCTCTAATTTATGTCCGGAGGGACTGACTGGTTTTGGAATTCTTAGGAAACCTATTGGGCCACGCTTGGAGGAAATCAATGTGTTCATGCAAGGGCCACATTTTTTCTATTATGAGAATGATGCTTTTGCACCGAAGGATATTTGGAAGGCAATATCCAAAAATTTCTATATTGCATGGAACCAGAGTTGGTGGACTCAAAGTACTTTTCAACTTCTAGAAGACTAAGAGGTTATGTACACAATCTCCCAATAGAAGGGCGATTTCAAGCATTACCTCTCCCCCCATGACTATTCAGGAAGCACTTCCTCAAACAAAGGACTATTCGCCTCCATGGGATCAAAGAAAAAAATTGCATTGCATAGACTCTAGACGATGTGGTGGTGTCCTTTGTGAAGAACTTTGCACTATAATTGAAAATTCACGAGGGAAACTACAAGATAGTGAACATAAATACATTCTTGAAAAGTGCAAAGAATGGAACTTGGTTTGGGTGGGGCTAGGTCAGGTGGATCCTCTAGAGGTTGACGAAATAGAAATTATATTAGGATTTGAAAAATATCACACTCATGGAACTTTGTGTGTGACTGAACGATTGTGTTGTTTGGGTAATGCATTCCAAATAGATACATTTGCATACCATTTATCTATCTTGAAAGCATTTTATCCTGAAGGCATTAAATTAAAGTACTTTCTCTATTTTCTGGTACTGGTGGAGTAGAGGTTGCATTGCATCAACCTCAGATACATATTTCCACAGATACGACACAACTTAAGTGTATCCCAGGTCGATGTAAAGCAACCTCTGCTCCAGAGATCACTAGAAGATAGAGTACTTTAATTTAATGCCATCAGGATAAAACGCTTTCAAGGCAGATAAATGGTATGCAACTGTATCTATTTGGAATGCATTACCCAAATAGCACAATCGATCAGTCACACACGAAGTTCCATGAGTGTGATCTTATTCAAATCCTAATATAATTTCTATCTCGTCAACCTCTAGAGGAGCCACCTAACCTGGCCCCACCCAAACCAAGTTCCATTATTTTCACTTTTCAAGAATGTATTTATGTTCACTATCTTGCAATTTTCCTCGTGAATTTTCAATTATAGTGCAGAGTTCTTCACAAAGGACACCACCACATCGTCTAGAGTCTATGCTTCAATTTTTTTATTTGATCCCATGGAGGCTAATAGTCCTTTGTCTGAGGAAGTGCTTCCTAAAATGTCATGGGGGGAGAGGTAATTCTTGAAATCTCCCTTCTATTGGGAGATTGTGTACATAACCTCTTGGTCTTCTGGAAGCCGAAAAGTACTTTGAAACCACCAACTCTGGTTCCATGCACTATAGAAATTTTTGAATATTGTCTTCCAAATATCCTTTAGTGCAAAAGTATCATTCTCATAATAGAAAAAAGGTGGCCCTTGCATTAACACATTTATTTCCTCCAAGCCTAGCCCAATAGGTTTCCCAGGAATTCCAAAACCAATTATTCCCTCCAGACATAAATTAGAGATGTTACATCACACACTCCAGATATTGTTTGTTTGTATTGTATACTCTCTATGTATTTATCATGCTTTAACACTTTCCTCTATTTTTCTCCAATTGCTCTCTTCTAGGCAGCTAATGAGCTTGTTTCCATGTCATTCAAGATAATGTTTTCTTTCTTTCTTTTATGAAATTTACTTGCACACGAGTCTTTAGCTTGTATCTTCTTCTTTCGCATAGATATAAATTATATTCACGCTCAGATGATAATTAAATAAAATAACACTTGTAAAGAAAAGATTTAGTCATTGGATGTTACATATTATCGTACGAAAAGATCCTAGACAATTCTTGGAGAAAGGAAACATCATTGAGAATTTTTTTTTGCAAATAACATTGAATCAAATAAATTAAAAATGTTTTATGCAATTTTTAAATGTAGCTAAACTCATGCAATGCTTTCATGCACTGATGGCCAAGTCGTCTGACCCACAACATCTGATACCGTTAGAATTTCAACAAACACTATAGAAACATCTGACAAGGATTTTGTATGTCTGACATCACTTCCTTGTCGGACAGTCCTCGATTCATGATAATGGGGGAGCGTCGGAATTTCAACCGTAATCCAATGACATTTTTGGCCAGAGGAGAAAACATAGTAGGCATCGGAAGAGTTCATAACAACATCGGACTGTCAACGCAAATGGCATCGTCAGGAAGACTGATGATGAGTTTTCAACGGTTACATTTTTCGGAAGTCCGACGTATTGTCATCGGACTTCCAACAAATAGTTGTCGAAAATTAGGCCAGATGTACTAGTGGGGCATATTATTTTTATAAGCTAAAGTATTTTATACACCCCAAATTATTATTAAGCAAGCTATATAAATAATCAAACCATAGGCTATAATCAGTTAATTTAAATAAACAAAAGGGGAATTAATAATTAATTAAATCTAAGCTCATAAAATAATTAAATACCCAAATAAAATATCAAACACTAAACAAATAATTAAACTATAGTCAATAAATAAATAAATAAATAATCATCAAATGAATATTAATCAAACAAATATTAGATATCCAATAATCAAAATGCCATTAATCAAATAACCAAATAATCAAATCGCTCCTAAACAAATAATTAAAATAAACATTATTAACTATTAAATCACTCATCAATCAACCAAATAATTAATCTCATCATAAATAATCGTATAATTAAATAAATCGACAACTACTAACATACTTACAACACTGAGAGACCAACTCACTAACTAACATGGCGAATTATGTCAAGACGTCGATGACTCACAGTGAACAACTTAGACCTAGAGTATGTGAGGGGAACTTGTTTCAACCCCAAACCACATATACCATTGGGATTTAAAGACACGCTCAGACCTGTGGATCCAGGTGGAGTCGGTGTTTGGTACCTGCAAATCCTACAGCCACAAAGCAACAATACATATATACATATACATATAGGACAAGCAAGTGATAGAAATTTGCAACGGCACATCCCACTCACAATGAGTGATGTGACATTGCTTCTACCACAAAGACAATCAAACAATGGTCAAACACATTATACAATCATCTCATCATATATGTCCATGAAATAGGGATAACACATCTATAATATTATGAAATACATGATCAACCTAAAACTATCCACAATATCATCTAGAGAATTATCAATATAATAGGGCATGTAAATCATCAAGTACATGAATACATAAGAAATCCATCAAATCACATGATCGATAATGATAGTACCAGCATCCATGTAAATCATCAAAGTATCATAAGTCCACATAATATCCAATATCATAATGCAACTGAAACACATATGGAACCATAGTCATAATCCATAGCATCATAAAGAGTCTAAATAGCTCTATCAAGAATAAGATAAAATTGAAGTCAAGGGTGGATACTACAGGGAAATTGTTGGACATTGTTTCTGCTAGGATATGTTGTTGTCATTGATGTCAACATATTCCTGTGATTTATTGCTTCGGTGGTGCAGATTGGTTTATTGAGATCATGGTTTGGTATATGGAGTATTCCTAGTATCATTATATATTTTTGTATTGGTTTCAGTGATCCAGAAGCCTAATTGATCATATCATATAATCCGGTTTATAGTTTGGTTTTTTTTATTAGTGCTTTGCAAAGTTTGGTATTTCCTCTGATATATTCTAGTGTGATCTGATCTTGAGTTCATATTTTGGGAGTTTGTTTGGGATGTTCTTGTGTATCTTTATTTCATATCGTTCATGATTTGGTGCTCCACAAGTTATCTTCTTCGTGATAGTTTTTGTTTGTTTGAATGTTCTTGAGTTTTAGATGTTGATCGATGAAGATTTGATAAGTGGTGTTGGTGTAGTTGTTATAGATGATTCTAACATTCTTGATGGTGTTTCCTAATTCTGTCCTATTTGTTTTGATGGTCTTCACTGATTGTTGTGCGATTTTTTGGTGATTTTCATGATCCAGTGATATTCTTCATGTTATGTGGTATTCTTGGTGGTGTAGCGTGTTACGATGGATCTTGGCATGATTTTCGGTGATGATGAGTCTTTAGAAATTTGGTTTAGGTCCATGTTATATCATGTATATCATTATATTGGTCCGGTGGTCGATATTTATATCATGTGATGTAATTTTGTAATTACATGTTATGGGTTTGGCCAACCTTCTAGTCAAGGTTGATGATTTGTATAAATGGGTGTAATATTCATGTTGTTACCCCATTATTTGTTTTGACCAAAATAATGTGTATTTAATTTTGTTTCCCTCATTTGGTTCAATCTATCTTTAGTCATGCACCTTTTGTTCCTTTATGTTTCACCTTTTCTGCCCCAATGAACCTATCGATTGAACCTGCATATTGGTTCAAGTTTCAAAGTTCAACCAGTGCCTTTGTGTGGGTTGCGGCTTTGTTATGTTGTTAAGCGAGCAAGTGTGAATGTGTTAAGTCATTCTTTAACTTGAACTTTTGAACCATTCCTAAAGCGGTTCAAGGTTCAAGGTTCAAATTCTTCCTTTATGTTTGTTAAAAGTCTTTGCTCGTTCCTGGTGTTGAGTTGAGCCGCTAGGTGAGAGTTATTTTGTTTTCTTAGAATTGAACTTGAACCATTGAACTTCTTGTGAGATGGTTCAAACTTCAAAAGTTCATTCCAAGGTCGGCTCCGAGGACATTAATAACATAAAAGGTGGTGCGATAAAAGGAATATTCTGGGCATCTTATATTTTAAAATTCTAATTATGGAAATAAATCATGAAAACTCAAGCCGTTTGTACGGAATTGATGTGTAATTAAGAAATTTGTTAGGATCCCACCAAATCATTGGTTATCTCACACATTTGGATGAATCATTATGAGGCATGTGTAGGTATTACTCAGTTTTTCTGCTTCTTAACATGTGAATTCTTAAATTGTGAAAGTGGTAGCTGTTGTTGTTGGAGGAGCGAAAGACGTTGAAGGTAATTTCAACACCATACTTCCAAGGGTTTCATAGATTTGATGGTGGTAACAAGTGAGTTTTGATAATTTTCTCCTCCGCTGTGTTACTAGCTCAGAAAGTCAATGTAGGAAAATTCTTTGTTTTGGAATAGAATTTTGTTCTTTCTAGGAACTATTTGATGAATGTAATAGCAGCCATTATGAGGCTGACTCTTCCAAAACTTGGTCACACATCATGCCTAGTCAGTATACTTCCAGAATTGGGTGACACTTCTTTAGCCCAAGATGACTTGAGAGTTTTCTTAGAAACAGATAGAAACCATTGGGCTAACTCGATGATGGAAAGAATAGTTAGAAGTGGCTTGATTGAAGCTGTTTCTTTCCCAACTACCACTCCTTGTCCAGAATTAGTGATAGCATGTATGAACAAATATGATGTTGATACCAGTTGCATTAGGACCAGCAATGGTTAATTGTTAGTAGAAATTAATAAAGAAATAGTGATGGATGCAATTGGAATCCCTCATAAAAATCCGCATGAAGATTGGTCAATTGGTACCTCATACACATTTTTCTCTAAGAAGAAAAGTACATATAAAAGCGTCCTTGCAAGGAATTGGCTTCTAAAGGTTCAAAAATGGGGGTCTCGGTTACCCAAACCTCTTACAAGAGAGAATTTCATCATGGAGATGCGGGATATTGTAATATTGTTAAACAAACTCAAAGGGAATTCACATGCTTTTTATTGGGAAGATTGGATTTACTTTTATATTCAGGTATTGTTATCTAGCAAGAAATATCTTGACTGGGTGCAAGTTATTGCTAAAAGGCTCCATGAGGGTTTGAGTAACTTTGTTGAAATGTCCAGTTTTTACATGTCCTCATATATATTTTATATATTGGCTTGTAACACAGAATGGCAAGGGTTGCATAATGAGCCTTGGGTTGAGTACATGAAGGTTTATGATTATTAAACGTACCTGCAACAACAAAGACATGCAAAAATTTTCACAAGATGGAATGATATTTTTGCAGGAAGACTTGCCTTTAAGCTGCAAGGAGACACAAATAAAAGAATATCAGTCGAGGCCATGGAGCTGGTCAGTATATATGGAAGCTACTTTATCCAATTTCCCATATTTACTTACATTAAAGTGGGGGGCTTTGAAGGTAAACCATTCAAATTGCTCAGGTATGCCTTTGATAGTTATATTCTTATTGAAGTTTGCAAACAGCTAGCCCACATTGATAAAAGGTTAGGGAAGAAGGGTAAATCCAGGGTTTCTTTCCCGATTGAACTTGTATACTATAGTTGTATGTTTGTTTCTGATGCCTTGAACCTAGAATTAGAATTCAAGAAAATGAATTTGCAGCCCTACATTGCCAAACGTAAGTTTGATAGCAGGGGCTATGTTGTAGAACATCTAAATGTTGATGACCATTTCTTCCATGAACCTCAATTAGAAGAATATTGGGAAAATTATTGTGATGAATTTGAAGTAAGGAGGAGATTGTGGTCAAGATTCACTCTATAGTAGATTGTTACAATGAGGTTATCCATTAATATGTCACGAATATAAGAAGAGGAAGGGGAAGATGTATTGGATCCTGAATTGAATGAAAGGGTTCAAGGGCAACCTATCCCTAAAATTGACTGGGATAGGAGAGAAGAAGAAAATATTCAAGCCAAGTCCTTCAATGTCATAAGAAGAACACATAAGTGGTTAAGGGACCGCAAATTTAGAAAGGAGTCGATTATCACTCCTAATGAATTAACAATTGCTCCACTTCATGCTACAACACAGATTCCCACTTCCTCCTCTAATGAAATTGTTGATGTAAATTAGAATATCAAAGAGATCCCCATTGAGTTCTTCAGCAGTTTGAATCACCCGTTAAAGGAGCAAAAAGAAAAACAGAGAACCAGTGGCGAACCAAATTGTTGTGGACTTAGATTCAAGCGAAGAAACTTGGGTGATCATGGATCAATAAATGTTAAAAAACCCTTCAGTGCAGGATGCGGATGTAGAGAAAAAACCTAAAGAAAATCCAAATCCGATGAGCACTATGACTACTGTCAACCCATCTAATGATTAGACACCTCCGCCCAAAGAAACTTCCAGTACTTCTCGATGGCTTGGAGCTTCAATTAGAAAGAAACACAGTATTGTTCCTATTACAATTCTCATGAAGGATATGGTAAGTAAGTGCCTTGGGAAAAAATCCAAACCTAAGAATCTTAAAACACAGGCAATGATGGAAGTTGATGATGAAACAGGCCACTGGGTAGCAGAAGTAGCTAAGCCTATCTTAGATAGAGATCCAAAAAAAGCCATTGAGAAGGATTTAATTGTTGAAAAAAATGACTTGGGAGTTGCTTCAAGGGTTGTGGATGCCAAACATTTAGAATACTCCCCTAAAAGAATGATATCCAGGACCTGGAAAGATGAGAAGGACAAACAAGAGTTGAAATAAGTTGTTACCCAGATGGCAGAATATATCAATGTCATACATCACCTGAGTCCTCAACCCTTGACACAGATGACATTGTCCTTTGACCCTAAATCACCAGTGAATCAAAATCTATTGGATTAGGTCCAGATAAGCCACATGATAGTTAAAGTTTTTGATGAGTGGCTTGACTCCATAGTGCAGCAAGGCACGAACTACATTGCAAGCCTGATCAAGGTGTATGATAACGCCATAACTATTAGTAAAGAGATAGAATTGGAAGCTACCACATGGGACAAGGAAAGAAATAAATGGATAGCAGTCTTAGCGCAGATGAATGATGTACAAAAATTTGGCATCATGAAATTTCTTGTTGAGAAGCCAATGGATAACCTGGATGACAACGTACTGTAAGTATCAAGAAAGAATGTTGAATGGAGGAACTCTATGATTAAATAGGGCCATGAAGAATCTATCAAGTTGTTAAAAAGATTAAAAGAACTTATTGATACGATGCAGAAAGATTTAAAATGCATCGATATACAACTCTTGAAGGAGGATGGATAGACGATTGAACCAACAATAAATATGGTCAAAACCTTTAAAGAAAGGGTGCAGCTTATTAAGAAGACAAAGTCTCTAACTATAGATGAATTTTCCAAAGTGGCAAGGATAGAATCAATGTTAGCAGTCTACTTCGATCACTTGGAAGTGCATAAAATTAAAGTTGTGCAGTTAAATATGGACAAAGAAGTTTGGAAGCAGCGCATTCTGCACATTGGTCTCCCACACTATTAGGTTATCCTTAATTTCTCAATAGCACATTTGGAGGGGTGAAATGTATGTGGTACCATGACAAAATAGGACAAATTAGTAGCTTCTTCTACCATGTTGGAGTCTTGATCGGTTTATGGATGAGCTATCATCCTATCTGTAGCCTTTGTTCGTTTGAGTTTTATCCAGTTTGAAGCAAACAGTTTCTTTTAACTCTAGGGTACAGTTTAAGAATTTAGGGTTATTTTCAAAAGAACTATTATCCTAGAGGCTATAAATGTAATTAAGCAAGCATTATTGAGGGTCCGAAAAACTTTGATTTGAATTAGCAGGCTTAATTTTCTTTGAATTTTAGTGTAGACATTTGATATATGAATGGAATGATATATTTTGTACGGTCTTCAAATTTGTGCATTTGAATGATAGAGCAATCTCTATTGGGATGTATGCTTGTGTGCAGAATATTTTACTTCATTATCAATTCTTTGTAAGTCTGTGAATTTATTGATTAAGAAAATTAGTGGTACATAGTAATTTAAATGATTCTAATCCCCCTTGTCATGTGAGGCATGAGCGATTATCGATCAACATTTATGCTACATTGAGTATACTTGGTGAAATAAGTTTTACATTGAATGGAAATGTTCAAATTTTAAGTCTGTGAGCTTTACATTTATGGATGATTATCTTGTAGCATTCTTATTGTGTTGACAAATGAATGTGAAAGCCTTTCTTGCTTTCTGGTAAAAAGTGTGTTTCTTTCTGAGTTATTTGCATAAAAATTCATTGAATATTTTATGAGGAGCTGCACTCTTATGTAGAGGGTAAACCGAAACTCGGTTCACCCAACTGTTGGTTCATTTTATTTTTCATCAAGGGTATGCATGAGTCATCATTAAAAAAATATTAAAAGAAAGGCAAATATTTTAACCAACAGATTTTTGGTGACTCTGTTGGGGACTCAAATAATAAGATTGGTCGCCTGGTTATAGGATATATAGAACTCTCTTGTGAACTTTTAAGAGTCTATCCAGTTCTATAAAAAATTTGCATTGTAAACAGGTTGGAGCCAAGAAGATACACTAGGTCTTAGAGGCATGAAGGAATAGTTGACTTTGTCTTTCAGGAATTGCAAAACCTAAACTTTCAACCGTCCTTTTCACCTAAGAGACAAGCAATAAGTAGACCTCCTTCTCCATCTCCTTCATTCTCTGTATCTTCCATTTGTCAAGCCCTAACCTTGCATGGTGTTACCTTACCCAATGTAATCAACCCAACAACTCTTAATATCATTCTTCCGATGGCAGCCAACAATCCTTGGGGGGGCATAGTAGGTCCGTTGAATCTTGGTCTGATTTTGAATGCTTTACCCAAAGGAGTGACAAATCATTTGCCTAAATTCAATGGCGATGGGAAGGTCACGGTTGATGAACATTTGAATGCATTTAATATTGCATGTGGTGTAATACTTGTCCATCATGAAGATGTTGCAGTAAGGTTGTTTGTACAAACATTAACTGAAGTCACTGCAGATTGGTTTTATCATTTGTCAAACAGTGTAATGAGAAATTGGTAAGATTTGAAAACTAGGTTTGAAGCTAGATTCAAAGTAGCAGAAGATAATAAGTCCCTTTTGGCCTAGTTATCTCAATTGAAAAAAGAGATCCCTGAATCTATGAGAGATTTCGTGGCTAGGCTTGATAAAATTGTCCAAAAAATTCCTGCAAACCAGAAACCTTCAGATGATAAATTGAAATATTTTTTTATAAACTCTATGCCCTTAGAGCTAAGTTTCTTGATTTGTAGACAGAGATTTGCAACTCTGAATGATGTTAAAACACTTTTTGTTGAGTTAGAAGATGACTTGATTACTACAGGAAAATGGAAGAGGGAAGTGCAAGTGGCTAATGCGCAACCCTCTACCTCTTCAAACCCTATAATTCAAAGACTGATGAATGATGTCATAACACTTAAAATATAGTTACCCAAGGCTAGTACGTCTTACCCAAAACCTTACCAAGACATACCAAGGAGGATTACAAATCATTTTATGGGAACTAGGAATAAAGCCTTACAATTGCCTCTGGCTCAACAAAGGCTAGCAATTGAAGCTCCACCAATTAAGCAAAATATGTGTGTTTTTCATCTCACTGATGATCATGATGGTAATTTTTGTACAGAGATGGTGTGGTATGCACAAATGATAAATACAAGAGAGGCCATAAGTGAATTTGGTCCAGAAGAAGAAGTCCATGGGCAACCTAGCGACTCTGGAATACACTTCCTGGAGTATGAATCAGATTTAGACAGAGGAGGTGATATATTGGTGACCCTTGGAGATCCTTCTTGTGCCATCCTCACTAGAGGTCAGCATCAATCCAAAAATGTAGATACCACAACCTTTCCTAAAATTGTAGCGAAAGGTAAAGAACCTTTGAACCAAAACCTAGAGAATGGTTCAAGAGTTCAAGAGGTTTGGATGTTGAAGTGTGCGGATCCTGATTCTTCTTTTGATACCATTGAATTTTGTAAGGCATCAAAAATTCAGATTTCTCCCGCTGAATATCTTAGGTTGAATCCTAAAGAGTTAGAGAAGTTGATTAAATATGTTCAAGGGGAAACTTCTCAGTTGCAATACACCAACACATCATTGATTAATCTTGAGTCTTCACGGGATGAAAAGGATACCAAGTCTATAGAGTTGTCTAGTATTGTTCTAAACACATTAGATAATGAACCAATTGAATCACCATTAGTACCTGATCAAAGGCTCGAGCCATTTTATGTGTCTTTATTTATCAATGGGTTTAAACTTAATAATTGCATTATTGATTCTAGAGCCTCCAATATTATTATGCCTTCTGTAGTTGCTAAAGCATTAGGCCTTTCACTTACTAAAACATTTGGTAAATGTTATTGAATGGACTCAAAAAAAATTCCTTTACTAGGTCAAATCAAAGATGCGCGGGTTTCTCTGGCAGTACATCCAAACAAAAGAGTGAAGTTGACTATTTTAGTTGTTGATATTCCCGCAAGTTATGGAATGTTGTTGAGCAAGAATTTTTGTTAGGATTTGGGAGGAGAAATTAAAATGGATTGGTCAGAGGCAATAATTCCCATTGGTAAACAAAAATTTTCTCTTCAACCTGAACCGAAGTCCAAATATATCATTTTTTCCTCTGATGACCCAAAATCTCAAATATTGTATCAAGAATGTGATTTTGGCAATTATTTGCTCCTCTGATGATAAGAAAGGTACACCAAAAGATGTAGTGGATCCTATTACAGGCTTGTGGAAAATGGAATTTGATGATAGTTTTGCATCGTTTGGATCTGGTGCTAGAGTGGTGCTCATTTCCCAACAAGGTGAAAAGATTCCTTTTTCATTCAAATTAGAATTTAAAAACACTAATAACACCACAGAATATGAAGCAGTGTTGTTAAGAATAGAACAAGATAGAAAAAGGGGAATCAAATTGTTGAGTGTCAAAAGTGATGCAGAATTGATTGTTAAATGGGTATGAGGTTTCTTCTCGGTAAAGAATGAAAGGCTTAAACATTACAGAAATAGAGTCTGGGATGAGATTGAATATTTTGATGCTTTCTCAATTGAAGCTATTCCTAGAGATCAAAATTCCTGGGCAGATTCTTTAGCAGTGTCAGCATCTTTATTGCTCCCACATCCTGACTTTGATGCAGATGTTTACAGGATTGAAATTGTATACCGTCCTAATGTACCTCACAATTCAAATTTTTGGCAAGTGTTTGGAAATGATAAACACGTCAACCAATTCTTGCAAAATTCTGAAATGTTTGCCTCTTCTTTCTTTGAAGGTTCTGAGAATGAATGTAATGAGTTTTGTCTAGATATAGGGGGAGGTTTTAAAAAGGAAGTTTTCTCAGTTGAAGGTAAATCGAATTCCAAAAGGCCTTGTATCCTTAGAATGCCTCTTTGATTGCAATGATAGGTATGTCAAAGAAAAAATTTCTCAAACTGCTAACACATCGGGAGAATATGAAAAGATTAATTTAGGTGATGAAAACAACCCAAAGATGGTCAATTTAGGCAAGTGTTGTAGCCCTAAAGAAAGGCATTTTTTTGTTAAACTGCTACAGAAGTTTTTAGATGTTTTTGCTTGGTCTTATGAGGATTTGATAGATTTTAGAAATGGTCAATTTCAACATCATATTCCCCTCAAGCCCAGAGTGGCTCCTTTTAGACAAAAAATAAGAAATTATAATCCCAAGGTCCCAGATGCCATTTTCAAAGAAATAGATAAGATGCTTCAGGCAAGGATCATCAATCTTATTCATCATTCTACATGGGTGGCCAGTATTGTTTTGATTCGCAATAAAAATGGAGAAATAAGGATCTGTGTGGATTTTTGAAACTTGAATCAAGCTAGTTTAAAAGATAATTACCCATTGCCAGCGATGGGTCATATTCTCCAAATTGTTGCTGGATCATAAATGATGTAGATGCTTGATGGTTTCTCTGGTTATAACCAGATAAGTGTAGCAAAAGAAGACCAGCATAAAATGGCCTTCACAATGCCTTAGGGAACCTTCGCCTACAATCGAATGCCTTTTGGCCTAATAAATGTGGGAGCAACTTTTTAAAGGGTGATGAATCTCTCATTCCGTCACCTCATTAGTAAGACTATAGTTATCTAGATGATTTGACAGTTTTCTCTAAAAGAAGGAAAAATCACCTAAGAGATTTGGAGACTGTGCTACAAAGATGCAGAGACCACGGTATTTCTCTCAACCCAAAGAAGTCAGTTTTTTGTGTTACAGAGGGAAATATATTAGGGAATATAATTTCACAAGATGGTATCAAAATAGATCCCGATCGAGTCAAAACTATTCAGCAATTAAGGCTACCATCAGACAGAAGTGGTGTCAAATCATTCTTTGGGAAAGTGAGTTTCCTAAGGAGGTTTGTGTCAGATTTCGCTGAAATTACCAAACACATTGTAGGGATAATGAGTGAGAAATAGATTTTCAAATGGAAGGAAGAAGCAAAAATAGCCTTTGAAGAGGTAAAAGAAGCAGTTTCTCATGCTCCGACATTAATAAATCCTAATTTTAAGAGAGATTTTATCATGTATTGTTATGCTTCAAAACACACAATGTCCAATATTCTTCTACAAAAGAATGAACTGAATGAAGAAGTCCCTATTGCGTTCATGAGTATTCCACTCAAAAATTATGAATTGAATTACTCATTAGTAGAGAAGCAAGCCTTTGCAGTTGTTAAAGCTGTAAAGCATTTCAGGTATTATATTCTGCATTCCCATTTAATTGTCTTTGTACCAAATCCCACTATGAAAAGTATCTTGACTCAACAAGAGGTAGGAAAGAATAATAGAGCCACTTGGGTTTCAAAGGTTCAAGAGTTTGATTTGGATATCCGACCAACCAATTTAGTCTGGGGGCAAGGATTATGTCATTTGATAGCTGAAAACAAGGAAGAGGAAGACAAACTCCCGCTAACTTTATTTGTCATCTTGCAAGATGAGTAGTTCACTGATGTGGCTCATTACTTGACTTATGGAGAATACCCTAAGCATTTAACTGCAAAAGAAAAGAGAAATTTAAGATTGAAGGTGGCTAAATATGTGATTGTTGATGATATCCTATACAAAAAAGGCTTTCTTAAGGTGTGTTCACAAAGAGAAGCAGGAGAACCTTTTACAAGTGTTTCATAATGAGGCATGCAGAGGACACTAACCATCCACCATAATAGCTTTCAAAATCCTCAAGAGTTGTTACTACTGGCTAGGAATATTTAAAGATGCATATAAATGGGTTGTAGGTTGTGAGAAATGCAAGTTATTCTCAGGAAGACCTCAATTAGCTGCATTGCCATTAAGGTCGGTAATCATAGATGAACCCTTCAAGCAGTGGGGATTAGATTTTGTTGGTCCATTGAATCCCCTGTCAAGTGTCAGTCATACCCATATCCTTACAGCTATGGATTATTTTACGAAGTGGGTAGAGGCAGTCCCTGTCAGGAAGACTACTTCAGAAATTGTTAGTACTTTCTTGAAAGAAAATATCTTGACTAGATTTAGTGTACCCCAGAAAATTGTGACCGATAATGCCCCAAATTTTTCTTCCGAAGAACTCAACCTATTTTGTTATGATCATAGAATTTACTTATCTCATTCTTCAGATTACTATCCACAAGAAAATGGCCAGGCTGAATCCAGCAATAAGAATCTGATTTCTATAATGTGAAAGTTGGTAGCTGAGAATGCAAAGGATTGGCATAAAAGATTATATGAAGCACTATGGGCATACAGGACCTCACCTAAGAGGGCCATAGGTATGACACCATTTGAATTGGTATATGGAGTTGAAGCTCAACTGTCCTTACCTTTGGAATTATCATCTGCTAGGTTGCAGAAAGTAATAGAAGATGAATTCTTTCAAAGTGCCCTGGAAAAGAGAATTATGTACCTTTGAAAAATTGAAGAGGAAAGGCAAGAACTGGTAGATCACATCACTACTCATCGGGCCAAGGTTAAGAAAAAAATTTATCGTAGAGCTAGACCACGATAGTTTATGTTGGGAGATCAAGTCCTGCTCTGAGACAAACGCGAGGAACCCAAAGGAGCTCATAAGAAATTTGATTCTCTGTGCAAGGACCATGCACAATCAAATAGGTATTGGGTCCTAACTCATATAAACTTGAATATCCTAATGGAGTTTCACTGCCCTTGTCCTATAATGGGTAAGATTTAAAGTTGTATCAGTTGTAATCATATCTCATTCTGCTCTATACATAAGTTTTTGTTGTGCTATTTGTTTTTCTTGTTGTGTGTTTTTTGTGTTCGGACCTTTGTCCTTCCCCGCTTGCATGTGAAACCAGAGACTCTAAGTTCCATTCCTGGTCCTTTTCAATCCTGGTCCCCAGTCAGAGTGGATGTTACCCCATTATTTATCTTGAACAAAATAATGTGTATTTAATTTTGTTTCCCTCATTCGCTTCAATCTATCTTTAGTCATGCACCTTTTGTTCCTTTATGATTCACCTTTTCTGCCCCAATGAACCCGTTAGTTGAACCTGTGTATTGGTTCAAGGTTCAAAGTTCAACTGGTGCCTTTGTGTAGGTCATGGTTTTGTTATGTTGTTAAGTGAGCAAGCATGAATGTGTTAAGTCGGTCTTGAACTTGAACTTTTGAACCATTCCTAAAGCGGTTCAAGGTTCAAGGTTCAAAGTCTTCCTTTATGTTTGTTAAAATTCTTCACTCATTCCCGGTGTTGTGTTGAACCGCAAGTTGAGAGTTCTTTTGTTTTCTTAGGATTGAACTTCTTGTGAGATGGTTCAAAGTTCAAAAGTTCATTCCAAGATTGGCCCCGGGGACATTAATAACATAAAAGGTCTCGCGGCAAAAGGAATATTTTGGGCATCTTATATTTTAAAATTCTCATTATGGAAAGAAATCATGAAAACTCAAGTCGTTTGTGCGGGGTTGATGTGCAATTAAGAAAGTTGTTAGGATCCCATCAAATCATTGGTTATCTAACACGTTCGAATGAATCATTATGAGGCGTGTGTAGGTATTACTCAGTTTTTCCGCTTCTTCACATGTGATTTCTTAAATTGTGAAAGTGGTAGTTGTTATTGGAGGAGTGAAAGACGCCGAAGGTAATTTCAACTCCATACTTTTGAGGGTTTCACAGATTTGATGGTGGTAACAGGTGAGTTTTGATAATTTTCCCCTCTGTTGTGTTACTAGCTCAGAAAGTCATTGTAGGAAAATTCTTTATTTTGGAATAGAATTTTGTTCTTTCTAGGAACTATTTGATGAATGTAAAAGTGGCCATTATGAGGCCGTCTCTTCCAAAACTTGGTCGCACATCATGCCTAGTCAGTATACTTCCAGAATTGGGTGACACTTCTTTGGCCCAAGCTGACTTAGGAGATTTCTTAGAAAGAGCTAGAAACCCTGGGGCTAACTC
Source organism: Cryptomeria japonica (assembly GCF_030272615.1). Classification (NCBI taxonomy): domain Eukaryota; kingdom Viridiplantae; phylum Streptophyta; class Pinopsida; order Cupressales; family Cupressaceae; genus Cryptomeria; species Cryptomeria japonica. The sequence goes on along the minus strand of NC_081410.1, from coordinate 385,144,549 downwards.
GATGATGGAAAGAATAGTTAGAAGTGGCTTGATTGAAGTTGTTGCTTTCCCAACTGCCGCTCCTTGTCCAAAATTAGTGATAGCATGTATGAACAGATATGATGCTGATGGAAGGTGCATTAGGACTAGCAGTGGTGAATTGTTAGTAGAAATTAATAGAGAAATGGTGATGGCTGCAATTGGAATCCCTCATCAAGAGTTGTATGAAGATTGGTCAATTGGTACCTCATACACATTTTTCTCTAAGAAAAAAAGCACATATAAAAGTGCCATTGCAAGGAATTGGCTTTCTAAAGGTTCAGAAAGAGGGGTCCTAGTTACCCAAACCTCTTACAAGAGAGCATTTCATCACGGAGATGCAGGATAGTGTGATATTGTCAAACAAACTCAAAGGGAATTCACAAGATTTTTATTAGGAAGATTGGATGTACTTTTATATTCAGGTATTGTTAGCTAGCGAGAAATATCTTGACTAGGTGCAAGTTATTGCTGAAAGGCTCCATGAGGGTTTGACTAACTTTGTTGGAATGTCCAATTTTTACATGTCCTTGTATCTATTTTATATATTGTGTAGTGTCCACCCTTGATTCAACTTATTTTGACTAGACTTGACTTTTATATTTCACTTGATAGACTTATCTAGACTATATTTTGATGATTTGGATGATGATTACTCATGTGCTTCAGTGACTTATGATTGATGTTAGATACTATTAGACATATGCTATTTTGATGATCTATATGGATGTTGGTATTATCATGATTCATCATGTGATTTGATGATACATGTACTTGATGGACTTTATATGCTCACTATGTGATGGATTATTGATAGATTAGATTTATCATGGTTTTTGATGATGATTATGATTATGCTAACCCTACTTTGTGATTACATATGATGAGATGTTTATGAGATGTGTTTGACTATTGTTTGACTGTCTTCGTGATAGAGACGATTCCACATCACTCATTGCAAGTGGGATGTGTCGTCGCGATTCTCTATCACTTGCTTGTTCTATATATGTATATGTATATGTTGTGTTATCATTTTGTGGTTGCAGGATTTTGCAAGTACCAGACATCGACTCCACCTAGCTTCACAGGTCTGAGCGTGTCTTTAGTTCCAATGGCTTATGTGGTTCGAAAATGGCATGAGATTCCCCTCACATACTCTAGGTCTAAGTTGTTCACCATGTTTAGTCAGCGTCTTGGCATAATTCACCATGTCAGTTAGTAAACTTGGTTCTTTGGTATTGTGAGTCCAGTTTATGCCAGTTGATTTACTTGATGATGTTAGAGTAATTATGTGTAGTTTTCTATTTGGAAATGTTTATTTTAATGTATTTAATTTATAATTTTTCAATATTTAATTATTTGATATTTATATTTATTTGATAATTAACATTTATGATTTTATGATTATTTTAATATTTGATAAGCTTTATTGTTGTTTAATAATTATTTAATATTTGCAACTAATCTTTAATGGTATTTGACTATTTAATTATTTATTTGACTTTTTATGATTTAACATTTATTTGACATCTTTTATCTATTTGGTTCTTTAATTTATTTTATTAGCTTTTGGTTTAATTGATTTTAATTCCCTTTTGGATTAAATTTATTTTCATCTTATATTTATTTAATAGTTTGACTTTTTATTTCTAAGTGGGGTGTATGAGCACAATAAATTAAATAAATAAATAAAAACAATCCCACTTAGTTGAATAAGTATATTTTATTTACTTTACCTACCCTTCACTCTCATTGGTTAAATTCAAAATGGGTGAATAAATTATATTATATGGTGGGTTGGTAAAATATACTCCAAAATGGAATATTTTGATTGGTCGAAATTGAGGCTAGGGTTTTTGGATTATTGTTGCTTTTAATTTTTTCTTTTCCGTGAAGTTTTTTGGTTCGATTTTTGCTATTCTCTGGAAAAATCTCTAGCAAGTTTTCTTCCTTGGTTTTGGATTGCTGCACTTTTGGTTTTTGGCTGGAGCTTGATTGGATTTTGGTTTGGCTTATGGGAGCTCTTCTTCAACTACAAACCATCACACAGGTTGCAGGTTGGAGGCTTCTCCATTGGTTTCTTGTTTTGCTTTCAAATTTTGAAACTTGTATGCTCCGTGTTTGATTTGATTAAAAAATAATAATAATAATAATAATTTGGTTTATGCATTCTCTTTAATCTTCCTAGATTTGGAATGGGTAGCCATCAGATTTTAGATTCTTTGCTTGGTTTATAGTTCTGGAAATAATGCTTCCTGTGCATTGTCATGAATATTCAACATGAGGAATATCTTGCAGATTTTGTATATGTCTTGTGTGAATTATTTTAATAAGATCTCTATTGTATATTAAGGAGATTTAAACCTAGTAGATAAGTTCTTATGGAGATTGTGAATCTGGGAAAGAGGAGAGTCTTTGTGAGCTCCCAATCTAGCTCTGCTGTAGAGGAGACTCACATGACTTTTTCCCCTTTTTATTTTTTTTACACATCCCTTTGTGTATGGATGTTAATGGTTATGTGGAATGCCTTTTTAAATGTATTTGAGTCATATATTATGCTTTATATATTTTAGATTCAAGGTTGTAGTATTTCCTCAGTTTTTGGCAGTGTTGGAGATGTTCTTCCTCCAAAAGTCTGCATTATGTTTTCAATTGGAGTTCCTTGGGTGAATTTTATTATTTTATTTTGTTCACATATTCTTATAGTTTATTTTGTGCCGATTCCAACGAGTATAATACGTCATATTTGGCTATTTATATTTCGAGCAGTTTTGATTTTGCACTTAAGTAGTTTTCTGCCAAAATTTACTTTTTTTTTTATGCGCTAAAATATCAGTCATATGTGCCATTATGTGTATTTTTAAGGTTTTGTCTAGTTTGAAGTCTATTTGAGGTCAGTTGGATTTGGGGCTATACCAGAGGCTTTTTTAGGTCATTTATGATGTTGTCTAAAATTATTTATGATTGGTGATGTCTTCATATGATTTATTTATTTTTGTTTTGTAAACATTTTACTCCATTTGAGTTGTTTGTGCTTCCTCTCTTGTTGATGCGCCAAGAGAGAGATTGAGATTCTTGTGATTATGTGCCAGCAAGTGGATAGGCCTTGCTGAGATTATGTGATGATTCATTTCAGATTTGATGGCATTTCTTATGGCCTTGATATGTTTATTTGGCCAAGAGGCTCATTGATTTTTGGTTCTCATGATGTTAACTTTCACATGTTTCATGATTATGAGATGATATTGTTGTTTGCATATGGATTATCTATGATTTCAAATTTATGTATATTCTTGGATTCAATTATGATTCTAGAGCCTCTTGTGTTGTCATGTTTGAGACCATGTTAGGGGGGAGTGGGCTTCCTTGTGATGACCGGGGTCACGAGAGATAGGCTTGCATGAGGTTTCTTGTAAGGATGCATGAAGTCTAGACCACCAGGGCACATTGGAGTTTTCTGTGATTTGTAAATAAGTGATAACCTAATAATTGATGGGTTGGATAGTTAGATTAATTAATAAGATGATAAATTGATTGTGCCTCATGACTTAGTCCTAGGGAGGATTTTTTAGGATAAGCATGAGAAGGTCGTGAAGATGGTAAGCTAATCTCCCTTAGTCTCTCATAGGTTGAGATGGCTCCACATGTCCATCAGGCTAGCGCCTTGTGTTATTATGTTATTGTGTTATGAGGATGGCATGTGATGACACTCCACTCCTACATGTGTTTCCCCTTATTGATTTATGGTTATTCTTATTGGATGCACTTTTGTCTTGATGAGTTTTATGCCTCTGGGAGTTCATTCTTGTTATATTGTGTAAGGTCTTGCTTGAGAGTCTTTGTGTGGTTAGTCTCCTTGGTTTTAGGTGCCATCTTAGCTTTAGAGTGTGTGTTGGGACCTTGTGTCATCTCCTAGCACGGGGGGTGGTTCCTTTGGGTCCACATGGTCGGGAGGTTGGTGCTTTTTAGCCATTGTAATGCCCCGCCAGGAAACCCCTAAGGGTTAATGTTAAAAACACTCAATTAGAGTGTAAATTTTTTTTTTTAAATAACATTTAAGAGCGTTAACGAAAAGTTACAATATTAAGATAGTTTGAAGTTATCTCAGTTCATAATTAAACACAACATTAAGATACATTGGAGTTACCCGACAACTTAGATTTCACAGCGGAAGGCTAAAACGAACCTAAGGAGTTTCCCAACGCGATTACATAACCTTACACCTAACTCAACCTGCGTCATTAGATCCATTAAACTGGATATCTTAATTACGAGAGAATGCATAGTCCTTGATTAAATATGTGTTCAATGGTTTGACATCTTATAATTTTAGGAAGCGTTCATTTACTTTGGGTGGTTAGGAGGCCTTTGATAGGTTATTTATTCAATGCACTTAAATTCATAATTTCATTAAGAGGTCTCCAAAAAGGTTCATGCGTTTATTATAATGAAGATTATTCCTTGGATTTATGGTATCCATTCACGATTGATTTCATCCTTTAATGTTTTAAAAATATGCCTAATGAGATTCATTCATTTGAGGTTAAACTACGATTAATAAAACGAGGATTCCTTCATTTGATTTTAAAGTATCCACCCTCATTTGATATATATTTCTTAAATGGTAAAAGGTATGGTTAATAAGAAGAATTCGTTCCTTAAGGATTAACTACAACAATTAGAGTGAGATCCCTTCATTTGATTTCATGCATAGCCAACTAATGAGTTGAAGATTCTTATGAAAGGTATAATGTGAGTAGCCATAGAATTCATTTGAAGTTTTAATAATGCAAATAAATGGACTAATTTCATTAAGAAGGATATGCATTAGGACACACGGGAACATCCTTTAAATTAAAGTATCGTTAACTGGATGACATTCATCATTTCAAGATTAAAGTATAAGTTCCAAGAGATGTTCTTCCATCAGGATTGAATTACAATTATCTTGTTGCATATCACTTTTTTTTTGTTAAATGAAGATAATGTGAGGGAGATTCTTTTACTAGATTTAATGTATCAACAACTAATTGAATCCCTTCCTTTTCAGTTCATCTTTAGCAATCTTAAAGAAATTTATTTGTTGAAGTTATAATTATTGAAGACTAGTTGAGTTCCACCGATTATCAAGTTAATTTCGGTAAGGATAATTTGTTAAGATTAAAACGTAATTGACTATACAACTATATCCAATAAAATGAAGCATAATTAACATGTCGCTTCCCATTTACTAAGGTAAAAAGGTAAGTATCTACATGTGGTTCATCCTTTAAATTTCACTTAAAAATTTATAACATTAATTCAACTTTGTCTCCCTTTTCTTGTTTGGTCAATTTACATGCTTAATAACAAGTTAATTCATTGATGTAACCTAGCAAGATTTTTTTTTTTTTTTTTTTTTTTTCCCACTATTACTACGTTTAATCAACCTTATCAAAATACTTCTTTCCACAACTTTAATTACAATGTTTTAAAATACCTTGCCATAATCATAATTTGCAATGTTTTATGAACTCCAATAACTACATTTATCCAGATGAATAATGCTTTGCACTTAGATTTGAATACATTAAATTTCCACCATACACTTATGCAAGAATACAACCATTCATGATAATGTAATACATAAAACAAAGTACGCCATAAACATCGCATAACACAGATATGATCTCGGAGTTCACCCCTGATGGGCTACATCTCCGGGTCTGCTCAACTGCAAGACCCCTTTGGTATTATATCGTTAGGAATTCAAAATTTATAAGTCTTTTACATCTTGCCACTTAGGCGAATAAAAACAATATACAACAGACGTCTCGGTCGAAATTTACATAATGATCCCTTTTAAAAGCGGGTCAAATTGAATTATAACCAAAAGAAAACAACAAACCTAGATTCTATTGCTTGACGGTAGCCTAACTAGGGGCTTGACCTACTTATCAATCAAACACTGTCATGCCAAGTCTTACCATTTCATAACCAAATTCAATAATAGAAGTTTAATTCAGCATAGGCATTATCGGGTAGAGGTATTCGTTTTGTCATATCTGTTTAACCATTAATGTCGTCCAAGTTTATGGTTTTGCTAAATTAACTTTTATTTAAAAATTCACCTTTAACCCATCCTTAATACTAGTCCATGTTAATATTACGTATTAACCCAAGCTTGGACGTAATCAATATGAAATTTAATAATTTGTATTAAAGTATGGGTTTGCTAAATGTTCGTTATCTAAATCCAGCTAATATTCAATAATCTCGAGTTAAATAATGCAAAGAAACCGAATTTTAAAATTAAATAATATATATAAAGAAAAACTGAATTTAAAACCTCTTAAACTAAATTAACTCCACTTATTAATTTAATTTGGTTTTTTTTTCTTTATTTATATAAATATATTCATATATTCTGAAAAAAATTATATAAAACAATTAAAAATACTAATTAAAATTTAAATGAAATAAAAAAAAATTGGTTTTCAAAAAAATAGAGGGAGAGGGTACCCACGTGGACACCCACGTGGGCCCCCCCCTTTGGCAGCCTAGCTACCATTGGTAGCGCTGCTACCAAATGGTAGCAGGGCGCTACCTTTGGTAGCGCTGCTACCATTTGGTAGCAGTTCGCTACCTCTGGTAGCGCTACTACCAGCTGGTAGCAGCTGCCGTGGGGCACAAAAAACACATTTTTTTTTAATTTTTTTTTTTTTTTTTAAATTTATTTGCCATAGTAAATAAAGAAAAACAGTTTAAAGAATATAATAAATCCCCAGTGCACCCACACAACCAGACAGGAAAAAAAAGAACAGTTTCCAGCAGCCTCTCTGTTTTTATGTATTTTTTTTTTAAAAGAAACTCACATCCCAGCCAATCTCCCATTTTGAAAGGGATTCATCACCCATATGTTTTCCAGATTTTCTCATAATAACAACCAACTGGGAACTATATTTTTTTGTTAAATAAACATGAACAAAACATCCAAAAACGAAAATGTAGAAAAACCCCCATTTTTACAGTCATAAAATGAATTTCCAGATTGTTTAACTAAGAATGGAGAAGATTTTCTCTTCCTCAAAATATCCCAAGAAAACCATGGCCAATCTTAAAACCAAGAACAACCAAGCCTTCAACCAAACTGAAAACTAAATCTAAAAAAAACACTCATGGGTAGCATTCCTTTCTATTTTTCCAGCATTTCATGGAGGGCATAACAATAAACAAAAGGGTAGATTAAAATTTCCTACCTCCAAACGCTTTCCGGGAAGAGATTTTTGATGAAGAAGAGCTCCCAAATCAGCTGCTCTCAATCCCCATCCCTCTCCAAAATCCCCAATCTCTCTTGCAAGAACCATGTTTTTCCAAAAAAAGACCAAAGGCCCAGAACCCCCAAAATGCTTACAAAACTAGATTAAAAAAAAAACCCTAATTTTGCCCTAATTTTCAATTTCGAAATTAGGCATTTATTTTTAAAATAAAATGAATGAAAATCCCAAATGGAAGTCATTCCTTTCCATTATTTATTAATCTTATTTGTTTTCCCTTATTAAATTTAAAATGCTCCTTTTTCTTATTGAGTTTTAAATTTTAATTTCTCAATATCGATTTTAGGCCTACATTTATATTTTGGAACTATTTACCGGATAAGGCGTTTTGATTAAATTTTAATTTTCTAAAAGTCAAACTTTTATACTATATCGACTTTACAAGTAAAAAGGAATAATTTCTTTTAAATAATACTAATTTACCCCTTTCTCTTCCAAAATGCGAAAATGAGTAATTTATTTCTATTTCTCAATTGACTTTTAAATTTTTCCTTTCCAAAACGCATAATTTATTAAAATCGTAGTTATTAAAATTAACTATTAAATTAACTCGCTACAACAAAATAAAGCGACATTTTTAAATAAAAGACTAATCTAATACAAGAGTCTGATTTATTCTAATTTTTCAACTACGAATGCGTAAATGTCGCAAATGTGTAAATGAGCACACTAACCCCAGTTAAATACCTTAAGCTTGCTACAATAATAATTTAAAGCAAATCTCTTAAATTAATGATTAATCATATAACAGAAACTACCTATTTAAATTTCTATATCTCTAATGTGTACGTTTAATCATAACTTTGAATTTAATACTTAGAACAACAAACTCCGCTTACCTCGTGCAAGGCACACAAAACAAGTAAGTCCTCCAAATCTCTTGACACGCATCCCAATGAAAAGCAAGCTCCACAAATCCACGCATGATGCTCGCCTAACCATGGCTAAGGCAAGACAAGAGTTATATGACCACCAAATCCGAATTCTAAAGATGAAAGAGGCATACTCAACCTTTCAAAACCCGAAGGAGATGAACCTTGCCCTAAGCGGTGTTGCACCTGCCATCTCCTGCACCCATGAATTCATACAAGCATGCATATACATATACATATTAAATGAAGGCGTTAGTTCAAGATTTATCACAAGGGTTAGGAACAATTACATTTACACGAGAATCGATGCAAAAGCACAATAATAAGTATGCACGATTTATTTATATTATCTAAACTACTCATTGCATATCGGTTAATCTACCATTCAAGAATGCCACATAGGAAGTCAATCAAGATTAAACGAGTTTTTACAAGTCCGACTAGGGTATGGGCATTACAGCCATTGGGATGTTCTTTTGGATTCTACTTGCGTGGACGTGGATTCTTCTTCATGATGTACTATGGATGTACCTTATAGCAGATTTATTTAATGGATAAGATAAAATGTATGTAATGTAACACTTTTTGTATATCATAGATAGAATCTTGTAGTAGAAAGAGCTATGCTCATGATGTATTTAATGTACTTATATTTGTAGATGAATTGTAGTTGGAAATTGGAATTAAGGCCTAGTTGTATTGTACTATTGTAGAGAGATGATCTTATGAGTCATGGAAATGAATGGATTATAGTTGGAATAGAATGGAATGCATTATGGATCAATTGTATCATCTCATGGGATGATTAGAGGCTAGTTAGAATGTTAAATAATCTTGAAAGAGGAATCTTCATGGAGTAATAAATGAATATGTTATAGGATGTTAAATGGATTTAGTAAACATGTATGATTCATATAGATGCATTGGTAGAAAGAAAATTATGCATATCATGGGAAGTAAGTAATGTTGTAGGTTGCATATCTCATGAGTAGATAATTATATTATGACGCAATAATGAAGGTGAAATATATCTTTCACGTGCGTAGTATGCTATTGTGGAAATGAATTTAAGTAATGGTGCTAAAGTACCCTAGGGAAAGATTAATGATGTTGTGATATTTCCGCTTGCGTTAATTCATGAAATGAGTAATGATATATGTTCATATTGGTTAGTTGATGAACTAATGTAAGTAGATAGAGATGTTATGTGTTGCATTAATTGTTATTAGATGTTAATTAAAAAAAAAAATTATCTCCATTTGTATATTTTTGTTTAGTTTCTTTAGGGTATTTTGGCGGGCATTACATATTGGCTTGTACCAGAGAATGGAAAGGGTTGCATAACGAGCCTTGGGTGGACAACATGAAGGTTTATGATTATTACCCATACCTGCAACATCAAAGACATGCAAAAACTTTCACAAGATGGAATGATGTTTTTGCAGGAAGACTTGCCTTTGAGTTGTAGGGAGACACAAATAAAAGAATGTCAGCCGAGGCCATGGATCTGGTCAGAATATATGGAAGTTACTTTATCCAATTTCCCATATTTACTTACATTAGAGTGGGGGGCTTTGAAGGTGAACCATTCAAATTGCCCAGGTATGCCTTTGATAGTTATGTGCTTATTGAAGTTTGCAGACAGCTAGCCCACATTGACAAAAGGTTAGGGATGAAGGGTAAATTCGGGGTTGCTTTCCCGATTGAACTTGGATACTATTTTTGTTAGTCTATTTCCTATGCCTTGAACCTAGAATTAGAATTCAAGAAAATGAATTTGCAGCCCTACATTGCGAGACGTAAGTTTGATATCAGGGGCTATGTTGTAGAACATCTAAATGTTGATGACCATTTCTTCAATGAACCTCAATTAGGAGACTATTGGGAAAATTGTTGTGATGAATTTGAAGTGAGGAGGAGATTATGGTCAAGATTCACTCTGCAACAGATTGTTACAATGAGGTTATCCATTAACGTGTCAGGAATACAAGAAGAGGAAGGGGAAGATGTATTGGATCCTGAATTGAATGAAAGGGTTCAAGGGTTATCTATCCCTGAAATTGACTGGGATAGGAGAGAAGAATAAAATATTCAAGCCAAGTCTTTCAATGTCATAAGAAGAACATATAAGTGGTTAAGGGACTAAAAATTTAGAAAGGAGCCGATTATCACTCCTAATTAATTAACAGTAGGTCCACTTCATGCTAAAACACAGATTCCCACTTCCTCCTCTAACGACATTGTTGATGTTGCAGGTGCCACAAGGCTTAAAATTGGAGAGGTTCGAACCAGAAGATCAAAGAGATCCCCATTGAGTTCTTTAGGAGTTCGAATCACCCGTTCAAGGAGCAAAAAGAAAAACAGAGAACAAGTGGCAGACCAAATTATTGTGGACTTAGATTTGAGCGAAGAAACTCAGGTGATCATGGATCAACAAGTGTTAAATAACCCTTCAGTGCAGGATGCGGATGCAGAGAAAGAACCAAAATAAAATCCAAATCCGATGAGCACTATGACTTTTATCAACCCATCTGATGATTAGACACCTCCACCCAAAGAAACTTCCAGTACTTCTTGATGGCTTGGAGCTTCAATTGGAAAGAAACACACTATTGTTCTTATTACAATTCCCATGGAGGTTATGGTAAGTAAGTGCCTTGGTAAAATATCCAAACCTAATAAGCTTAAAACACAGGCAATGATGGAAGTTGATGATGAAACAGGCCACTGGGTAGCGGAAGTAGCTATGCCTATCTCAGATAGGGATCCAGAAAAAGCCAATGAGAATGATTTTATTGTTGATAAAATTGACTTAGGAGTTTCTTCAAGGATTTTGGATGCCAAACATTTATAATCCTCCACTAAAAGAATGATATCTAGGACCTGGAAAGATGAGAAGGACAAACGGGAGTTGAAACAAGTTGTTACCCAGACGGCAGAATATATCAATGCAATACATCACCCAGGTCCTCAGCCTCTAACACAGATCACATTGTCCTTTAACCCTAAATCACCAGTGAATCAAAAGCTATTGGATCAGGTCCAAAGAAGCCGCATGATAGTTGAAGTTTTTGATGAGTGGCTTGACTCCATAGTGTAGCAGAGCACGGACTACATTGCAAGTCTGATCAAGGTGTATGATAAAGACATAACTGTGAGTAAAGATATGGAATTGGAAAATATCGCATGGGACAAGGAAAGAAAAAAATGGGTAGCAGTCTTAGTGCAGATGAATGATGTACAAAAATTTGGTGTCATGAAATTTCTTGTTGAGAAGCCAATGGATAACCTGGATGACAATGTACTATATGGATCAAGAAAGAATGTTGAATGGAGGAACTCTATCATTAAACAGAGTCATGAATAATCTATCAAGTTGTTAAAAGGATTAAAAAAACTTATTGATATGATGTAGAAATATTTAAAATGCATTGATATACAACTCTTGAAGGAGGACGAACAGATGATTGAACCAACGACAGATATGGTCAAAACCTTTAAAGAAAGGGTGCAACTTGTTAAGAAGACAAAGTCTCTAACTACAGATGACTTTTCCAAAGTGGCAATGATAGAATCAATGTTAGCAGTCTGCTTTGATCACCTGGAAGTGCATAAAATTAAAGTTATGCAAGTAAACATGGACAAAGAATTTTGGAAGCAGTGCATTCTGGACATTGGACTCCCGCACTATCAAGTTATCTTTAATTTCTCAACAGCACATTTGGAATGGTGAAATGTACATGGTATCGTGACAAAACAGGACAAATCAATAGCTTCTTCTACCACGTTGGAGTCTTGATAGGTTTATGGATGAGTTGTCATCCTATCTGTGGCCTTTGTTCATTTGAGTTTTATCCAGTTTGAAGAAAACAGTTTCTTTTAACTCTAGGGTAGAGTTTAAGAATTTAGGGTTATTATCAAAAGAACTATAAGCCTAGAGGCTATAAATGTAATTAAGCAAGCTTTATTGAGGGTCCGAAAAACTTTGATTTGAATTAGCAAACTTAATTTTCTTTGAATTTCAGTTTAGACATTTGATATATGAATGAAATAATATATATTTTATGGTCTTCAATTCTGTGCATTTGAATGATAGATAAATCTCTATTGGGATGTATTCTTGTGTGCAAAATGTTTTACTTCATTATCAACTCTTTGTAAGTCTATGAATTCATTGATTAAGAAAATTAGTGGTACATTGTTGTTTAAATGATTCTGATCCCCCTTGTCTTGTGAGGCATGAGCGAGTATCGATCAACATTTATGCTACATTGAGTATACTTGGTGAAATACGTTTTACATTGAATGGAAATGTTCAAAGTTTAAGTCTATGAGCTTTACATTTATGGATGATTATCTTGTAGCATTCTTATTGTGTTGACAAATGAATGTGAAAGCCTTTATTGCTTTCTGGTAAAAAGTGTGTTTTTTTCTGAGTTATTTGCATTCAATGAGTAAATGAGATTTTTATGGGAATTCAATGTTGTGGTGGAACTCTGAGAAAAGATGAAATTGCTTCTAAAGTCCTAAGAGCCCTACCACCAGCTTACAAAATGAAGGCTACTGGTATTAATGAGTTGAGAACTATGGCTAATACAGCTGTGAAGACTGAACCTTCTTTTGATGCATCTACATCTACAATCGGTAAGTAAGATTGGAGAGCTTTATATGAAAAAGAATTAGAAGATATGAAGAGAGAAGATGATGGGTTTGAGCAACTTGGAGCACTATTTGCTAGAAGAGTACCGAAAGGACCAATAGGAAGTAAGTTCAAAGGAAAAGCACCTTTTAAATGTTTTGCATGCAATAAGATTGGTCATTTTCCATCTAGATGTCTTAAAAGGAATTCAAGATTTGAAGAAAGAGTTAAAAGATCATTTAAGCCTAACCCTAGATATTAGAACAAGTATAGATTCAAGAAAAACAAAGACAAATCATGCTACATAGCGGATGAGGAAGGCATTACTGATTCAGATGATGAACCGACAAAATACTCTGCTAGTGGATCTGGTAATGGGAAGGAATGGGTATTCTTGACTATCAAGGAAGATGACCTGACACTAGAAGAGAATGTACCTAAGGAGAAGACACTTGCTACTAAAATTGAGGATAAGGATGAATGGGTAATTGATAGTGGTTGTTCACATCATATGACTAGAGATAAAGGGAAGTTTTTGTCTTTGCAAGAATTTGATGGTGAACTAGTAATGTGTGGAGATGACAAGGCATGTATGATCAAAGGAAAAGGAACTATATAATTGGATGGTAAGAACAATACAGACAATGTTTATTATGTTTAAGGTTTGAAGCATAATCTTTTAAGTGGAGGACAATTGGTAGATAACGGATTTCAATTACAGTTCAAGGATGGAAAATGCAAAATCATTAATAGATCTGGCTTGAAGATTGCAACCAGTATATAGACAAAAGGTAACATATTTCATTTGAACTCCAGTGAGAAGATATGTTTGATTACACAGATTGATGAGAGTTGGTTATGGAATAAAAGGTTGTGTCATGTGAATTTTGATTGCATTGTGGAGATCAATTCAACTAAGGTTGTTAGAGATATACCTAAGATTATGAAGCCCTATAATCCAGTATGTAAAGAATGTCAAATAGGTAAACAGGTCAGAACCTCTTTTAGGAGAATACAAGATAAATCAAAGGATGTTCTTGATCTTATCCATACTGATTTGTGTGGTCCTGCTAGAGTTAAAATTTTTCATGGTGATAGATATTTCATGCTAATCATTGATGATTATTCTAGAATGATGTAGGTTACTTTTTTGAGAGAAAAAACTGAAGCATTTGAAAAGTTTAAAATCTTTAAGGCTAAAGTGGAAACTGAGATGGGATTGAAGATTAAATGTTTGAGATCAAATCATGGTGGAGAATTCACATCCGGTGAGTTTAATAACTTTTGTGACAAGCATGGTATAAGAAGACAAATTTCTACTCCCCAGACACCTCAGTAGAATGGAGTTGTGGAAAGGAAAAACAAAAATAGTTAGGATGCTGCTAGAACAATGATGATGGAAGCTAATCTACCCCATATCTATTGGAGAGAAGCGATTAGTACAATGGTTTATACATTCAACGGAGTACTTATCAAAGGAGAAACCAGTAAGACACCTTATGAATTATGGTTTGGCAACACACCTACAGTTAAGTATTTTAGAATTTTTGGTAGTAAATGTTATATCAAGAGAGATGATATTATTGGGAAATTTTATCCTAGAAGTGATGAAGGCATGTTTCTTGGTCATTCTAATGAAAGTAAAGCATATAGATTTTATAGCAAGAGATTGCAAAAAATAGTTGAGAGTGCTAATGTCAAAGTAGATGAGCTGAGAAAAAGTCAAATTACATTTATGAGAAGGAACCGGTAGTGGAAATGATTATATCTGAACCGGTAACACCTTTACCAGAACAGAGAGTTGAACCAGTTACTCTGGCAACATCAGAGAATTTTACAGTAACTGAAGAATAGGGAAGAGGAACAGAGAGTTAGAAGACTCCTAGGTATGTGAGATTGAATTATTCTGAAGATCAAATCATTGAGGATAAGAGCAATGGAGTGATGATAAGAAGAAGACTGGCAACTAATGAGGTATGTTTAATTTCAAAAGTTGAACCGGTATTAGTAATTGAGACATGTAAAGATGAATTTTGGTTAAAGGCTATGGAAGAAGAATTAGATGGGATTGAGAAAAATAAGACATGGACTTTGGTTCCCTGGCCTAAAAATAAAAATGGCATTGCAACTAGATGGGTTTTTAGGAATAAATTAAATCAGGATGGTCAAGTTATAAGGAATAAGGCTAGATTGATTTGTAAAGGATATTCTCAGAAGGAAGGAATTGATTATGCAGAAACTTTTGCACTGGTAGCTAGGATTGAAGCTGTAAGATTATTTCTTGCCTATGTTGCTTATAAAAACTACAAGGTTTATCAGATGAATGTTAAATGTGCATTCTTGAATGGGGATCTTGATGACGAAGTTTATATTGAGCCACCTGATGGTTTTTCACCATCAGATGATACTGATATGGTTTGCAAGTTAAGGAAAGATTTATATGGATTGAAACAAGCACCTAGAGCTTGGTATGCAAGGTTGGATAAATATCTTTTGAAGTTTGGTTTTATTAAGGGCAGTTCTAACAATAATTTATATTATAAAATCATTGATGATGATATATTGATTGTTGAAGTATTTGTTGATGACATTATTTTTGGAGGTGAAGATAAATTATGCATAGAATTTTCTAAGAACATGGAGAAATAATTTGAGATGTCTATGATTGGTGAGATGAAATTTTTCTTAGGTTTGCAGATTACTCAGGCTGACAAAGGTATTTTTATCTGTCAAACTAAATATGCTAAGGAATTGTTGAAGAAATTTGGTATGGGAGATTCTAAACTAGTAAGTACACCTATGGTTACAAGTGAGAAATTGACAAGGAAAGATGTTTATGCACTGATAAATCCTACAAGATACAAATCTATGATTGAAGGTCTACTTTATTTGACTCAGACTAGGCTTGACATTATGAATGTTGTTTGCATTATTTCAAGATTTCAGAGTGATCCTAGAGAAAATCATGAGATGGCGGTGAAAAGGATTTTTAGATACTTGCAAGGTACATCAAAATATGGTTTGTGGTATCCTAAGGATGATAACTTTACTTTATGTGCATATATAGATGCTGATTGGGCTGGAGATGTTGATGACCAGAAAAGTACTTCCGATGCAGCTTTCTTTCTTGGAAAGAAATTGGTTTCATGGATCAACAAGAAACAATCATGTACTTCTTTATCTACTACTGAAGTTGAGTATATTGTTGTTGCTACTAATTGTACACAAGTTTTATGGATGAAGCAAATGTTGAAGGATATAAAGGTGGATTGTTATGCACCGGTAGTTATTCACTGTGATAACTCTATTGCTATTGATATATCAAAGAATCTGGTATTTCATTCTAAGACAAAGCACATATCTATCAAGTATAACTTTTTGAAGGAGAAGGTGGAAGCAAATTAAGTTAAACTGGTTTATGTGAACACTAAAGAACATATTGCAAACATTTTCACTAAACCTCTATCCAAGGAATCATTTGAGTACATGTGAGACAGATTGGGGGTTTCTGCCCCTCCGGTAGAGACTTGATTGATGCAGTTTAGCATCAGCCTGACATGAATTACCAGAGATACTATTCATTCTGGAATTGATGTGGGATGCTACTGCTCAGGGGGAGTAGTCAGCTTTGAGATTCAGAGGCTTATGTTTTTGCTTTGATATTTCTGTCATATTTATGGCATTGATGTCAAAGGGGGAGAGATAGTGATGTGAAAAAGAAATTCAGAACTTTACAAAGATATTATTCAAAGGGAGAAAGTTATTGATATTTAGAGCTATATGCAAGAGATTGATATTATTCAAAGGGGGAAAGTTATTGATATTCAGAGCTATATGCAGGAGATTGTTGGCTATCTTCCACAAGGGGAGATTTGTTTAGAATTTCTTAGTACTTAGATGTTTTTCACATCTAGTGTTGCCATCAATGCCAAAGGGGGACATTGTTGGCCATTTGGTGGAATTGATTATGTGTTGCATTGATGTTTTGTCATTAATATCAACACTAGCTATTTGCATGATTTACCGACACCCTTCTCGTCCTAGTAGGTTGAGTATTTTTTGGTTAACTTAGATCCGAAATGATCTGGTTGACTTCAATATAATTTGGTGATGGAATTGACTTGTTCATAATGCTTATACTCATATTTGGTCAATTGGTTTTGGTCTGGTAATTGGATGTTATTCTGCTTACTCTAGAGATTGGTTTCTGGTTTCGGCAAGGGTTTCACCGGTAGAGCTTTTGGTGGAGATCTTTGATGCATTGCATAATTGGTGTTGGTGTAGCTTCTGATGGAGTTTCAGGATGTTGTTGGAGATCGTGTTTGAGACTTGGCATTCGAAGATCATTGTTGAAGCGTGTGGACCTATACTTGGTCCCGATTGATCTAGGTTATAGACCAGTATTAATGTAACGTGTGGATAGGACCTACTATTGTATTTTTGGGATGTCTTATGTGTTGGATATTATTTGTTTTGGTCTAAGGCTAGCATGGTTTATAATTATTTAATTGGTTTATTGTCTGGTGGCCGACCTGATTGTTTATGGTTGAGGGTTTGTATAAATAAGATGTAAGATCTCATTGTAAGTCATCATGGTTATTGTAAGAGGTCATGGTCAAGGAATGTAATGTGTGAATAAAATAATATCATTCAGGAAGAGGAGTTGGTCGATCATTGAAGATCAAATTGGGTTTATAGAAGATGATTTAGTCCTCTGGTATTGAGCTTAATCGAAAGTGTACTCAGGCATAGGAGATGCTATCTTTTTCTGTTCAACACTTCTCTAGATTGTAGTCTAGATTTGTATGTAGTCAGTGAGACTCCTTTTATTGTGAGTAGTGTGCTCTAGGCTATTGGCCTTCCTGCAAGTGCAAGCCCCTTCATTGTAAATTCACATACTTACTATAGAAGTATTATTTGACTATGGGTAGGCTTCCCACTGTGGTTTTTCCCTTTACTGGGTTTTCCACATACAAATCTTGGTGTTGTGTGGATGGCTTTTATTCTATGATTATTGTTTATGCTTAATTGCATTAAATTCTATTCCGGTATTATTATTTTGGGTTTCAATATTGTTGTTTTAAATTTCTAATACTTCTGGTAATATGAGACAATTGATTCACCCCCCCCTATCTGTTGTCTTCTGGTTATCTAAATTGTCTAACATTGATGTTGCAGCTGCCACAAGGCTTAAAATTGGAGAGGTTCAAACCAAAAGATCAAAGAGATCCCCATTGATTTCTTCAGTAGTTCAAATCACTTGTTCAAGGAGCAAAAAGAAAAGTAGAGAACTAGTGGCAGACCAAATTATTATGGACTTAGATTCGAGAGAAGAAACTCAGGTGATCATGGATTAACAAGTGTTAAATAAACCTTCAGTACAAGATGCAGATGAAGAGAAAGAACCTAAAGAAAATCCAAATCCAATGAGCACTATGACTATTTTCAACCCATCTGATGATCAGACACCTCTGCCCAAAGAAACTTTCAGTACTTCTCGATGGCTTGGAGCTTCAATTGCAAAGAAACACAGTATTGTTCCTATTACGATCCCATTGAGGATATGGTAAGTAAGTTCCTTGGGAAAATATCCAAACCTAAGAAGCTTAAAACACAAGCAATGATGGAAGTTGATGATGAAACAAGCCACTGGGTAGTGGAAGTAGCTAAGCCTATCTAAGATAGAGATCCAAAAAAAGCCACTAAGAATGATTTTATTGTTGAGAAAATTGACTTGGGAGTTTGTTCAAGGGTTTTGGATGCCAAACATTTAGAATCCTCCACTAAACAAATTATATCCAAGACCTAGAAAGATGAGAAGGACAAACAGGAGTTGAAACAAGTTGTTACCTAGATGGCAAAATATATCAATGCCATACATCACCTGAGTCCTCAGCCCCTAACACAGATGACATTGTCCTTTGACCCTAAATCACCAATGAATCAAAAGCTATTGGATGAGGTCCAGAGAAGCTGCATGATAGCTAAATTTTTTGATGAGTGGCTTGACTCCATAGTGTAGTAGGGAACAAACTACATTGCAAGCCTGATCAAGGTGTATGATAATGCCATAACTGTGAGTAAAGAGCTGGAATTAGAAGCTACCACATGGGACAAGGAAAGAAATAAATGGGTAGAAGTCTTAGCATAAATGAATGATGTACAAAAATTTGGCGTCATGAAATTTCTTACTGAGAAGTCGGTGGATAACCTGGATGAAAACGTACTATATGTATCAAGAAATAATGTTGAATGGAGGAAGTCTATCATTAAATAGGGTCATGAAGAATCTATCAAGTTGTTAAAAGGATTAAAAGAACTTATTGATATGATGCAAAAAGATTTAAAATGCATTGATATATAGCTCTTGAAAGAGGACGAACAAACGATTGAACCAGCGACATATATGGTAAAAACCTTTAAAGAAAGGGTGCATCTTGTTAAAGAGACAAATTCTCTAACTACATATGACTTTTTCAAAATGGCAAGGAGACAATCAATGTTAGCAGTCTGCTTTGATCACTTGGAAGCGCATAAAATTAAAGTTATGCAGGTAAACGTGGACAAAGAAGTTTGGGAGCAGTGCATTCTGCACATTGGACTCTCGCACTATTAGGTTATCCTTAATTTATCAAAAGAACATTTGGAGTGGTGAAATGTACATGGTACCATGACAAAACATGACAAATCAGCAGCTTCTTCTACCATGTTGGAGTCTTGATCGGTTTATGGATGAGTTGTCATCTTATCCCTTGCCTTTGTTCATTTGATTTTCATCCAGTTTGAAGCAAACAGTTTCTTTTAACTATAGGGTAGAGTTTAAGAATTTAGGGTTATTTTCAAAAGAACTATTAGCCTAGAGGCTATAAATGTAATTAAGCAAGCTTTGTTGAGGGTCCAAAAACTTTGATTTGAATTAGCAGACTTAATTTTCTTTGAATTTCAGTGTAGACATTTGATATATGAATGGAATGATATATTTTGTATAGTCTTCAAATCTATGTGTTTGAATGATAGAGAAATCTTTGTTGGGATGTATGCTTGTGTGCAGAATATTTTACTTCATTATCAATTCTTTGTAAGTTTGTGAATTAATTGATTAAGTAAATTAGTGGTACATTGTAGTTTAAATGATTTTGATCCCCCTTGTCCTGTGAGGCATGAGTGAGGATCGATCAACATTTATGCTACATTGAGTATACTTGGTGAAATAAGTTTTACATTGAATGGAAATGTTCAAAGTTTAAGTTTGTGAGCTTTACATTTTTGGATGATTATCTTGTAGCATTCTTATTGTGTTGACAAATGAATGTGAAAGCCTTTCTCACTTTCTGGTAAAAAGTGTGTTTCTTTCTGAGTTATTTGCATAAAAATTCATTGAATATATTACGAGGAGTTGCACTCTTATGCAGAGGGTAAACTGAAACTCGGTTCACCCAACTATTGGTTCATTTACTTTATCATCAAGGGTATGTATGAGTCATCATTAAAAAAATATTAAAGGAAAGGCAAATTTATTAACCAACACATGTAATTTGTGTGTCTATGGTAATGTCTGCATTATCAGAGAGTGGTATATGTGTGAACAAAGGAATTAGGAGAGATTAGTGTAGGGAAGACAAATTTTCTTAACTGGAACTGTCATCAGGCATTAGCAGATGCTATCATTGCAGTTCGTTAAGCAGATATTAGTGTAGGGAAAACAAATGTGCTTAACTGGAACTGTCATCAGGCGTTAGCAAATGCTATCATTGTAGTTCATTCCTTCTAGATTGTAGTCTGAATCTTGTTGTAAGCCAGCGAGACTTTCCTAAGGGTTGTATCCTTTTGGGTTATTATATTTTGAGCAGTGAGCTCTAGGGAATGAGCTTGAATGTAGGTGCATTCCCCTTTTTAATTATTTTCACATACAACTGCAGAGTATCATCTTATTGTGGGTAAGTTCCCACCATGGTTTATCCCCTAACCAGGTTTTTCACGTCAAAATCTTGGTGTTGTGTGTTGTGCTATCAATTTGCTTATCCTTGTTGTTACTTCATTTAATCATATTTTCATTTGAGATTAAGTTTGATAATCTGGTGAAAAATGATTCACCCCCCCCCCTCTTAGTTTTCCTTCATTTTTGTTTCCAACTGAGGGATAGAGTCGTATAAGCGAGGCTAGGCCACTATCACATCTATGAAATGTTTTTATCATTAAACTAACTAATTAAACACACAATAAAACCAATTTGCTTTTTCAAAAGATAACATTTGATAAATTGATTAAATGATATGATATAACCATGATATAAACAAAATAGATATGAAATTTATGATTAATTAACAAATGCAAATACATGAAAAAATAGTTTTAAAAAATCAATACATCTAAATCTAAAAAAATTATGAAAGAAGTCAAATCTAAAATTGAAAATTATAAGTTATGCAAACATAAGACATGTTTGACTCACCAAAATTTAATGTTGGAAACAGGAGTCTTAGCCTAAGAATGCAAACTATCTTATTCATTCACTATTTCCACGTTCATTGATTCCTTCATTGGGTAAAAACCAACAAGGTTCAACTTTAGTCCAAAAGGAGAGTTGAACACTTTGATTAATTGTTCCCTTTATAAAAGGTTGTATGTGATATGAATATGCAGTGTCTGTTTGCATATGTGCAGAGTATGTTGACATGATGATATTGTATGTTGTCACTGATGTCAATATGATGAAGAGTGAACCAGTATAATGAAGTAAGCACTTGCAAGAGAACCGGTATATGTGAAAAAGTGATGCGATATGTTTGTCCAAGTGAACCAGTATGTTGAAATGTGAATCGGTATATATGAAAATGTGAACCGGTATATATGAAAATGTGAACCGGTATATGGAATGTTTTGTATCAAGGTTGTATATGGTATGACTATCGGTTGGTAGTCTTAGCTTCAGGGTTTCTGGTTGAAGTGTTCTATGCCTATGTGCTTCAACCGATGACATTGTGTGTTGTGCTAGCATTGTAATGAAGAATAGATTGTGTTGCCACATCAGCTCTACGCGCATGAAGGATCTTGCATGAAGGAGATTGATCCTATCTACCTCGAGAATGTGTGAAGTCTCTGCAAACGGTGGAGAACGCGTGATGGGTTATTGCCTCCAAGATGCGGTGAACAATGAACGATGGAGAACATCTTGAGATCCATTCAAGACCGTTGTATTCAAAGCAAAGTGTTTAATGGTCAGGATTGAATCGACTGAATTGCTCAACCTAAACGTTTAGGGTTTAGGGTTTATGCTACCAACCTATCTGTTTCCTATAAGGTCGATGTTATTTTTCATGTTGAGGTTGTTGGCAAATGTTGTGTGTGTATCTAAGTGCAAAGATACGTGATTCTTGTCAGAACAAGTATGAGAATAGATACCTACAGAGTGTGAGTGCAGAAGGAAGGAACTGAAGCAGATGTGCATTAGTATTGAGTGTTGTTACCAGATCATTGTAATACCTATTGACCTCTAACCACTTCAACAGTCGGAAAATCCCTTAATATGGTAGCTTTAACCGGCTTGATGTAAATCCTTTAACAGGGTGACTCAAAATCATTGAGTTCTAAAAAATCCTCTAACAAGGTAACCTTTAACCGAGTTTAACCCTTAACCGGGTGATCCCTAGTAGGATCGGTTCCTAATAGAACCTATTGTAAAGTCTTTAACCGGACTAGGCTCCTAACAAAGCGGACTTCAAAAGGGTTCAAAGAACAGCTTGTGGGTATTCATCCCCACCGTAGTTTTTCCCAGTTGGGTTTCCACGTGAAAAATATGTGTGTTATGCGTGATTCTTTTCATATGATGCTTTGTTATTCTCTGATTAGGTGGTAAAGCATGTTGAGCCTATAAGTCTTTACATTTATGTTAAAGTATTACTAGTGTATGCATATGGGTGAAGTGGAAATAAGATGTTAGATTATGTGGAAAGCTGAGTTACCGGTTTATGTCTTTCACTATGTTTAACCGGTAGTAATCTGGTTCAGACCGGTGTTATTGCTTGCCAGTCGAAGTGTAGGGTTCTTAGTCAAACCAGTTCAAGGAAAAGTGTTTTTATCAGTACTGATTCACCCCCCCCCCCTTTAGTACAGGGTTGGTACTAGCTGTTCATCATTGATTCATCAATTGGTATCAGAGAATCCTCCAGGTCCTCTGTGTTGTAAGCTTAACCGCTTGAGGTAAAGATCCTACTCTAATGATGAAGAGGGAAGGTCCAAAGTTCAACAGAGACAACTTTAAAATATGGAAGGAAAGAATGAAGATATACATCAGAAGCATGGGTGCTCAACATTGGAGCTATGTTGAGAATTCTTATGTTATCCCTATCGGTACTCTCACCGATAATCAAAAGAGAGAGATTCGGGAGAATGGGAAAGTCATGGAAGCCCTAATTAGCAGTTTATCTGACATTGAGTTTATTGATGTTTAGGACAAAGAGAATCCCAAAGAAGTATGGGATGCCCTTGAGAATATCTATGGCGGTGATGAGCATGTGAAACAAGATAAGGAAGAAAGCCTTAGGGGAAAGTTTGAAGACATGTGGATGGTTGAAGGAGATACCATTCAACAATATGGAATAAGAATCAAAACTGTTGTTGGAGATATCAAGAGTTCAAGTGATAAAATGGAAGATTCCACTATTGTTAGCAAATTTTTGAGATCCTTATTACCGGTCTATGCTATAAGGGTTGCTGCTATTCAAGAGTTGAGGTCTGTAGACAAGACAAAGGTGTCCCTAGACTCCATCATTACAAAGTTAACAGCTTATGAGATAAATAATTATGATGGTAGTATTCAGAAGACTGAATCAGCCTTCAGAGCATCTGTTGCACCATCTAGAAAAGGCAAAGAAGCTAGTACTAGTGGTGAACCAAGACAAAGTAGAGAAATGGATGATGAGGAGATCCTGATGGAATTTGAAGCTCTTCTTGCCAAGAGACTTCCCAAGGGAACCAGTAAATACAGAGGTAAGCTTCCTTTGAAATTCTTTTCTTGTAACCTGATAGGACACATTGTTGTAAACTGCCCTAATGGTGACAACAAGGATAAATCGGAGAGGTTCAAGAAGTCCAAAGGAGGAAACTGGAGAAACTCTTTTGAGCAGTTGATGAAGGTGTCACTGATGAGGAATCAGAAGATGAAGAAAATGAAGATATTGTGTTTGTAGCGGTCAAGGAAGATGTGTCAAACAAGAAGGCTCTTGTCTCCTGCTTTGATAATTCCAATGAGTGGATTATTGATAGTGGTTGTTCTCACCATATGACTGGTGACCAGAGTAATTTTCTATCTTTGGAAGAGTATGATGGTGGTGTGGTTCATTTTGGTAATGATGCACCATGTATGGTAAAAGGCAGAGGGTCCATCTCTCTGAATGGAAGAAGCAGTGCTAACAATGTGTATTGGGTAGAAGGTCTAAGGCACAACCTTTCGAGTGTTGCTCAATTGAATGATAATGGACTCACTCTGGAATTCAAAAATGGAGTGTGCAAAATCAAAGGAAAGAATTGTGAACTAATGGCTACCAGTATGCAAATGAAAGGTAACCTATTTTAGTTAAATGCTAATGTCAGTACATGTCTTATGGCTAAGTTTGAGGATAGCTGGATATGGCATAGGAGACTCTGCCATGTAAACTTTGACAATATTGTGAAGGCCAGTAAGATCAAGGTAGTTAGAGGATTGCCTATGCTAAGCAAACCGGAAAATCCTTTGTGCAGAGAGTGTCAACTGCGGAAAATGTCTTCCTCAACCTTCAAAGGTAAACCTTTCACTGCAGACAATTTACTTGATCTTGTGCATACAGATTTGTGTGGTCTTATGAAAACTAGGAGTGTGTAGGGAGATAGGTATTTTATGATTCTTACTAATGATTGCTTAAGAATGATGTGGGTCACATTCTTGAAGGACAAATCTGAAGCTTTTGGAAAGTTCAAAGCCTTCAGAGCACTTATAGAAAAAGAAAACGGTAAGAGGATTAAGTGCTTAAGAACTGATCAAGGAGGAGAATTCACTTCCAGTGAATTCAACCAATACTGTGAAGAGAGTGGCATCAAGAGGCAACCGTCTGCCCCCCGGACTCCATAGTAGAATAGCCTAGCAGAGAAAAACAATTGAACTGTGGTTGAAGCAGCTAGAACTATGTTGATCCAAGGAAAGGTTGCTCACACCTTTTGGAGAGAAGCGGTGAGCACTGCAATCTACACAATGAACCGGGTACTCATAAAAAAGGGTAAGGACAAAACACCTTATGAGTATTGGACCGGTAAGACACCAGTGGTAAGCTACTTTAGAGTGTTTGGTAGTAGATGTTATATCAAGAGGAGTGAACATCAGAGCAAGTTTGATGCTAAATGTGATGAGAGAATATTCTTAGGATATTCCACAAAGAGCAAAGCTCTCAAATGTTTCAAAAATAGGACTCAGAGAATTGTTGAAAGCATCAATGTTAGAGTTGATGAAACCTCTGAGAAATTTGAGTAAATCGGCAGTGAGCAAGTAGGAGATGAACCGATAGTAACCTTCTAGCAACCGGTTGCAAAACAGCCAAGCACTAGTAATAGTGCTCCTACACCGGTGGATGCTGATGCTGATGAAGATGATGATGAAGAAGAAAAGTAAGAGGAAACAACTAAGATCATTCCTAGGTATATAAAGCTAAATCATGATCCAAAGCAGATCATAGGAGACAAGGACGTAGGAATTCTTACAAGAAGAAAGATCAGAGAAAACTCTTGCATGATCTCTGAATTTGAGCCTAAAACATTCAGAGAGACACATAAAGATGAAGACTGGATCAAGGTGATGGAAGAGGAACTTGACCAGATAGAAAAGAATGGTACATGGTCTTTGGTACACAGACTGGAGCATAAAAATTTCATTGGCACCAAATGGGTTTTCAGGAATAAGTTGAATGAAGATGGCTCAATGGTTAGACACAAAGCCAGATTGGTGTGTAAAGGATATGCCCAAGAAGAAGGAGAAGACTATGGAGAAACCTTTGCTCTAGTAGCCATATTGGAAGGATTTTGTATGCTTCTTGCATATGCAGCATTCAAGGGATTTAAAGTATATCAAATAGATGTAAAGTGTGCAATCCTGAATGGAATACTAGAAGAGGTGGTGTATATAGAGCAACCAGATAGGTTTTCCCTATCAGAAGACAGTGACATGGTGTGTAGGATACATAAGGCCTTGTATTGACTAAACAGGCACCTAGAGTATGGTATGAACGCTTGCACTCCCATCTTGTGAAGAATGGATTTGAGAGAACAAGTGAGGATAGTAATATCTACCTGAAGTTAGAAGGAGATGAAATTCTGATCTATGAGGTATTTGTTGATGACATAATCTTTGGAGGAGATGACAAGATGAGTCATGATTTTGCAGATGAGATGAAAAAGGAGTTTGAGATGTCACTTATAGGGGAGATTAAGTTCTTCATTGGACTTCAGATTCAACAAATGAAAGATGGAATCTTTATCACTCAGCCCAAATATGTCAAAGAGGTGTTGAAGACCTTTGGCATGGAAGATAGCAAACTGGTTGGTACAGCGATGGTGACCAATTGTAAATTATCCAAAGAGGATGACTCAGGGTTGGTAAATGAGAAGGAATACCGATCAATGATTGGTAAATTGCACCATGTAGTACATAGAAGACCGGAGATTGCACATGCAGTGGGCATTGCTGCATGGTTCCAGAAAAGCCCAAGAGAATCCCACTTGGTAGCAGTCAAGCGGATTTTGAGATATCTGAAGGGAACTATTGACAATGGATTATGGTATCCATACAATAATGATTTCAACCTGAAAGTGTTTACAGATGTTGACTGGGCTAGTAATGTGGATGACTGGAAGAGCACAACTGATAGTGCATTCTTTCTTGGTGGAAGACTAGTCTCATGGATGAGTAAGAAATAGAGTTGTATCTCTCAGTCTACAACAGAAGTGGAGTATGTTGCAACATTTATGAACTGCACCCAGACAATTTGGATGAAGCATGTATTAAATGGCTTCAAAGTTCCTGTATCTAAACCGGTAAGTATATTTTGTGACAACACAAGTGCAATTA
The DNA here is from genome assembly GCF_030272615.1 of Cryptomeria japonica. Classification (NCBI taxonomy): domain Eukaryota; kingdom Viridiplantae; phylum Streptophyta; class Pinopsida; order Cupressales; family Cupressaceae; genus Cryptomeria; species Cryptomeria japonica. Next base: position 385,117,612 of record NC_081410.1, on the reverse strand, counting down.
ACATCTCCAAGAATCCGGTTTTACATTCTAGAACCAAGCACTTTGAGCTTAAATATCATTTCTTAAGGGAAAAGGTTCATAACAAAGAAGTTGTACTGGAACATGTTTATAGTAAGGAGCAGTTAGCAGACATATTCACCAAGCCTCTACTAAAGGCTACCTTTACCTATTTGAGAGGTGAATTAGGGGTGTATCCCCTTCAAGAGGTGAACTAAAGGTGTGTGCTCCACATCAGTCAGGACTTACATTGATATATTTTTCACAGGATTGGTGTGTTGAAGGATGCTACTCCTTAGGGGGAGCAGCATAGTAGAACATATATGCTTATGCCTTCACTTTGGCATTATTGTCAAAGGGGGAGAAGATGTGAAGCAGAGAAGATATCTGCAGTATTGGGTGAGAAGATGTGAAGCTCAGAGATATCTTTGTATATTGCCATCAATGCCAAAGGGGGAGATTGTTGGCATATGTGCAGAGTATGTTGACATGATGATATTGTATGTTGTCATTGATGTCAATATGATGAAGAGTGAACTGGTGTATTGAAGTAAGCACTTGCAAGAGAACCGGTATATGTGAAAAAGTGAAGCGGTATGTTTGTCCAAGTGAACCGGTATGTTGAAATGTGAACCAATATATGTGAAAAAGTAAACCGGTATGTTTGTCCAAGTGAACTGATATGTTGGAATGTGAACTGGTATATGGAATGTTTTGTATCAAGGTTGTATATGGTATGACTACCAATTGGTAGTCTTAGCTTCAGGATTTCCAGTTGAACTGTTCTATGCCTATGTGATTCAACCAATGACATTGTGTGTTGTGCTAGCATTGTAATGAAGAATAGATTGTGTTGCCATGTCATCTCTATGTGCGTGAAGGATCTTGCATGAAGGAGATTGATCCTATCTACCTCGGGAATGTGCGAAGTCTCTACAAACGGTGGAGAACGCGTGATGGGTTATTGCCTCCAAGATGCGGTGAAGAACAAATGATGGAGAACGTCTTAAGATCTATTCAAGACCATTGTATTCAAAGCAAAGTGTTCAATGGTCAGGATTGAACCGACTGAATTGCTCAACCTAAATTTTTAGGGCTTAGGGTTTATGCTACTGACCTATCTGTTTCCTATAAGGTTGATGTTGTTTTTCATGTTGAGGTTGTTGGCAAATGTTGTGTGTGTATCTAAGTGCAAAGATACGTGATTCTTGCCAGACTAGATATGAGAATAGATACATGTAGAGTGTGAGTGCAGAAGGAAGGAACTAAAGCGGATCTGCATTGGCATTGAGTGTTGTTACCAGATCATTATAATACCTGTTGACCTCTAACCACTTCAACAATTGGAAAATCCCTTAATAGGGTAGCTTTAATCGGCTTGTTGTAAATCCTTTAACAGGGTGACTCAAAATCATTGAGTTCTAAAAAATCCTCTAACAAGGTAACCTTTAACCGGGTTTAACCCTTAACCGGGTATGTTAGCCATCCCTTAACCGGGTGATCCCTAGTAGGATTGGTTCCTAACAGAACCTATTTTAAATTCTTTAATAGGACTAGGCTCCTAACAGAGCGGACTTCAAAAGGGTTCAAAGAACAGCTTGTGGGTATTCATCCCCACCGTGGTTTTTCCCAATTGGGTTTCCACGTGAAAAATATGTGTGTTATGTGTGATGCTTTTCATATGATGCTTTTTTATTCTCTGATTAGGCGGTAAAGCATGTTGAACATGTAAGTCTTTACATTTCTATTAAAGTATGTCTAGTGTATGCATATGGTTGAAGTGGAAATAAGATGTTAGATTGTATGGAAAGCTGAGTTGCCAGTTTATGTCTTTCACTATGTTTAACGGGTAGTAATCTAGTTCAGACCGGTGTTATTGCTTGCCAGTAGAAGTACAGGGTTCTCAGTCAAACCGGTTCAAAGAAAAGTGTTTTTATAAGTACTAATTCACCCCCCACCCCCCCCCCCCCTCTCAGTACTGGTTTGGTACTAATTGTTCGTCATTGATTCATCAGTGTCTAGGTAAAATGATAGGAAATTGACAATTTTTAGTATAAATAGAAAGATAGAGAATAGTTAACCAACACAAAAGTCTGAATCTAGAAATGAGACAAAAAAAAGGAACCTGTAGCTGAAATATGGAGTTGAATATGCCAAACCATGTAGATAGGTTCCCTAGTCTAAAGGTGTCTTCATGAACAAAAAGCTTTGGATTCTAGATCAAAATGCTCTGTAGATCTTTCCCTCCAGAAATTAGCCTAATCATGATAGAAAGGTGAGCTAATTGGCATATTCTAGGGGTTTTTGCCTACTTGAAGTCTAGGACTATCTAGCTCAGTTTGCTTTGTGCAAATATGCAACTTTCTATTATCGAATATGTACTTACATAGAAGAGGTAAAAATTATTTTATTGTATAAGGTCTTGCCTAAGACAAACCTCGTGTTGGTTTTCCCACCTCCACAATAGAAATGATGGTGTAAAAAGAGAGCTTACCCCTGCTAGGTAGAGGGTAAATCATAAATGAAATGTTGAATGTACAAGATTATTCCTTAGAATTCATAATGGTGATGATGCAATTCTATTTAGACAAGTCCTCCAAGTGTTGGTATGGTAACATGAATAAGTCATAACATAATCATCATGAAATCATACTTGAAGATAGGTTGTTGTAGCTTGTTTCTTTGTGTGCTCACATCTTCTCTTGAATGAATTAGGACCCTTGAATTGTAATGATTACTTCTTGAATTCTAAGATGGGTTTGTGAATGATAAATGATTTCTTTATATAAGGTTCTCAGGTTATTTATGAATTTAGGTTGACAAAGGTCAAGTCAAAATATTAAGATCAAATCACAAATGTTGGGAACTAACACTTGCACACATTTTAATTTGAGCCTATCTTGGACTCAAAAAGGGATTAGAAAGAGTGGTGGCAGAGCATCAGGGTCCAGGACATGGGATCTTATCTCAATCTTAGCATATGACAATCAATAAGATAGGATAAGACCCAAAAAGGCTTGAATTGACCCAAGAGAGGACACACCAAAGCAAGAGCCCAAAATAGAGTGTGAAATTATAAGGGGATACAATTTACAACACTACACATGGATTGTGTTGGTGCTTCCAACTAATTGTCCTAAAATTCTTGAGAATTATCCATGTTCTATCAACATATTTTAAGGTTTGTGGCCAACAAATAGGATCCAATTAATGATTGAAATCCTCTGCACTTCTGGATCTACAAAACTAAGGAGTGTCTTCCCAAATAATTCTTTAATGATCTAGTAGATTTTACATTCAGGAATTATGGTAAAGTAGATAGTTCTCAATGAAAATATACCAAGGAAAGCACTTATGACCATTAATTTGGCTCTAAAATTCATTCATAAAGCATCTACAACTTGATTGAGAAAAAATTGTAAACTAAACCTACTCCTAGAAATAAGGAATTGAAAATGATTTTTATATGTAACGACTTCTAAATTTGATTTGAACACATAGGTAGATTGTTGTCTAGATCCTAGGGCTATGGAGTCAATGGCACAAAACAAAAAGATACTCATGCAACGAAAATAATTCTAACCATTTAGACATTAAAATTCATGCATTATATAAATGTGTCCACTTTGCTTACTACTAAATTATACATACCGATCCCTATTACACTCTCAAAGTCACAATAATGTGCATATAGAATTTAGTCATTTCTGTATATGCTAAAATTCATCATTAATTCAACTAGAAATAAAGGGAAATCACAAATCCCTATCTAATCAAAGAATTCTAAACAAAACCAATGAAATAACACAATCAAGCAATATGAATATAAAATCTATCAATAAAAACTCCATATTCCATGAATCGTGTGTAGCTTCCATTTCTCTTCTCTTCTTTGTGGTATGATGGCTCTCAAATATCGAGCTAGCAACCTACAAATGACACAAAGATTCAAAGTTCGTGATTGTTGAAAATGGAGGTTGAATGCTCAATTTATAGACTATTAGAGAGGATTGATTGAGAGGTGGAACAGATTGATCAAGAGGTGGAGCTCAAATGAGCTCACATGCTGATTGATAGTTGAACTGTTGATTTGGAGGTGGAACTCAATTGATTGAATAGATTAATTTAGTTGACTAATTGAAAAGAAAGTTGATTGAAAGATGAAAAAGAATGATTGGAGGATAATTGATTGATGACAAAGAGAGCTTTATTTAGAAAAATCTAACTACAAGATAGAAAAAGGATGATTGGAGAGAATTAAAGAAAAGATGTAATTAATCAATTAATTGAAATGATTAATTAAAATAGATGGAATAGTTAACTGAGATGACTGATTGAATGCTTTTTGGAAAAAAGCAAAGTGGAAGATAGAAATAGAGATTGAAAAGATAATTGATTTAATTAATTAATTAATTGAATTAATTAGTTTAGCATGTGCTTGAACTTTGACTTTGATTTTCAATTTAATCTTTGCTTAGATTTAATTCAAATATTGAATTTATTTTAAATTCAATTTGTTATTTGAATATATTTAGAACTTTGACTTTGATATTCAATTTGATTTTTAAAATCATGCACATGTATTTGAAATTGGAAGAATATAAATTTGAATGAAATTAGAAGAATTAAAAGAAATTAATGAAATTAAACGAAATTAGAAGAATATAAAATTAAATGAAATTAGAAGAATATGAAATTATATGAAATTAGAATTTGGGGATTTGGAATTGGAATTAGAAAAATTAATTAGTTAATTAAATAATTTAAATTATTTTAGAATTAAATTTAATTAAATAAAAAATATTATTTAAATTAAAGGATTAAAATCATAATTAATTAAATAATAAATATTTAATTAATATTTATATGGATGTGCTCCTGGATTCTGCTATGGTTAGGGCACTTTTTGATGTATACTTCCATTCCTATTTCTATACTGCTGATGATTTGGATTGTGCATTGTCTTTCTATCATTTTGAATTTGGTAATTTTGAGTATGGTGGTTTCCTACCTCATTCTCAGTTATTATCTTTTGGTTGGCATGGGGAACTTCTTTCAATTATAAGAAATGGCTTGATTTCTAACCTTTATGATGATACTTTGTTTGCCTTGGTAGCTCTATTAGATCATGTATCGCCTGATTGTTTGGAGGCAGCTGTAAATACATTTTTCAGGTATTCACTTTCTCCTGGACTCGATGCACGCAGTAATGTCTTCACCAACTTCAGTATTGCCTATTCAGATGGTGCCTCCTACAGTTCTCATTAATGTTGATACCCCCCCTTCCTCTCCTTCGTTGGAAAGCACTAGCTCATGGTATTTGAATTCTTAAATGTAATTCTCTCAGTCAAAGAATTTTTTGTACTCATTACAAAGGGTTGGGTTTTTTGTTGCACAATATGGCAATTATGTAATCTTGGGAGGGCCTCTATCAAGTTTTTATGTATGAGCTAGACCAGAGGTTTTCTTTGCCTGGTTCTTTCCTATCGGTGCTCTTTGAACTAGGTTGTAAAAATTATAATATTAATCAAATTTAGTGGTTTACCACTTTTATCAAAAAAAATAAAAAATATTTAATTAATATTTAGAAAAGGGTTGAATGATTAATTGAATAGAGATAGAAATTGAAAATCAATTTATTTAAATAATAAAGATTATTTAAATTGAAAGATTAAAAATCACAATTAATTAAATAATAAATATTTAATTAACATTAGAAAATGGTTTAAATGATTAAACGATGATAGAATCGAAATAGAATAATTAGTAAGATGATGAGGAAATATGAATTTAGAAGAATAAAATTAATTAGCTTAATTAAATAATTAAAGAATTGTTTAACTAATTGGACGAATAATTAGTACATGATTAATAAGACATTTTTAGGTGTCTACATTTGCCCCTCTTTGAGACAAAGTCAACATGATATTGTTTCAAAGAAAATGAAAAAAACCTGCCCCAGTATGCCTCGGTGACGCTTAGGGTGTAAATATGCCCCCTCGGAAAAAGTAATCAAAAAATTGTGAAGCTGAGACCATATTTTCGATATCATTATAGTGAGCAATCGAGTGAAGTTTCATGCAATTTCAAGATCGTTTGAGTAGCCTCCAAGTTCGTTGAAGTTTAGGGGGACCATAGTCATTGGAGTGAAAAAATCCTAATTTTGAGCTATAAATAGTGATTTTGCCCTTCCATTTGCTCATTTGAGTTCTTGGAGATCATTGTGAGTCGTTTGCTTCTTTGCGAGTATTTGATCATCATGGTTGGCTTTAGGGCATGATTGCACTTGTCTGAGCGAGTACGTTTGTATCAGAGACCACCGGAGACGGGCGGAATAGTATGTTTCCAAACTTTTGCTCTATGTTTTCCCTATTTTTGTCAAAAAAATTTAAAAAATTTAGAGCCCTAATTTTTATGCGTTACGCAATCACCTGTCGATGTTTACGCATTCGTCTTTAATGTACCGCATAAGTCATAAACATATCGCATTCGTATATGTGTTACGCATAGGTCACAAGTGTTACGCATCCATCTGTCTTTTTTCGCATTAGTGCTAATTGTTACGCATTAGTGATAATTGGTATGCATTAGTGTCTATAGTAATGCATTCATTGTAAATGTCATGCATTCGTTATAAATAAGGTTTTTCTTGTCATGTGTATGATGATTTTTTTTATCGCGTTGTCTGATATCTAACATTTTCTATATGTTTACTGTGCAAGAGGATGTTGGAGTACTATATTGCTGACAGAGTAGACCCAGTGGTCTTGATCTTCACGACTAGTTACTCGATGAGGAGGTTGTGCACATCTGACATATGGGATTATATCATGTTTTACATTTTATGGCCAATAGGGCCTTGATTACTGCGTTAGTGGAGCAGTGGCATTCCAAGATGCGTACCTTCCATCTTCCTATTGGTGAGGTGTCTATTACCTTAGAGGATGTTTGCAGTATACTACATATTCCCATCCATGGTACGAGAGTTGTACATGATTACGATGATGGCATCACCGGACTGTGTGCCCTTTTTGAGTGTGAGGAGCAAGATTTGTAGATCAGTGGTCATTATGATATCTCGTTGGCTCGCTTGGACTATGATGATCTTACTATAGTATTGTGCAGTATCATAGGTGGTTTTCTTATCCCTAACATGTGAGGTCATGGATTTCCAGTTGGATGGGGTAGAGTTCTCCATGATATGATTGTTCATCAAAAAGTGTATGCTTGGGGTCCTTGTCTCTTAGCCATGGTTTATTATCAGATGCACAACATTGTTTACTTGAGATGCTGATTGGTCAGCTATGGTGTGAAATTTCTCCAGACTTGGGCTTGGGAGCACATTTCTAACTTGAGGCCAGTTATTCATGTTGACTTTCATCCTAAGGAGCCATATGCGTATAGATTTACACTTGGGATTAGACACAGGGGTTTGGGTAACACCTTGTACTGGCGACATCAGATTGATATCCTATAGCATTTAATTTGGAGACCTTATTTGGATTGCCCCAGTTGGGAAGATGATGCTCAACACTTGCCTTTCTATAGATAGTAGAGATATCTCATTGGGAGGACTGCGGAGACATGGAGGATTATTCAGATGTACCTACTTGGGCGGGTACTTAGACAGTTTGGAGAGGTACATGTAACACCTATTGTCATAGCTTACTTTGCTTGTGTTTCTCATGAGGTTTCCGATTGGGGTGCATGTATACAACCACATGTTGCTGCTGTAAAGTTTGATGCTCTTTGGGAATTACAGTGGGTTTGGAGTATAGGTGTGGCAGATCCAGGGACTACACTGCAGTATGATGCATTGTGGGCCAGATATAGGCCTATTCCACTGACTATTCTGATATTTCTAATCATAGCTCAGTAGATACATCATCCTAGACAACGTTTGAGGATTGATATGGGGGAGATGAGGGGGGATGACAAAGGGGAGGAGGGTGGAGGAGGAGAGGAGGGGGGAGGAGGAGATGAGGGGGGGGAGGAGGATGTAGACATCGATGTAGACACCAAGTCTAGGAGCAATGGAGATGATGATGATTCTTTAGAGTCATCGAGCAACAAGGATGGGGATGATGACGACATGCTAGAGTTAGAGGATGCACCTGCAATAGAGGGGGGTGGAGATGGAGGATAGGGTTGTGACAGAGATTATTATGATCTGTAGATTCTCAAAGCATGGATTCGAAGTCTAGAGGATGAGGTTGCCAGACTTAGGCAGCGACGAGATGTTGAGTGAGATTTATTCCGCTGAGATTATGGTGCACTAGAGACCGATAGGGACCGGATTGCAAGTGAGAGAAATCACCTCCAGAGGGAGAGAGATGATGCAGTGAGGTAGATGCAGATGGTACAAGTCACTTATGACTAGCAATTTGCTCCATGTATCGATGCACATAGACATTCAGACAGACTATACTATGGTATACATGAGGCCTTTTATTATCAACAACTCTACCATGAGGTTGTACTTGAGGGATAAAGAGCTCCGAGCTTTAGTGAGGTTAGAGGTCATTTTGGTTCTAGTAGGAATTCTACATGGAAGACCAGCAATGGTGGTGTTATGGGTCCACCTCGACATCCTGGGGCAAGATCTAGCAGTCAGGATCCACATGGAGATAGAGGCAGTGTGGGTTGAGATACTGTAATCATATTATCTGAGCCTTTGGGCATGTTTTAAGATGATTGTATTCTGACACATTACCATTTTTGAGTTATATATATGATATGCAGTTTTTTGGCGGCGATCTATTATGCTTTATGTTCCATGTATGATGTATGATTCTATGTGTGATTTGATGCATGTCTATATGATTTATAAATGATTTTATATGAATGCAATGAATTCTATATGGTTTTTGTTATAATGATTAGTTTAATATAATATTATATGATACGCATACAACTATATGGATGCAATTAACTATATGAATGCAAATTAACTATATGAATGCAAATTAAATATATGGATGCAAATTAAACTATATGGATGCAAATTTAAACTATATGGATGCAATTTAAATATATGGATACAAATTAAACTATATGGATGCAAATTTAAACTATATGGATGCAATTAACTATATGGATGCAATTTTGTTTTTGTATGATAATGTCAAAATATTGTTTTATCCCTTTTAACTTAGATGTATCTTAAAGAAATGTTAGTAAGATAAAATAAAGAAGAGGTTGATGAAAGAATAATGTTAGATGATAGAAAATGATTTAGAAAGAGGCGATGAGAAAAATAGTAAGAAAACTAGCAATAAGCAAATGAGATGAAATGAGAATAATTGATTCACGAACCTGTGTCATTATTTATTGCGCAATATATATTCATCACTGAGCCTTATTATTAAACAATGGAGCTTAGCACATCAGGGTATAAGGAACCAAGATGTAAAGATATCTCATTGAAGAAATAAACACGTAGTAGACAAGGAGTGAAACCCTCCATTCTGGGAATTACAATAGGGGTCAAGGTATGTGTGGCATTCACAAGCTGAATGCTCCTATCACGGACACCCACTAGAGAAATTTCCCTAGAACTTCATTGGTTCACACCACAAAAAGCAAACAAAGAAAAAGATAATGCCCATCATGGCTCCTCTAGTCACTTGTGGACATCCTTGAGTAGCATAGGAACACAATATGTCACCAAATGATAAAAGATAAAGACTAACCCGGACAAACTTTAGCAGCCATACTGATCTTGTGCCTTCGTTCTCAGCTGCTTGATGTGAAAGTTGATAATATCTGATCTCATAAAGTTGCGGACCCTGTTTAAGATTGATCTGTCTGATTTCGAGTGTATCCATCTCTGTTTAAAACAATATAATGATCACTTGATATGGATATTGATACAATTGATAAGACAGTTTGATCAGTTGATTGCAGATGTTTGACTGGATAGTTGTATCCTTTGTTAACTTCATGCGAAGCATTTGTTGGATATCTACTAGGGTATTTGTTTCTTGCGAGATATTTTATTGCAAGTTTTTTAAATTTATTTTTTTATTTTTTTGGATTTTGTGGATTGATATTTGAATGTTTTTTATTGATTTTTTTAGGACTTTATCTGAATGTTTTTGGTTTATTTTTTCAAGACTTTATCTGAATGTTTTTGGTTGATTTTTTTAGGATCGTATATGGATTTTTTTGGTTGATTTTTGTTTTTTTTCAAATGTTTTTGAATTTTTTCAGGACCTTATATGATTTTTTAGGATTTTTTCAGGACTTTTTACGATTTTTAGGACTTTTTCAGGACTTTTTTAGGATTTTTTATGATTTTTTCAGTTATGCCCCTAGTATGCAGACCTATTTGACATGATGATCTACATAATGCATGTGGAGACAATGAATTTTTAGCCATCACCTATGTTAATACAATATGCATGATGAATGTGCATTTCCTATTCGAACAAGGATGACTGTGTTTGTTTATCATTTTGTAATACACCAATTGAATTTGAGGTACAAAACATTTCGTAGATAAGCGGTCAATCTATCCATAAGGTCCCTTGGAACATCCAACGTAACACACTTAGTGACTAGGATTTACAAATGGAGACATGAAAAACTTCCTCATTGGTTCTTGAAACTTTGATCTTCTTTTCCCATGTGTGTGCAAATGAGTAATTCATGCTTGTGTATCCACTAAAGATCCTTAGCATCCTATATGACTAGCTACGTGGATTATTCTAACTTCAAAAGCATCCCGAATAGAGCCTCATTGGCAGCAAGCTTTTAGAGCTCTCACGAGGTTATAGACTGTAATTTCTTGAATATTGCTCCATTGCTAGTAGGCGTCCATAGCCCTGATGGAGTTACTCGCATGTTCCCATAGTCAATGCATTTTTTCTTTTTTATTTTCTTGCATTGACTTGTGAGTAATGAAACCTACTTGGGTGTGACAATTATAGTAGCGCTGAAGTAGAATTTTAGATTTTTCACTAGTCATATGATCAACTAGGTGTCTAGAATGAATTAGAGATTTTATTAAAGTGTTTGAGATATAGCAATTGATAGATTTTGGGTAAACAAGTCTCAAATAGTGAAATCAATACCCAACCATAAGTAAAACATTGTCATAGGGTAATGTAGAAAATGAATGACCTTAGGACCTCAAAGACTTCATGTTCGAATATCTAAGAAAGGCGACGACCCTTGTTTCTCTTGAATGCAAACAAATGATAAACTTGGATAGTTGCCTTGTTTTATTGATGATGATATATGCCAATATAGGAATTTTATGAATGTGATGCATTTAAAAAAGAAACTATATGTGATGTAGTTCTTTGAATAAAATGAGATGCAATGCGGAAAGCAAAACCTAAACTAACCCAGCCCTTAGATATAGTATCGTTTAAGGTGCATGTTGTTCATAGGGCCAGGGAGTGGATCTCCCTCCATGGTAGCCAAATTATATGCTCTATTTCCTTTAACCCTTGTGATAATAAAAGGACCTAGCTAGTTAGGTTCAAACTTCCCTGGCTTTTCACGTTCTACTAGGTTCCTTTGGGTCTCCTTGAGAACTAGATCTCCCACTTCAAAATTCCTTGGGCGTACCCATTTATTGCAACTCCTTCTTAGTCTTTTCTGGTAACCTTTCAAATGATTTAAAGTAATTTGTCTCTTTTCATCAAGCATTTCAAGCTCTTGTAATCTTGCAACCCGATAGTCTTCCTCTGATATGATGTGTTTTAAGGAGATTGTTAAAGATGGTAGTTCTATTTCAATAGGTAGTATTGCTTATATAGGTCATAGACCAATGAATATGGTGTTGCTCATGTAGGTGTGCGTACCCCTATTCTATAAGCCCAAAGAGTGGGATTTAACTGGAGATGTTAGTCTCGTCCTGCATCAGTGACAAGTTTCTTTAGGATCTTTAATATTGTCTTGTTTGTTGCCTCTTCTTGTCCGTTGCTTTGCAGATAATATGGCATCACAAATCTCTATTGTATTTGGAATTGTTCACACAATTCTCTCATTTCTTGATTCTTGAATGGACGTCCATTGTCAGTCACTATGCACATTGGAATCCCATACCAGCAAAAAATGTAATTAAGCATGAATTTCGCTATTTGCTTACTTGTGGTGTATGTAAGAGGGATTGCCTCTACCCATTTAGTAAAATACTCAGTAGTCATTAAGATGAATTTGTGCCCATTGAAAGAAGTGGGATTAAATTTACCAACTAGATCCAACCTCCATTTTGAAAATGGCCAAGGTGATGTGATAGGTTGTAGATCTTGTGTTGGCACATGAATGAGGTCTCCATGCATTTGACATTGTCTACATTTTTGTACATATTTATTGGCATCCTTTTCCATAGTTGGCCAATAGTATCCAATTCTTAATAATTTCTTTGATAGTGGTAGGCCACTTTGATGCACCCCAAAAATTCCATCATGTACCTCTTTTAGGGCAAGTTGTGCTTCTTCTACATTAAAACATCAGAGAAGTGTTCCATCAAAGCCCTTTCTATACAATGTGTCAACAATAATAGTGTGTCTGGATGCCTAACAAATAAGAGTTTTCTTTTTATTTCTAGACAAATCAAGAGACATATACTAAGTATGTAAATATGCATATATCTCATTATACCATGGGGATTCGAGATTCACAATTACACATACATATTCTAATGAGGGAATCTCATATGTCGGTACCATCAATTGCTCTACAATAATCTCAAACTAAATTTCATTATTAGGCATGTTTAGTAGAGACCCTGTTGTAGCCATGACGTCAGCTGCCTTGTTCTGTACCCTTGGAATCTGTTTAAAAGTGATGTTACTGAAGTGTTCTTTGTAATCTTCTACCATTTGTTTATAAGGCATCAATTTATCATCTTTTGTATTATAGTCATTTTTGACTTGATTTACAATCAGTTGTGAGTCACGGTAGACTTGTAATTCTTTTATCCTCCATTGTATAGCGGTACAGAGTCCTATGATGAGAGCTTTATATTCACCTATATTGTTCGTTTAGGGAAAATTGATTCTAAATGACTTAGGGATAGAATCACCTTGAGGGATGATAAAAAGAATCTCGGCTCTAGCTCCATGATTTGTATAGGATCTGTCAAAGTATAATTTCCACATGGTAGATGTTGTCTATGTAAACATAGATTCATCAGGAAAGTCTATTAGTAGCGGGTGACTGTCTTGTAAGGGAGCCTCTTCTTTAAAGGGTAAAAGTACAAAGTTGTGTCACACTTTTATAAAGGAAATGCTCAATGTTGATTCAATTTTTTAAATTAAATCAATAGAAAGTGAAATATATTTTTTGAATTTTGAAATGATGTAAACTAATAAAATTTATATTCTTATGTCTATTTTGTGTTTATAATTTTAACAAAAAAATTAAAAATTATTTGAATGTAGTTGTAGACGTATAAAAATGACCATATTCCTAAATGAATATTTTATGTTCATTCCTCTATTTAATTAAATCCAATTTAATCAAATCACCAACATTCCTCTATTTAAATAAGTAAATCATTCAATCTATTTAGTTAGATTCACTTAAGCCCTTTTTGCATCATTTAATTGAATAAATCATTTTATTTAATTAAAACCTTTCTCTCTACTTTTTAATTAAATTCACATTTAATTAAATAGTTTACCCCAATTAAATAAATCTAATTTATTTAAAATCCCCACCTTGCAACCAAATTGAAATAAAGCAATTTATTTTAATTAATTCTATTTTCCCTCACCCACTTGCATTTTCCTACATCTCCCACTTGCATCCTAAACCCTATTCCTAAATTCTTCTAGAATCCATCTAATCCTAATCAATTAACCCTAACCCATCAATTATCCCCTTTCCCTAAATTTGACTTCTCAAATTTGGAGGAAAGTCTTCCAAAAGCAATAAAGCCTTTATGTATTCAACAAGATAACTTGTTGAGTTCCCCCAAATTTGGAAGGACTCTTACAAATTTGTCTCCAAAGTCTTCCAAACCATTAATGGTTAACTCGCCCTTTTGGCATGGTTAGAGACTTTTTGCCTTACTTAACCTCCATCTAACCCAAGGGTCTCATCAAGCATTTATTGCTTTGACCATAGTTATTCCTTTAACCTTTGCACAAGAGTTTATCCTTTGGGTAAAATCTTTATCCAATGGATAACCTTAACCTAACCTTAACCCTTACCCCCTAGGGTAACCATGAGGTCTTCTCAAGCATTTAATTATTCTTACATCTCCTCTCAACCAACCTTATGTTGACAATTGTCACCATTTCATTGGTGAGAATTGTAAACATGGATTGACAACTTTCCATCTTGACCCTTGATTAACTCTTTCAATCCTGACCATCCATTGCCCTATTTTTCCTATAAATAGAGCTCTCCTTCCTCCATTTTGGGGATCCATGAATATAAGAAATCTATTATCTAAGATCCATGCAAGCTCTTAGTATCACACTTATGCTCAATTTTAACAAATCTAGTCTCTCTTTGCAATAGGAATTAATCTAATAAACATTTTAGACTACTTCTTTTATCATTAGACTAAATCATATAACTAGTATATCATGTTAGGATAGTATTACTACTTATCTTGTCATCTTATAATCTAGTTTATAGCATTTGTAGAATCATGCATAGATAGGATGCATTCTCATGGTAAAATCAATCAAAAGCATCCCTCGTTCTTGCATTCGTCATCCCTAAACCACTTTGCTCAGTGATCTGAGAGCAAAGGCATTGGTTTGAGGGACCTTGTGAGATAGAGAACCATGGAACCAACCTTGGGAAGTTGAGTCATCCTTCATGACTCCATAGCTTGCACCAAGAAGTCTTGTGGGTGTGTGGACAAGCCTCTTGGAGTTTCATTTTTCACATTTTGAGTTTCATAGCCCCGCTTTTCCCGCATACAGTAGTTTTTTATAAAGTAAACACTATAATTTAGTTGCTGAAAAAATGTTGAAATTGAAGTTACACAAGCCACCACACTTTTAGTAAATTTTACCTTTTTTCTTGATTTTTTTTTTGTATATTGATAACTTGAAACTTTAGTGCATGGATATATTTTTTACTATTTTTTATAAATAGATATTTTTCAATAAATTTGAAAAGTTGCATGTGCTTAAATATAACTCTTTCCAATTCCCACCACCTTTTTTCTTAATTATTTATCCAAATTAGCAAAGAATTATATCATCTTGACAAAAATTCTTTTCTCTACTGCATCATATTTTTTAAAAAAAATTTAAATAAATTTTAGAATTTTTCCTTGACAAGATATTCAACCTTATATTTTAGTGTTGATGACCTACTCTCAATAAAAATAAATATAAAATATTAAAATTAATTAAAATATTAAAATATTAAAATATATATATTTTGGAAAATTCACTTATAGATCTATAAAAGGGTATTTTTACATTTCAAAAAAAATATTATTTATAAGAGTAGGAGTTGTTTAAACATCGAGTTTAATTTATTTTTTTTAATTAGACCAAAAGTAGTATAAAATATACATTTAGTAGACATTTCCAATTGGAAAATTTGTAGCCCATATATAACTTAGCTATAATGAATCTATATAGACCATATGTTTGAATAAAATTAATTTTTAGTTAGAATTACTTAAATTCACTTGTGCTGATAAGTTAGCCTAAAACCTGACACAGTTTTGTGCTTTTATTTCTAACTGATCTGCCATAATCTACCTTTGATTGGCTTTTTGTCCACATATTCTATATCAAACTCACTTAAAATCATGACCCACTTAGCCAATCATCTAATTAGTGTTGCTCTGCTTAACAAATATTTGAGTGGATCAAAGCGTGCTATGAGTTGAACTTTGTGACTTAGCATATAATGTCTAAGTTTCTGAGATGCGAAGATCACTGCTAGACATGCTCGTTCTATAGGAGTGTAATTAAGCTCATATCCAATTAGGGTTCTACTTATATAGTAGATTGTTATTTCCTTTCCTTGATCATCATGTTGTGCCAACAGGGCTCCCAAAGATGAATTTGTTGTTGATATATATATTAATAGGGGCTTTCCTTGAGTAGGTGGAACTAATACTAGAGTATGCATAAGATAATCTTTTAAAGCTTGAAAATATTCTTGGCACTTTTCTGTCCATTTGAAGGTGACTCCTTTTCTGAGTAAATACTGAAATGGATGACATTTATCTGCTAACTGTGCTATGAACCTTCTTATAGACTGTAATCTTTCTTGTAACCCTCTTAACTACTTGAGTGTTGATGGAGGTTGCTTATCCATGATTGCTTTGACCTTTGTTGGATCTACCTCAATTCCTCTATTAGAAATAATAAATCCTAGAAGTTTGCATGTTGTTACACCAAACACACACTTTTTTGGGTTTAATCTAACATTGTATTGTTCTAATCGATCAAATATCTTAGCAAGGACTTCAAGGTGACCTTCTCTTGTCTATGATTTAGCCAGTAGATCATCCACATAGTCTTCCATGATATTGTGGATCATGTCATTAAATAATGTTTTCATAGCCCTTTCATATGTTGCTCATACATTCTTAAGACCAAATGGCATGACGTTCTAGTAGTATGTTCCCCATGGATAGGTAAATGTCATCTTGTGTTGATCTTCTAGTGCAATCCTGATCTGGTTGTATCCTAAGAAACCATCCATCAATGAAAGTATTTCATTCCCAATAGTTAAGTCAACTATCATATCTATGTTAGGTAATGGGAAATAATCCTTAGGACATTCTTTATTTAGATCTCAAAAGTTTATGCAGATTCGTATGCCCATAGTAGGCTTAGTTACAAGAACCAGATTAGATATCCACTCTGCATAGTCAATAGGTCTAATGAATCCCACATATAGAAGCTTTTGGAGTTCTAGTTTGACCAGTAATGCAATCTGTGGATGCATCTTTCTTAGCTTTTGTTTGTACGGTTTGATTCCTGGTAGCAATGGTAAATGATGTAACACCAATTCTGGATCTAGGCCTGGCATATCTGCATAGGACCAAGCAAAATTGATTAGACGTTGTTTGAATAATTGTATGAACTTGTCCTTTTCTTCCTGTTTTAATGATTTTTCTAAGTGGATATTATGTACAACTTCTCCTTCTATTATATTGACTTCTTCAGTCTCTTCCATTAATAATATTGAATTCTCTTGTTCAATAGGAAGGTTATCTAACTTTCTCTTGCCATCACGATCACTTTCATCTATATCTTCTATCATAGAGGCACTTGCCTCTCCAAAGTATGTCGTTCTATCTAAGTCTATAGCAAATCATGCCTTAAGATTACCTTGTGGAAATCCTTCTCTGACCCCGAGGAATTCTACAATAGCTTCATCATTCTTAAACTAGTCTAGAGTTGGTTTTCCTTATCGCCCCCAATCAATCAAATGTGAGTGTATAAGGGGTAAGTCATTGCTTCCTTCTGTTGTAAAGGATCTTGATAACATGCATACTTGGTTATTTGGGTGACCTGATATATTTTCATCATCGATGGGCGATTGATGGTCCTCTATCATGTCTATTTCTTGTGGGTTGACATCATGATTAGATAGGAATTCATAGTCATGAGAATCTCCCATTCTATGTGCATTTCACTTTCTGAGTATGTATCACTTATCTCCTCTTGTTCTTGTAACTGAGTTTTTTGTAGATTTGTGAACCTCCTTTGTGTGGTGGATACCCTTCTTAAACCTGGTATAAGTCATTGTAGTCTTTCTTCATCTGACTCATTTGGAGGAGCTTGAGTTGTTTCCCTTGGAAAAAGTATTGACAGCAACCAAGGGTTAGGCTCATTTGTTGGTTTTGTTACCATATTTGATTATGCAGATGTTTCAAATATTGTATTGCTATGTGATTCTATGTTAGGTTCTTATAGAAGTTGCCTCATATCTTCACCAACTGATTCCATACTAGGAGATGTTGGTTCTTTCTTGATTCTCTGAGATGAAGAGGGAGATACTCATGTTGATAACTTATTCTGAGGTATGTACTATGATGGTAGCCTAGGTTTGTTCAATATATCTAGTGTACGTTGTCTTGCCTATGTTATCTTTGGTACATGTTTATGTCCTAACCCTTGATTCTTTGGGTTTTCATGAGGTAAAGCAGGTTTTAATCTTCCTTGCTTCTGTAATCCCAAGCCTGTGGTACCATCGTACCCATGTTTTTGTAGCATCTTGAAATTGTTGCCATACTGATCTAAAGGTTACCTGGGTATTGTCATGTCGTCTTCTTCTCTGTATATCCAGTGATTGACATCTTCATTCAGAGATTCTTCTTGTAAGTCTCCCCATCTAATGAAATAGCATGAATCTAAGTAGTTTACTATCTCTTTTCCTTTATCTTGTTTCATCACTGTGTTTTCAGGTTTCCCAAAAGACCTAGGAGGAAGAGATAATTGTCTTTCATTCGAGGTACTTGAAATGGAGTATTCCCCACAACCAACATCCTTAATCTGTAAGAAGATGCAGTAGGTATATTTTTTTGTATTTATGTGATTGTTAATGACTACATTTGTGTAGCGAGGGGTGTTACTTGATTAATGGGGACTTGGTTATCTACACTTGCCTTCAAGTGATTACAATTTTTGGAATGGATTTGGATCACCCTTTATGGTGATTCCAATGCCATTGTATGGAAATTTAACACATTGGTGGAATGTTGAAGGTACGGCCTACATGGCATAAATCCATGGGTGGCCCAATAGCATGTTATACCCTAGTTCTTTGTTCAACACTTGGAAAGTAACCTCTATTGTGATAGATCCTATTTGTACTGGTAGTGTAACTACACCTTTTGAATGGTGTTCTTCATCATCATATGCTTTGATGTTTATTCTCTTTGAAGGATCAATATAAAGCTCAGAATAACCCAATGCCTTGACCAACTTTAGTGTACAAATGTTAAGACTAGCTCCTCCATCTATAAGTACTCTTCTAACTTTTTTCTTATGTATGTAAGCTTCTAGATGTAGTGGATCATTATGGATAAGTCTATCACTAGGAACATCTTGTTTTGTGAAAGCAATATGGGTACCATTAGCTAAATTCCCCACCATAGATTGGAAAGCATTTTCATCTATATCTCTGTTAACTGTTGAATCTTGAAGTGCCTTATCTAGGATAGCTTTTTGATTTGGTGATATATGCAATAGTTCAAAGAGTGAAACCTGAGTTGGGATTTTCTTTAGTTTCTCAACCACATTATAGGTCCCTAATTCTAGTGATGGATTGGATGGTACTCTTTGTAAGGTTACTTTTGATCTGTGAGTAACTACTGCACAGTTGTTGTCTCTTGGATTTATTGTGATTGTAGCCACAGTATTATCTCTTGTGAGGGACATGTCTACAACATATGTTGTGTTATCAAGATTTATTTCATATCCCATCCTATAGTAATTATGTGCAAGTCTGATATCTATGATTTGTGCTATAATTTCATCTTCAAACCATCCTGAATAAAATGGTTCTTCCTACCCCCAGTCCATAAGACAAAGATTCTTATCTTCGTCATATTTCAATGCTTCTGACATCATTCAAACTTGGTTATCATATTTATAAGTCACTTGGAATTTCTCATCATGATCAAGTTCTTCTTTTGAATTACCATTTACTACATCTCTTGAGCTAGTGGCATGAATAGTATAGTCATATGAGACTTTTGTGTAGTTAGTGGTGTTGTCTTATGCTCCTGAGGTCGATGCCTTCCCTTTATCATTTTTGACAAAAGGGTCCTTAAAGATGGTGTGATTTTTGTTTGCTGAATTTTTTTTGGTATCAATTGTGATGTCACCTTGATCTATCAGGTCCTAAATTAAGTTTTTTAATTTATAGAAACTTGTAGTTTTATGACCTTTTCTACGATGATAGTCACAAAAATCATGATCATTCCACCATGTAGGTTTGAAAGGACCCGATTCATATACTCTAACCTTTGGCAAAGTGATCATATTTGTCTATATTAACTTCTTTAACATTGATTCAATAGGCTCCCCTAGAGGTGTGTAGTTCCTTTTTGGAGCATTTACCATTGGGAATTTTGTGTTTGTAGTTTGTGCAGCGTTTGCGTTTGTCGACACTATGTTATTCTCTGTATATGGAATAAATAATTGACTTGGTCCTTGTAAATACATAATAGGTTGAGCTTTGTTCACTGTACGAGCATCTACAACACCATCATTGGTAACATTCTTGT
Source organism: Cryptomeria japonica (assembly GCF_030272615.1). Classification (NCBI taxonomy): domain Eukaryota; kingdom Viridiplantae; phylum Streptophyta; class Pinopsida; order Cupressales; family Cupressaceae; genus Cryptomeria; species Cryptomeria japonica. The sequence continues at coordinate 385,097,430 of NC_081410.1, read as the reverse complement.
TTCTTGACCAAAACTTGGATTTATCATTGTTGTTGTTATTCCCATATTTTATGATACCTTGTTCTACTAGTCCTTTTTCGCACTTTAAGGATTTTTTAGTGATTTGTTTAAATGTAGTCGAACATTGCATTTGTATCAGGTACTTAATTTTATGGATTAATTTTTCTATAAACATGTCAACTTGCTCAGTTTCGGGAATAATAGTCTTGCACCTTCTGTAGAGAGCTCTCCATCTTTGTATGAAGGACGCAAATGTTTCATTCTCATATTGTTTTGCAGCACATAGATCCATCAACATAATTGGGGTTTTAATTTTATGTGAGAAGTTAGAAATGAAACGTTCAACTAATTCACCCCATGATGTGATCGTTGGTGGGAGATGTGAAAACCACTCCAAGGATGAACCTCTGAGACTTTTTGGAAACAATCTCATTAGATAAGTGTCTTCAGTTGTAACCTCTATACATGCAGTGAAAAATTCTGTGATGTGATCTCTAGGATCACCTTTCCCTCGATATCTGTCAAATTTTGATGTTTCAAAATGTGGTGGGAAAGGCAGCACATATATTGTGTGATCAAAAGGATAAGGACATAAGTCCTACATTGTATAGCTCTTTTTATCATTACCAGTTTGCATAGTTGTAATCTGTTGTTGCAGATCTTGTACTTGTTGGATCAAAATATCCGTCTAGGTCAGTGGTACATTTTGTGCATGTATATTTCCCACAAAAGGATTCATGGTAGTATAACTAGGAGGTTGTTGAAAGGTACCATAATTATAATTCTGTGTGTTATGGGTTCCACTAGGTACTGTGAAATAAGCAAATTGTGGACCCATATTTGACTGGGTTGTACTCATTGTATTAGCGGAACCTGGGTTTGTATTTTGATGACTGTATGCAGAACCTATGGAATAGGAAACCAGAGGTTGAGTCGTACTTTTTGTATGAGAAATTTGTGTTTCACTCGGTGTTGAGACACTTGACATCACTGGTGTAGTTTGAGAGACTATGATAGCCTATGTTGGTGCGCTAACATTTATTGTTGAGGATGATGCACTTGCTTGAGAACTCATATTGGATGCCACATTTGTCTGTGTAGATGAGGTTGATGCATTTTGGGAGAAACTTGAGATCATATCTTGTGTTTGTGTTACATTTGGTATTTGACTGCTACTTGGACCTAAAGTGATTCCTGATGGTAAGATTTTAATGATATTAAAATCCATAGGTAATTTGGCACCATTTTGTAATAACAATGAGAGATATTTGTCCCTATCGTTGTGTATAAGAGCATTTAGAATCATTAGGACATGTGGGTCTTGTTGAGCTGACTCAATCTCTTCCCATGTTAAGTTTTGTTGTAGCTCATGTATTGTGGGCATTACATAGGGATTTGACCACTGACTACTTGATATGTCCATGTTCCAAGTTGGATTAATTGACAGATCATTGTTTGGGTCCATTTTACTCTTTGCCTTTTGTGAGCTTGTGACAAGCATTTAAGACTTCTATATGAGGACACTCTAGAACCAAAGATGATGATAAACCTAGACTATGAATGCAAGATTCTAGATTTAAAGGCAAAGTATGCAACACTAGACCAAACTCTCTATTGGGGATTTGGACGTGGGACTTGTTGAGTACTTTGAGATTTTTGCAATGCGAGTTTTTCAAGTTCTTGCCTAAGAAGTTCTACAGCAATCTCCCTATCAATTCTACGGGCAATTTTATACTCTCTATCTAGCTCATACTCAACTCCCATGTACTGAGGTGCACTTATCTTTGATTTCCAAACCAAGTTATCTAAACCGTCAATGATTTCTCATTGACCTTCGTTTGGTAATAGATGAGGTTGCTCAAAGGGGAGCAAATCATCACCTAGGAGACCCATTAGGACATATGCTATGACTTTCTAGGATGATTATGCAAATGATGATGGACTAATACAGACGTATATGAGGTCTAATAAGGACTAATTATGAAGGATATGCAAGGACTTATTCAAATTAAAACAATGCAAGGACGTGTGCAAATTCTAAGGATGTAAAGGTAGGTAATAAGGACGTAAATGAAGACTATGCAAGGACTTATGCAAATTCTAAGGACTTTAATAAGGACAATAATAAGGACGTATTATGAGGACTATGTGAGGACTTATTCTAAGGACATAAATGAGGACTATGCAAGGATGCCTATGGTCACACGTATGTAATTTTTTGGAGTTTTTAGGACTGTCTGATGTTTCAAGTAATTTTGTTTGTAGGACAAGTCTGTTGTTTTCCAAATCAAAGGAACAGTTGTTTGAAGACAAGTATAGCTGAGTGAACTATGTTTTGACCAAATCTGAGAATTCAGAGATATGCAAGGTAGGGCCTGAAATAGCCCAAATACTAGCTCAATACTGGTCTAGTCCAATGATACACATAAAAGCACAGAAGACAATCTTAGGATGGATATTGGAAAACATTCAAAGAGGCCCTTACAATAAAATACCAAAACAAGATGAACAACTAGAGAGTCTGGCAAGACTGGCTCCACTCCATGACACACACTTCTTGAACATGCTAGTCTCTCTTACCCTGAAGATCCGAAGATCTTATCACTGAGGTATTTTTGTCTCATAATGCAAGGTACATGAAGGCTATCTATGGGGGATGATCCGCACTCCCGGAATCAATGAATGTGGGATTTGGGCTACTAAGTTGGTTCTTATTGTAAGTTTCGAGGGGTCTCGATCTAATGACGAATTCTCAGAGAAAGACACTTAAGACTTTAGTTAAGATTATCGGTGCAAGGAAGGCCCCTACATACATCGAATTCACTCAACACTCTAGCTACCTGACTAGTATATTTATATAGTAGCTCAAAAAACCCACTCGAGAGTACACTAGGAGAGATGATATCCCCAACGCATCCCAATTTGAAGTACCTCTGTGGGGTGATGAAATCCCCAGTCAAAGATACCCCTCACTACTAAAATGTAAAAGTGGGTGTCGTTATCACCTTTCCCTTTCTCCCAAGACCCTGAAGGTGGGTGGAAAGGTAGTTAATGCAACAGTAGGTCCACCCCAAACACAATTAAAAATTATTTCCCTTAAAAACGTAAAGTGTGAGTTATTTCTTATTGATAAACCCGACTCACGTTAATTTTAAAAACCCAAACTTAGGTGTGAGATACACATGTCAATTTTAGAACACCAAACTGAAGTGTGAAAGCATGCATGTCAATTTTAACCAGATTTATTTTAAGCCCCAAATTTAAGTGTGAAAGCATGCATGTCCATTTTAACTAGATTTATTTTAAGCCCCAAATTGAAGTGTGAAAGCATGCATGTCTATTTTAACCAGATTTATTTTAAGCCCCAAATTGAAGTGTGAGAGCATGCATGTTAGTGATTTCTAAAAATATTCAGTAATGACCCAACTTTCTCTATCATTTCACCACATGCTGCAAACAGAGAATCAGTAACCCAAGAAAACACACAGAAAATAGTAAATCGAACTCTTCATTAAACGAATGTGTTATAATACATGTGCAAATGCGTGATCATGTGTGGGCGATTATGTAATACTGGATAAGTGATTGTGTGACAATGTTTGTGCGATTGCGTAATTCTGACAAATCAATTACGATATACTGACAGAGCAAATGCGTGACAGAAAGACAGACAAGACAAGGAAAAATTAAGAAAGCTTAAATTTGATCAGGAACCTGCAAAAATAGACTGTGATGCCCTATTAACATCTCTCATCAAAAACTCTATATTAATTAAATCATATTTCATGGTGTATGAGAGAACTAGGCTGTTGTATCTATCAATAGTTGGTTGGTCCTCTAGATCTTGTATCTTCTTTTATGCCTTTAGGATTTGCTGATAATGTCTGGCTTGTCTCCTTTGTTCCTTTGTCCTCCTAGCACCTAAAATCTTAAATTGTACCTTGCGTGCCATAACATGTCATAATGAAACCATCAGATAAGGATAAACAATATTCATATTTAACAAATTTCATATAGAATTAAGACATAACAGAAGATAGAAAATGAGAAAAATAAGACAAATTGAATGCATAAACAAGTTCATTGAATGCATAACAGGTTTTGGGCGAATGCGTGATAGGATCTAGGCGATTGTGTGATGGGGTCTGCACGAATGTGTGGCCCTGCGTTGTCGACTGTGTGATCATGTCTATGCGATTGCATGATTCTGTATACTCGATTGCGTGATAATTGAATCTGCTTTGCAATCCATACAAAACTTGCAAAAAAATGAAAAATCCGTACAACCTGCAAAAATCACAGAGGGTTAATTAGTTGTTGATTCACGTTGGGTTCACCAAAATGTATATGCTAAAATTCATCATTAATTTAACTAGAAATAAAGGGAAATCACAAATCCCTATCTAATCAAAGAATTCTAAACAAAACCAATGAAATAACACAATCAAGCAATAGGAATGTAAAATCTATCAATAAAAACTCCATATTCCATGATCGCATGTAGCTTACATTGTTCTTCTCTTCTTTGTGGTATGATGGCTCTCAGATATCACGCTAGCAACCTGCAAATGACACAAAGATTCAAAGTTCGTGATTGTTGAAAATGGAGATTGAATGCTCAATTTATAGATTTTTGGAGAGGATTGATTGAGATGTGGAACAGATTGATCAAGAGGTGGAACTCAGGTGAGCTCACATGTTGATTGATAGTTGAATTGTTGATTTGGAGGTGGAACTCAATTGATTGAATACATTAATTGAGTTAACTAATTGAAAAAAAAATTGATTGAAAGATGAAAAAGAATAATTGGAGGATAATTGATTGATGACAAAGAAAGTTTTATTTAGAAAAAGCTAACTAGAAGATAGAAAAAGAATGATTGGAGAGAATTAAAGAAAAGATGTAATTAATCAATTAATTGAAATGATCAATTAAAATAGATGGAATAGTTAACTGAGATGACTGATTGAATGCTTTTTGGAAAAAAGCAAAGTGGAAGATAGAAATAAAGATTGAAAAGATAATTGATTTAATTAATTAATTAATTAATTGAATTAATTAATTTTGCACGTGCTTGAACTTTGACTTTGATTTTCAATTTAATATTTGCATGAGATTTAATTCAAATATTGAATTTATTTTATTCAGTTTGTTATTTGAATATATTTAGAACTTTGACTTTGATATTCAATTTGATTTTTAAAATCATGCACATGTATTTGAAATTGGAAGAAATTGGAAGAATATGAATTTGAATGAAATTAGAAGAATTAAATGAAATTAATGAAATTAGAAAAAATTAGAAGAATATGGAATTAAATAAAACTAGAAGAATATGAAATTAGATGAAATTAGAATTTGGGGATTTGGAATTGGAATTAGAAAAATTAACTAGTTAATTAAATAATTTAAAGAAACTATTTAATTATTTTAGAAATTGAATTTAATTAAATAATAAAGATTATTTAAATTAAAGGATTAAAATCATAATTAATTATATAATAAATATTTAATTAATATTTAGAAAAGGGTTGAATGATTAATTGAATAGAGATAAAAATTGAAAATCAATTTATTTAAATAATAAAGATTATTTAAATTGAAAGATTAAAAATCATAATTAATTAAATAATAAATATTTAATTAACATTAGAAAATGGTTTAAATGATTAAACTATGATATAATCGAAATAGAATAATTAGTAAGATGATGAGGAAATATGAGTTTAGAAGAATAAGATTAATTAGCTTAATTAAATAATTAAAGAATCATTTAACTAATTGGACGAATAATTAGTACATGATTAATAAGACATTTTTAGGTGTCTACATTTTCCTCAAAAAGAACCCGCATACACATCACATAATTACAAGGAAATTATAATGGCAAATCAATTCAAAGTTCAAATTTTGGGTTTTTCAAATGTGGGGCAACAAAATCAAAACACGCTTGATATATTGATTTATATGAAAATTGAGAGCACAATTTGGAGACAACTCTACAATATTTTTATTTTTGTTCAAAATGATTGAACATATTACATTAATATACAAATTATCTGCAACTATCTTTTGTAGATCTAGCCTACAAACTAAACTCTATCTATCTACCCAGATCAAAACTTTTAGAGCCTCTAACAATGGCCTTTAATTCAGCTTTTATAGAAAATAGGGGAGAAAACAACCTTCAAGACATTTACAATCTTTTGATTGGTAGGTAACCGCCTAAAGGTAAAAAGACATTTTTTTTTGCCAAAACAGTGGCTTACAAGACAAAAATTGCTAAAGCTTGCTCCCAAAGGTGGTTGAGGGAATTAATTCAATTTATGAATCATCTATTGAGTATTTTGCTTTATCTAAGGCTGATTCAATTCACCTGACAACTTTTGGAGAATAATAATACCTTCAAGAATGCATAAATGGCAGCCTAAAGATAGACCATATTGTCTACATTTACTTATATATTTTTGGATCACAAGGTGATAGCTAAGATATGATTGATTGAAGTGTAGATCAAATTGTGCACGTATGCCATTCTCCACAAAGTATTAAAAAACTATATTGTATCTTTCTATGTCTGACAAAGTGAGATGTAGATGACTTTTACATTTATTTCTTTTGACTCTAAAATTGATCTTTGTAATGTCAACAACTTCTAATGTAAATATATCCTTTGCTCCATAGAAAAATATTGAAATGTGCCCACTCCAATCCTATTTTACTGGTTACAAAGAATAAAATATTCGATCAACTAGGTATTTATTTGATGGGAGTCCAAACCTACCATAGTCATATCTTCAATAAATTCAAATTGAGCTAGCAACTACTTGTTGAACGCACCACAAGACTGAGAGGGGACGGGTGAATTAGTCTTGACCAAATCATCAAACTTATTTAATCATGAGTAGTTATCAATTATCATTAACCAACAGGACATGAATGAAAGATGAAACAATGAACACCAAAATTAGGAATTCACCATATTTTTATGTGAAAAAACCAATGTGGGAAAAACCATAGTGAGAATCACACTCACAAAATAAATAACTGAATATAATGTTTTAGGCACAATGCCAAGGAAGCTCACTGCTCCTGATTTTGACTTGCAGGCTAAGGTGCACAACCTTAGGGAAAGATAGAAAGAACTTGTAGATTGAACCTCACTACTCCAAGGAAAGATACAAAGGACGTGCAATACTTAAATGCACAATCCTATGACAAGATAAAAATCAACACAAGTTGCCAAAAAGGACTCACTGTCTTCTGGAAGGCACAAAGAAAAGATGAATTGAGTTGAGTAGAATATCTTGATCATCAATACATCACAAATTGATATTCATTCTTCTACTTCCACGCATATACTTCTACATCACCCTCAATCAATCCACACCATAATTCACATATTTGCACATCTATTTATATCAACTTGTTCACTGAAACACTTAGCTAGGTTGGACATAGACAAAATAAACATAAATTACACAAAGTTGGCCACCATGAGAAATTGTGCTAAATGTGTTGGTATTTTGGATATGGTTTTGTCATTGATGTCAACACCTATTAACACTTATCAACTCTGGCACTTGGAGAATTGGCAATGTTCACCAACAAGCTAGTGACTTATGCACAGTCACCAGTATCTTGTTCACCGGCACTTGGAATGACATGGAAAACACTTGGTTATGTTGAAGACATCGTTTGGACACTTTGTCTTGGAGATTTGTTCATTGGTATATTTGTGTTTGCATATTTGTTGTTACCGACAAATAGGTCCAGGATAAGCACCGGCAAGCTTATCTATCCAGATCAGCATGACACGCTATGGAGATGATTTATTATTGTTGTAAATGCATTAAGCCAACATGTTGAATTGGATATTGCATCGGTTATTGATTTACTTGTATATTGTTTTATTGTAATATCTTTTGTAAAGTCGACCTATACATTTTGGTCCTAGGCTTCGGTATATATGTAAGATCTTATTTGTAAGATTGATATGCGATTGGAAAAGGATTGTAATAAGGTATATGTGAGAATAAGAAAATCTATACATGCATACATCATTTGAAGGTTAAAGGAAGGTTTTGTGAAGACACATCAGAAATGAACCGGTATTGAATCCAGCATATGAAGATGCTATTTTGAGTAGTACATCATTATTGGATATAACCATCCAATTGTAGTCAGTGTGACTCCTATTTGTGTTTGAGCAATGAGCTCTAGGCGCTTGGCCTTTCTACATGTGCAGACCCCCTATTGTATACACATACTATCTACAGTAGTATCATCTGATTGTGGGTAAGGTTTCCCATCGTGGGTTTTCCCCTTACAGGGTTTCCACGTACAAATATTGGTGTTATGTGTTGTGGATGATATTGTCTTTCTGTTTCATGCATTAATCTTTACCGGTACTGCAATTAACTAGTAAACTATCTACAGGCATTAAGTTTGGATAAGTTATTTTTGGTTTAAATTTATTTGACAACTGATTCCCCCCCCCCCTCTCAGTTGTCTCTAAGACCTAACAATTGGTATCAGAGCTTAGTCCTCTTTTTGCATTAGTTTAATAGCTTGAGGAGATCCAATGTCTTCTAACTATTTCAGGAAGGGCAGTCCTAAACTTGATGGAACCAACTATGGCATATGGAAGATCAGGATGGAGACACATCTGAATTGCATTGGAAAGGACATCTGGGAAGTTACAAAGAATAGCTATATTGCTCCTACTCTCGGTCAGCCTAATCCACCAACCTTAGGAAAAGATGAAGAAAATGATTGCAAAGTAAGAGAAGCACTTTTGAGCGCATTATCAGATCAGCAAATCATGGGATTATCAGATAGATCTACTGCTAAAGCTATTTGGGACCATTTGGAAACATTGAATGAAGGAGATTCCACAGTCAAAATTGCAAAACTTGAAAGCTTCCGAGTCAGGTATGGAAATCTGAAAAATGGAAGAAGATGAAAGGATTTCTGCTTTTATGGAAAGAGTAAATGAAATTGTTTTGGGTATTAAATGTTGTGGAGGAACCTGAAGTGGAGATGAAATTGTTTCAAAAGTTTTAAGAGGATTGCCACCGACATACAAAATGAAAGTTACTACTATAAATGAGTTAAGAATAATGCCTAATACATCAGTAACTAGGGACACATTGATTGGAAAACTTTCAGCTTTTGAAATTGAGGAATTTGGTCATGTTGCTACTATAAAGACAGATTTAGCTTTTAAAGCATCATCATTTGACAAATTTGATTGGAAATACTTTTATGCAAGAGAGCTTGAAGAAAGAAGGAGAGAAAATGAAGAACTTGAAGAACTTGAAGCACTATTCGCAATATAAATGCCTAAAGGTCCTGTTGGAAGTAAGTGTGAAGGTAAAGCACCCTTTAAATGATTTAACTGTAATAAGATTGGTCATATGGCTTCAAGATGCCCTGATAGACATGCAAGATTGAAAGAAGAAGCTAGAAGAACATACAAGCCTAACCTTGAATATCAGAGATACAGATTTAAGAAGAATAAAGACAAGTCTTGTTATCTTGTTGATGAAGGAGTCACTGATGATTCTGATGAGGATCCGACAGACAATGGATGGGTCTTTGTTGCTATAATAGAAGATCAACCGGCACCTACTGCTCAACCAGTAGAGCAGGCCCTAGCAACTAAAATTAAAGTTAAGGATGAATAGATCATTGATTCAAGATGTTCACATCATATGACTGGTGATAAAAGTAAATTCTTGACTTTTCAAGAATATAATGGAGGTCTAGCAAGATTTGGAGATGATAAAGCTTGTTTGATCAAAGGAAAGGTACTATATCTCTTGATGGTAAGCATAATACTGATAATGTGTACTATGTTGAAGGTTTAAAGCATAATCTATTAAGTGTTGGTCAATTAGTTGAAAAAGGATTTCAGTTACAATTCAAGAATGGAAAATGCAAAATTATGAACAGAACTGGTTTGGAAATTGCAACCGGTAATCAAACTAGAGGTAATATCTTTCATTTGAATAACAATGAAAAGACATGCTTGATTGCACATATTGATGAAAGTTGGCTATGGCATAAGAGACTTTGTCATGTAAATTTTGATTGCATTATGAAAATCAGTACAACTAAAGTAGTTAGAGATTTACCTAAGATTGTTAAACCTCATAATCCAATATGTAAGGAATGTCAATTTGGAAAACAAGTTAGAGCATTTTTTAAAAGTATTCCAGAAAAATCCAATAATGCTCTTGACTAAATTCATACTGATTTATGTGGTCTAGCTAGAACTAAAAGCTTACAAGGTGATAGATATTTCATGCTAATCATTGATGACTATTCTAGAATGTGTTGGGTTACTTTTCTCAGAGAAAAATCAGAAGCACTTGGAAAATTCAAGCTATTCAAGGAAATGGTAGAGAATGAAACCGATAAGAAAATCAAATGTCTAAGATCAGATCAAGGAGGCGAATTCACATCTAAGGAATTTAATACATTCTGTGAAGTAAATGGAATCAGAAGACAATTATCAGCACCCCGGACACCACAGCAGAATGGAGTTGTAGAAAGGAAAAATAGAACTATCTTGGATGCTGCTAGAAGTATGCTATCAGAAGAAAATCTACCGCATGTATATTGGAGAGAGGCAGTAAGCACAACAGTCTACACATTCAACAAAGTTCACATCAAAGGTGAAACTGGTAAGACCCCTCATGAACTATGGTTCGGTATTACTCCTACTCTTAAATATTTTAGAATATTTGGAAGTAAATGTTATATTAGAAGAGATGAGTATATTGGAAAATTTGATCCTAGAAGTGATGAAGGAATATTTCTTAGTTGTTCATCTAAGAGTAAAGCATATAGATGTTTTAACAAGAGATTGCACAAAAATGTTGAGAGTACAAATGTGAAAATTGATGAACAGTTTAGAGGAACTTGAAGGTATATAGACTCTGAACCGGCAATAGAGATACTGACAAATGAAGCTAAATTGAACACACTGGTATCATCTAAAAATTCCACTATAACTGAGGAACAGCAACAAACAAAGACACCCTGGTATGTAAGATTGAACCACTCTCAAAATCAGATAATTGGGAACAAGTATCAAGAAGTTATGACAAGAGGAAGACTAGCAAATGAAGAGGTATGTATTATTTCTCAAATTGAACCAACATCAATTAATGAGGCATGTGAAGATAAACACTAGATTAAAGCTATGGAAGAAGAATTAGAACAAATTGAAAAGAAAAACACATGGACATTAGTTCCCCGGCCTAAAGACAAAAATGTAATTGGAACAAAATGGGTATTTAGAAACAAACTTAATGAAGATGGTAAGGTAATCAGAAATAAAGAAAGACTAGTGTGTAAGGGATATTCACAGAAAGAAGGAATTGATTACAATGAAACCTTTGCACCGGTAGCTAGAATTGAGGCAGTCAGATTATTCTTGTTTTTTGCAGCACACGAGAACTACAAAGTATATCAAATGGATATTAAATGTGCATTTCTGAATGGAGATCTTGAAGAAGAAGTTTACATTGAGCAACTTGATGGATTTTCTTTAATAGATAAGAAAGATATGGTTTGCAGGTTAAGGAAAGCTTTGTATGGGTTGAAGCAAGCTCCAAGAGCTTGGTTTGCTAGATTGGATAAATATCTTTTGAAGATTGGTTTTTCTAAAGGTAATGCTGACAAAAACTTATACTATAAAGTGACTAATGATGACATCTTGGTTATAGAAGTTTTTGTTGATGATATAATCTTTGGAGGAGAAGATGGATTATGTAAAGACTGTTCTATTGAAATGCAGCAGGAATTTGAAATGTCTATAATTGGAGAGATAAAATTCTTTCTAGGATTGCAGATTTCACAGACTAATAAAGGTATATTCTTGAGTCAATCTAAGTACTTGAAGGAGTTACTAAAGAAATTTGGGATGGAAAACTCTAAACCAATAAGCACACCTATTACTACAAATGACAAATTATCACTAAGGGATGAATCTACACATGTTAATCCAACTAGGTACAAATCTATGATAGGAGGTCTATTGTATTTGACACAAATAAGACCTGATATTATGAATGCAGTATGTATTATTTCAAGATTTTAGAGTAATCCTTAAGAAAATCATGATTCGGCAGTAAAAAGGATTTTTCGGTACTTACAAGGCACAACAAATCTTGTCCTATGGTATCCTAGAGATGAAAACTTTGAATTATGTGCATACACAGATGCAAATTGGGCAAGAGATGTAGATGACAGAAAAAGCACCATCGGTGGAGCATTTTTTCTTGGAAGCAGATTAATTTCTTGGTTGAGTAAGAAACAAAGTTGCACATCTTTATCAACAGCTGAATCAGAATATGTTGTGGTAGCAACCAACTGTACACAGGTATTATGGCTTAAGCAAATGTTGAAGGACATAAAGATGCAATGCAAATAACCTATAATTATCTATTGTGATAACACTATAGCAATTGATATATCTAAGAATCCGGTACTACATTCTAAAACTAAACATGTTTCTATCAAACTGAATTTTCTAAAAGAGAATGTTAAAGCAAAAGAAGTCAAACTAGTTTGTGTGAATACTAAAGAGCAGATGGTAGATATTTTCACTAAACCTCTGCCTAAGGAGACTTTTGAATATCTTAGAGATCAGCTTGGGGTCATACCCCTACCGGTAGAGACTGAGACAGTTGATGTTTGTCATCAACCAGCAAAACTAACAGATAAATCTTTTACTCCGGCTTTGATGAGGAGAGCTACTTCTCAGGGGGAGTAGTTGGTATACTAAATAAGTTGGTATTTTGTATTTGAACCTGTTTTTATATTGCTTTGGCATTTGATGTCAAAGGGAGATATATTGATATGGAAAAACACATGTTACTCCTAGAGGGAGAGATTGTTATTTTGGGAGAGATTGATTACTCTCTGTACCTGAATTTTGATTTCTGGTTTTGATCTCTTTTGGAGATTGTTGGTTTTTGGTATTTGGCATTTCTGTTTTGGCACTTTGATGGTTTTTCCATCTTGTGTTGCCATCAATGCCAAAGGGGGAGATTGTTGGTATTTTGGATATGGTTTTGTCATTGATGTCAACACCTATTAACACTTATCAACTCTGGCACTTGGAGAATTGGCAATGTTCACCAGCAACCTAGTGACTTATGCACAGTCACCATTATCTTGTTCACCGACAGGATATATTATTCACCGACACTTGGAATGACATGGAAAACACTTGGTTATGTCGAAGACATCATTTGGACACTTTGTCTTGGAGATTTGTTCATTGTTATATTCATGTTTGCATATTTATTGTTACCAGCAAATAGGTTCAAGATAAGCATCGGTAGGCTTATCTATTCCAGATCAGCATGGCATGCTATGGAGATGATTTATTATTGTTGTAAATGCATTAAGTCAACATGTTGAATCAGATATTGCATCGGTTATTGATTTACTTGTAAATTGTTTTATTGTAATATCTTTTGTAAAGTTGACCTATACATTTTGGTCCTAGGCTTCGGTATATATGTAAGATCTTATTTGTAAGATCGATATGCGATTGGAAAAGGATTGTAATAAGGTATATGTGAGAATAAGAAGAGCTATACACATAGACATCATTTGAAGGTTGAAGGAAGGTTTTGTGAAGACACATCAGAACTAAACTGGTACTGAATCCAGCATATGAAGATGTTATTTTGAGCAGTACATCATTATTGGATTTAACCATACAATTGTAGTCAGTGTGACTCCTATTTGTGTTTGAGCAATGAGCTCTAGGCACTTGGCCTTTCTGCATGTGTAGACCCCCTATTATATACACATACTATTTGCAGTAGTATCATCTAATTGTGGGTAAGGTTTCCCACCATGGTTTTTCCCCTTACAGGGTTTCCACGTACAAATATTGGTGTTATGTGTTGTGGATGATATTGTCTTTCTGTTTCATGCATTAATATTTACCAATACTGCAATTAACTGATAAATTGTCTACCGGTATTAAGCATTAAATTTGGATAAGTTATTTTTGGTTTAAATTTATTTGACAACTGATTCACCCCCCCCCCCTCTCAGTTGTCTTCAGGACCTAACAAAAAGCAATCTTCTCTTAGAGATAAAGGGGACCCAAATACATCATAATATGTCTTCCTAAGTCATTTCCAATGAACCACACTCACCAATACATCCTCCAAAGTCAACATCAAACGTAATTTGTACATAAAAAATGAAGCATGTTAACCGGTCAATCAAAAAACATTGTCCAACACAAATAACTCAAATCAAATCATCACATGACATGATAAGACCCATTAAATTACTTTAACACAACCTTCAATGCATATATGAACCAAAAGAATGTGATCCAAATAAGATAAACCAATCGAGTCGACCAAAGATCAATACAATAGATAATGTTAAATAAAAAATGACATAACTTCACTTGCAGAGCAAACCAACACTTGAATTTTGAACTCGAACATTGCATGAGCAATATGAACATCTCCTCCAAGCCACAATGCTTGAACGAATCACTACAGAGAATTCTATGGACCAATCTTGATAGATAGCCTCACTGTTAATAGACTACAACAACCAAATTCAACATTTAAGAAAAAAACATAGGACTTGAAAACATAATAGTGTAGCACCGACATAGCATAGACATTAAATCCAAATCTATAAGCCATCATCATTAGAAACTACAAGAATGAGAAGAATTCTCCCATAAAGACTTTAAATACCCTTTCTTGCATATTTCAACTTTCACTATTGTCACATACTGAAAACACCACATACTCACTCAATATCACCACCAAATGTCATAGCAACATCTAAACATTCATTTCCAGACCATATATCTTAGGAAAAAAATAGATAGACAATACTTAACACAACTACACTAAAAGCACAATTGAACAACGACAACTTCCTCTTCACCTTTGTCGTCAATACATAAAAGTGTGACATCAATAGCAATGCCAAAAATATTCTATTACAACAAGTTTGACATCAATGACAACACATACTCATGTTTCCAACAATCTCCCTCTTTGTCATTGATGGTAACACCTGTACCACCAATCAATAATGGACTCTCCACCTATAGATCTCTCCATGTTTGACATCAAGGACAAAGGGCACACTATTTCAAACCACAACCTCTTCAAACAATACCTCCTCTTTCAGGTATATCTCTGATATCTACAAGACTTGCCCTATTAGGGATCTCTCTCTTTTGCACACATTTTCCTATAACCTAAAAACCACAACCTTCACTACTCCCCCTAAGAGCAACACCACATCAATCTAGGAGATAAAAGAGAGATTTTGAATCTCCCCATGACAATATGCACCACTCTTATGCATCTAATTTGAAGTAGGAGGGGCAATAACCCCTAATTTATGCCAAAGATACTCAAAAGTATCCTTTGACAGTGCCTTGTTGAAAATATCTAGAATTTGATCCTTTGAAGGCACATATTCTAATTTGACTTCCTTCTCTACAACTTTCTCACTTAAGCAATGATACTGGATAGAAATGTGTTTAGTCCTTGAATGCATTATTAGATTCTTTTAACTATTAATTACACTTGTATTATCACTCATAATAAGAATTTCCTCATCATACATCACCTTGATATCTTTAAGAGTTTTCTTCATCCACATAACTTGAGTGCAATGGGATTATACCACAATATACTCTGCTTCAACTATAGATAATGACACTAATTCTCGCTTCTTACTCAATGAAGGAAAAAATCTATCTCCTAAGAAAAATATACCACATACTTCTTTTGTCATTAGCACATCCAAACAAATCAACATTTGTGTAAGCCTTTAAGGAAAAATCACCATTCTTTTTATACCATAAGCCAAAATTTGGAGTCCCTTTCAAATATCTAAATATCCTTTTCACTGCTAAATTATGAGATTGTTTTGTATTAATTTGTTATATGGAAACCAAACAAGTAACATGCATAATATATGGTTTTAAAGTCTTCAAATACAACAATCCACCAATCATAGATCTGTAAAGGTTCTAATCTACCTCTAGAGATTTGTCATCCTTGCTTAAATGACAACTATTAACCATAAGGGTTCCAAATGGCTTTTAATTCTCCATACCAAACTTATTTGGCATCTCCTTGATATACTTGGCCTCATAAATGAAAATTCCTATTGCATATTAGAGTTGTTGGAATGTGTTGTTGTCATTGATGTCAACATATTATTGTATTATAGAGAGTTGGTTTGGGTGATCTATTACAAATGTGTTGATGTGGATTAATAGGTTTTCAAATACTTATCTCTAGTTGATTTAGTATGAGATTCAGTGTTCCAGAAGGTGATTTGGTCAAGTTATGTGATCCGGTGTGATGGTTGGTTTTTCTATTGGTTTTGTATTGCAGAGTTGTGATTTATAGATTGTATTGCTTTAGAATTGATTCCTTATGTTTTACATATTTTGGAGTGTTTGGTATGTTCATGTGAGTCCTAAAATTAGATGGTTCATGATTTGGAACTTCACAAGCATATCTTTTAGTTTAACAGTTGATGTTCTTGAGCTCCGGTAATGGAATAATGATGATTCTTGTTATCCAAGTTGTTGCGGTTATTGTGGTGGAATTCATGTTGCTCATTGATGCTCTTTGATCATGTTCTATGTGTTTTGGTGGTCCGCTTGGATTGTGGTGTGAGTTATTGAAGATTTTATTGGTTCAATGGTAGTCTTCATGTTATGCGACATATTCGGTGGTTTAGCGTGTTTTGGATGATCTTCGCAAATTATTTGGTGGTGTTGTATGTTTGAGGATTTGATTTGGATCCATGCTATGTCCTTGTTGACATTGTATTGATCTGGTTATAGATTTATGTATCGTGTGATGTAATTTTATAGTTAAGTCTTATATGTTTAACCGACCTTAAGGTTAAGGTTGATGATTTATATACATAAGTGTTGTAATCATGTAAGATGTGTGTCTATGGTTGTATTTATGATCTATGAGAGTATTGTATGTGTGATCAAGCGAATTTATCTTTATGTAGTGAAGAAGAGAAAAGAAGTGTTGTTGTGCAGACAGTGTGCTTAACCAAAATTGTGATCAGGCATTGAAGATGTTATTCTTTCAGTTCATGTAATCTGGATTGTTGTCTGATCTTTGTAAGGTAGTGAGCCTTCCCAAAAAAAATTCCTTTTGTTGTTCTTGAGCAGTGAGCTCTAGGAAGTGTGCCTAAATGCATGTGCATTCTCTATTGTAATACTTACACATACTACTGTAGAGTAACATCATATTGTGGGTAGGTTCCCACCGTGGTTTTTTCTTTGACTGGGTTTTCCACATCAAAAAACCATGTGCTATGTGTGTTGTTGATGTAGTGTTTATCTTTGCTATTGTTGTTCTTGATCAGATATAAAGTTGAGGTTAATTTGTTTGAGTTTGGTGAAAACCAATTCACCCCCCCCACCCTCTCAGTTTTCCTACATTGTTGTTGCCAACAATTGGTATTAGAGCTAGATCCTCTAGAAGGAGCTTGACCGCTTGAGGAGATCCAGGATGGTAGCTATTGTTTTCAAAAAAGAGAGTCTAGGATTTGATGGAATAATTACTCTATATGGAACAACTGGATGGAAGTTCACTTGAACTGTCTTGGACAATATTATTGGAATCACAAAGAATGCATACATTGTTCCTCTGAATGGTCTTGTTACTGCAACTGAGACCAAGGATGATAAACATAATATAAGAGCTAAAGATGCATTGTTGAGTGCCCTGACTGATGCAAAGATGACTAATATGGTGGGATTGCAGACTTCTCCTATGATTTGGGAGAAGCTAGAAACCTTATATGAAGGAGATAAACATGTGTAAGTTGTTAAATTGCAGAGCTTGAAAGGAAAGTATGAGTTGTTGAGAATGGGAGAAGATGAGAATATTTCATCCTTTATGGCTAAAGTGAATGATATTTTGTTGAACATCAGGTGTGTCAGTGGAGTCCTTGAAGAAGATGAGATTGTGGCTAAAGTGTTGAGATCTTTGCCTCTTGATTATAAACATAAAGTTGTTGTCATTGATGAGATCCAGACTGTGACAACTATGACAAGAGATATGTTGGTTGGTAAAATTGTTGCTTTTGAATTGAGCGAACTTGGTGAATCGCATGGCAAAATTGAGATTGCATTTAAAGGTACTATATCCAGGAAGTAGAAGTATGATTCGGGAGAAATTTCAACTAGGGTTTTCAGATATGAAAGAGAAATGAGAGAGATGGAAGAACAGGAAAGAGAATTGGAAGAGCTTGAAGCACTTATTGCCAGAAGATTACCTAAGGGAGTCGGTAAGTATGAAGGAAAGTTACCTTTGAAATGTTTTTCATGCAATAAGATTGGT
Source organism: Cryptomeria japonica (assembly GCF_030272615.1). Classification (NCBI taxonomy): domain Eukaryota; kingdom Viridiplantae; phylum Streptophyta; class Pinopsida; order Cupressales; family Cupressaceae; genus Cryptomeria; species Cryptomeria japonica. The sequence goes on along the minus strand of NC_081410.1, from coordinate 385,079,025 downwards.
CATTTTACTTCTAGGTGCCCTGAAAGAGCAAAAAGAGTGTCAAAGTATGATAAACCTTACAAGCCTAACCACAAGTATAGATATCAGAAGAAATGTTATTATGTTGTTGATGAAGGTGTGACAAATGATGAGTTTGAGAAAGGGAATTCAGGAAATGAATTTGTTTTCAATGCTATCAAGGAAGATGATCCGGTATCTACTGATTCTACAAGTTGTATTGTTGAAGAGAAAGCTTTGGCTTCTAAGATTGATGAGAAATATGAATGGGTGATTAACAATGGTTGTTCACATTACATGATATGTGATAAAGGTAAATTTATGAATATGGAGAAGTATGATGGTAGTGTAGTAATATTTGGAGACAACAAAGCTTGTGTAATCCATGGTAGAGGTTATATTTCTCTTGATGGTAAGCATACTACTGAAAATGTTTTATACGATGAAGGTTTGAAGAATAATCTTTTGAGTGTTGGATAGATGATTGATAAGGGGTATGATTTACAATTCAAGAATGGGAAATGTAAGATCTTGAATAGCTCTGATATAGAAATTGCATCAGGAACTAAAACTAAAGGTAATATCTTTCATCTGAATGCTAGTGAGAAAAGTTGTTTGATTGCTCAGATTGATGAGAGTTGCTTGTGGAATAGGAGAATGTGTCATGTTAAATCTGACTGCATGATTAAGATAAGTTCTACTCAAGATATTAGATATTTTCCTAAGATAGTGAAGCCTACTAATCCAGTGTGTAAAGAATATCAATCGGGAAAGCAAACAAGAATTTCATTCAAGATAAAATTGTATACATCTAATGGGTTATTAGATCTTATGCATACTAATTTATGTGGAACTTCTAGGGTGAGAATCTTGTAGGGAGATAGATACTTTATGTTGCTAATTGATGACTATTCCAAGATGATGTGGGTCACTTTTCTAAGGGAGAAATCTGAAACACTTGAGAAATTTAAAATATTAAAAGCTAGAGTGGAGACAAAGACAGGATTGATGTTGAAGTTTCTAAGGTCTGACAAAGGAGTTGAATTCACCTCCAGTGAGTTTAATTCTTTTTGTGAAGAGCATGAAATTAGGAGACAATTATTTGCTCCGAGAACCCCTTAGCAGAATGGAGTTATTCTAATTAGTTAAGAAAAATAGGTTTTCAAGACTAGAAACCTTTCACATAGGAAATTAAGATAATTCATCAAAGAGTCCAGAGTATAAAACCCGCTTACAAAATGACTGGCAATAAATCCAGCATACCAAAAAGATAGCAAAGGAAAGAAACAGCAAAGAAACTAGGAAGGCACTACACAGTTATAGTCTTCAGAAGGTCCTCCGCCTTTTTCACCAACTGGTCATAGGTGGCTGCAACAGTTTTGATATCATCTAGATCCTTATTAGACTTCTTTTCTTTCTTTTTACCTCTGGTTCTAGTTTTGGGTCCTTGAGCATCTCCTGTGCCTTCAATGTCAAGGTCAATATCCTAGGTATCCTTCTCCTCGTCCAATTTGCTTATGAGAGTTTTAGTATTGCCAATAGAAACCTTTAGGATGTCTAAACTTTGCTCTGTAATACTCTTGAGGCAATCCTCAATTTTTCTGACTTTACTGATAGTGACCGATATAGTTTGATCCTGTGTAGGGGAAAAAGCGAGACTAGGTTAACATGTCCTAATCCTACCTTTTGACACACATTGCGGAATATGAAAGAGCCTAGAGGTATCACACAATTGGCTACTTCTTTTTGTGAAAGAGAGAGCCACAGGCTACCTATTAGGGTTTCTATTCCTTTGTTGTAATTGAAAGATAAAATGATGCAAGTTCAATCCCTAATCCCAAAGTGCAAGTATGAACTAATAACAAGATTGCAGAATTGAACTTAAACTATGGAAAGTTGTAAACACAATGACAAGACAAGAATGCAAATGCCTACCCGGAGTCAAAATCTGAGTGGAAATGTTCGGGACGGGGGCGCGGGCGCCACTGTCCTAATTTTGTTCCTGAAACTACACCTGAAACTGCTGTTTTGCAACCTGGAAAACTGTCTGAACTGCCAAAACTTGTTGTCTGTCAGGGGGACCAGGGCGCCCAGCGCCCCTGTCCCAGGGACCAGGGTGCCCAGCGCCCCTATCCCAGGGACCAGGGTGCCTAGCATCCCTGTCCTGGCAGGACCGGGGTGCCCCACACCCCTATCCTGATCTTCTGCTCTGAAACTTGGTGTAGGGTTCGGTCTCCGTCTGCTTCTTTCGGATCTACAACTTGCGGCATCGTCTGAATCCCGAAATCTGCACTTATATCTGAAAAGGTGTTTTGGGCGGCTATATAGGGTTTTGCCTTAGTCAAACCCCCACTTTGGTGATTTCCACCTCCACGAATAGCCAAGTTGTATTGTAAAAGTAATGTGTGTGCAGACCTTGTGTGTGTGCAAGATCTAAAATGCAAGTAAGCAAACTAGAGCAACCTAGAAAGTAAACCCTAAATGCTTGTAGATGACAATGTAAATGCTCCAAATCAAGATGCAAAGTGATCTAAAGCATGAATGCAAGTGACATAATGAAGCTTATGCAAAGACATGAAAACAACATGAAATCATACCCAACCCCAAGGGAGGAGTACAAGCCAATCTTCAATCGGTGATCCCTTATTGCTCTTCAATGCCTTCAAAGCCCTAAGTGGATGAATGAATTTGATGAATGCTTGGAGGATGAATGTTGAGTGTTGCTGAAGTCTTCAAAGATCTTCTCTTTCGCTGCATATGAGGTTCCTGAAAACAAAATTCCGATCCCTTCAAATGAAGAAAGAGAGCTCTTATGTATGAAACCCTAGGTCTTAATTCCAACTTTTGGTCGACCTAGAGATTGAATATCCTGCCAATTTCTTGGGGTTAAGCTTTATTTTATGATTGGATCGCGCTCCTAAAATTTTGGGAAAAATGTCCGGGACCGTGTGCACTCCGGGTGCCACGGTCCCGACAACTTTTCACCAAATTTTCAGGGTCATCGGATATGATGATTTTAGGGTAAATCCCGAAGTTACAGGTGATTTCGAGATGTTTTGATCCCCGAAATCAAGCCCCCAAGCTCAGAATAGGGTCTAATTAGGGTTCTTGATTAAGTGATGTATTGGAGGAATAAAATGAAAGGGGCACGCTTTAATGAAAGGGCCCGACTTTATGATGTGGAAGATGATGAAATAGAACCTTTAGACCTAATTAATTTGATTAATTAAGTGCTAAAGGGGAAATGAAATGCAAAATGCAACTGCGCCAAGGCGGGTGCTAAACTAGGTGTGAAATTGTACTGCTTTAGCAAGTGCATACAATTTATGACATTATAGATCCATAGCGTCAGCAAGAGTTTTCCTCTCCAGCAGGTCTTTCTCTATTTTCTCAAATTTGGGGTTGAAGGAGTCTCTTATATTTTCAGCTTTTGCAATAGTATTTTTCAGGTCCTTAATATAATCAGCCATAGTCGTCCCTTCCCCAGTGTTGATAGTTTCCAGAATATGAATTTTGTGGCTAAGCTTCTTGTTGTCATCCATAGCTTTCTTGCAACTAGTTATTAACCACTCCATGGTGTCCATAAAGCCTTTTATACCCTCAAGAGGAGATTTTGGGGGAAGATCAATCTTACCAGAGTTGTCATGTTCCTTTTTTGGAGTGTCACCAAAAGTAGTTGTGTCGTCAACCCTATGAACCTCTCCAGTGATCACCTTCTCCAGGTTTTGTTCAACTTCCAAAATCTTTTCCTTCTTATGAGCCTCCAGCTCCTTCACATTCTCCACCTTTCTCTTATGCTTGTTTCTAGTCTGATTATGGACTTTAGTTTTCTTTTTCAGAGAACCCCAGGGTTTCTCCTTCTCTGAGTCTTCAAAGGCCTCCTTTGAGGAGGAGCTAATCTAGAGGATTTTGCCTTTAGGTTTTTTGCCCTTTGAGGACGAAGGTCTAGTTTTCATATATTTCCTCTTCTTACCAATTTCAAATTCTGAGTCATCCAAACTCTCCTCGGAGTCACTCATTGGGTCACTGTCGGAACCCTCATCCACAGAAAAAATAGAGTCCAACCCATCCTCCTCAAACTCAATAGAGGTTTGTGGGTGGGCAATCTGATTAGCCTTGAGATGGTCATAAATAAGAACCATTAAGCCTTGATGCATGGCAGTGTCCCCCATTGGGTTCTCTTTATAGGCCTTAATGGTGGCATTCATAGAGCATAACAGAAAATAAGGAAAGTTAACCTTCTCATCATGCCTAAAATGATTCAACAAAATAAAATGGTAGTCGTATACTTTAGTAAATCTACCATACAATGTAATATATCATATTATAACAAAGAGGACCTCCCGCCAAGGTTAAACAAAATCCTTAGGGGGATAGTAAGTTTTACTTAGCTTCACCAGGCATTTTTTCTCCTTGTCGGTATCAAGATATTTGTCAATGGCCTCCTTACTCACTTTTTTGTCTCTATAGAAGTTGCTTCCTTCCCTTCGGAGACCCATGGCTTGGGCGATAATATCTTCATCTATGACAACAGACTGGTCTCCCATTTTCAAAGTGCCTTTTTTCTAGTTTTTGCAGAAGAAACTGGTAACTGTGTCATCTTGTCCATGGAGTCTCTCCATAAATTTAGAAAACCCACCCTTCTATAAAATATTCCAGACCTTCTCCTTCTGCTTCCATTCCTTGCAGCTACTAGGTTCGTATCGACATTTGTTTCCACCCATGTTTTCGTTGTTTAGAGTAGAAAAATGAAACTTGCAGAGGGTTTTAGACAGAAAGTTTCTTGGAGCTACCAAAATTACCCAAAAGCGTGGGAAGTGATAGAATGAGTATTATAATAAATGGTGCTGACAATATTATAATAACTCAGAGTACTCCATTTAGTACGTTTCATTATTATTTTGTCCATCAAAGATCTTTGGAGTGCTACTATATCTATCATTAAAAATGATTAGTATGACATCATCAAGGAGTACTTGTTCTCCCGTCCATGTAATCATTTCATCTTTATCGACCGCCGTGTTGGCTACCCAATTAGCAGACCCATTGGCTTCACAGTAGATATGAGATATATAACTTTTTTCAAAAGTGCTAATAAGGTCTCTAGCGGCTTTTATAATATTATTGATAGACCATGAGGGCTTAGAGGTCCCCTGAGAAATTTAATGATGTTGTTTGAATCCCCTTCAATCCATATGAAGGGGAAATTCCATTTTTTAGCAAGGACAATTCCTTGGAGAGCTGCCATTGCTTCTGCTTTGTGGTTTATTTGACTCCCTATTGGGATAGCAATCATTTCCTTGCATATTCCTTTATCATCTTTAAGAATAGCTCCACAACCCGCAGGGCCCGGATTACCTTTTGTAGCACCATCAAAATTGACTTTGAACCAACCATGAGGGGGAGTTTGCCATCTTGCTTCAAGTCTTTTATTTTTCTTAGGTTCAGACCTTCCAGCATTCTTCAAATTCCAGGAACTTACAATGTTAGATTCGAGGGGGTTGGTCAAAAAATAGAGACCCCCAATGATCCCAATATTCTCCACAATCGCACATTGTATTTTTTGGAACACAATATTCTGATTGAGGGAAGTGTCCCTGAAAGTACGATTGTTTCTTTCTTTCCATAATCCCCACAGGATGTGAGGAAGTGATAGCTGCCACAGAGATCTCAAAAAGGAGTTAGACCAAAGGATATTCCAGGAGTAGAACAACTCACTGATAGTTTTAGGAAACACCCAATCAATGCTAAAACTTTTAAGAAAACTATCCCAAAACGAGGCAGAAAAGGAACAGAGGATGCTTAGGTGGTCCACTGACTCTTCCTCCTTAAGACACAGAGCATATCTATTGGCAAAACCTCTACCCTTGAGGTTATCTAGGGTCAAGATTTTATTTTGAAGAATAGTCCAATAGAAAAAGTTGATTTTGGGGGTTAGGCCCTTAATCCAAGCTTTAGACCAGAAAGGATTATCAAGAGGGGTGGGGGAGAGAGCACCTTACATTGAAGAAACAGTAATGATACCTTTGGGTTCATATTTCCAAATGAGGGAGTCTTCCTCTTTGTTCAACCAGACCAAAGACAGGTGGATCTTGAGCTTTATGAGGCTTGGGTGGATACTTTCAATGTTTTGCCATTTATTGCCAGACCAATACCCTTCAACTTGCTGCTAGAACTATGATGATTGAAGGAAATGTTCCGCATATTTATTGGAGAGAAGTTGTTAGCACTCTTGTATATACATTCAACCAGGTGCATATAAAAGGTGATTCCGGTAAGACTCCTTATGAGATATGGTTTGGTCATATTCCTATTGTTAGATATTTCAAAATCTTTGGAAGAAAATGTTATATCAAAAGAGATTAGGATATAGGAAAATTTGATGCAAGATGTGATGAAGGAATATTTTTGTGATATTCTACTTAGAGCAAAGCCTGCCAGTGTTACAACAAAAGACTGAGAAAGATAGTGGAAAGTGTGAATATGAAGGTTGATGAGAATCATGAGAAGCAAATCAGAGCATGTGGATATGAATATGATCATAAGGATGTTACTTCAAAGCAAATGCAGACTCCGAGTATGAAGCAGAGTGATCTAGAAGAGATAGTAGATTAAGATGTTGTTGCCGATGAAGAAGTTCAAGAGACTAAAAAACAAAATAATCAAAAGACCCCCAAGTATGTAAGATTAAATCATTCAGAAAATCATATTATTGGTGATAAAAATAAAGGTGTGATGACTAGGAGAAGAATTGTTGCTGAAAAGACATGTCTAATTTCCAAGATTGAGCCTAAATATGTTGCTAAAGTTTGTAAAGATAAAAAATGGGTAAAAGATATGGAAGAAGAATTAGATCAGATTAAGAAAAACAAAACATGGGAACTTGTTCTGAGACCTAATGACAAGAATGTAATTGGTACTAAATGGGTGTTCCAGAATAAATTGAATGAAAATGGAGAACTCGTTAGAAACTGTTGGCATTCTACACTCAATGAGAATATGGTTGATGTTGTCATTGATGGAAACCAACCGGTAACATGCTTCTACACAGGCACCGGCACTGGCAAGCATATTCATCGACATCCAAATTACACCGGCAATGAAGTATACCGGCTCTCAGGCTGACATGAGACAAGTTTTGTTTATGTGAATTATATTGTAAATGTAATTAATGATTTGTAAGCCAACATGATGTATTGTAAAGACTCGTATATTTATGAGATCTTATAGATTATTTTGTATCAGGAAGCATAAGGATAGGTGATTATTATTGGTAAATATTAAGACAACAAAAGGTTTTTGTTAAGGTATCTGACTGAGCTTAAACCGGTATTGAACCAGGCATTTGAGATGCTATTTTGAGCAGTACATTGTATTGGATTTAATTATCCATTTTGTAGTCAGTGAGACTCTTCTATTGAGCAATGAGCTCTAGGCTATTGGCCTTCTTGCATGTGTAGGCCCATGTTGTAAGTAATATTTATTCATATTGGCCAATGATAAATATTGTGGGTCACAAATCCCACCAAGGTTTTTCCCACATCGGGTTTCCTCACTAAAATCTTTTGTGTTATGGTGTGTATTTATGTTGTCTCTGTTATTTCTCTTTACTGCATTATTTCTTGTTTACCAGTACATTGATTTGGGTTGCAAAATTATAAATAAGGTTAAATATTCCATTAATCAGTTAGACACTGATTCACCCCCCTCTCAGTGTCTTTGGGACTGTCATTGAATCTAACAATTGGTATTAGAGCATGGTCCTCTATTTGCAAAAGCCTAACAACTTGAGGAAGATTCTGAAACCGGTACTAATGAAAAGTTTGAGAAAACAGTTGGAAGGAGCTCTTGAAGATTTTGATGCAGAAAAATTGAAGAATATCAAACTTGAAGATGAACTGAGGACTGCTAAGGAATTCATTAAAGGACTACAGGAGAACTTGGTTATAGCACAAAACAAGAGAAAGGAACTTCATGAGCAAATGCAGAAACATGATGATGAAAAGGAAACTCTTGGTGATATTGCAGATAAGTTGAGGCAAGAGAACACTAACATGAGGAATGAAATGCAAGATTTAACCATGAGGCTATGTAAGGATATTTAAGATAGAAATAAGAATGAAGAAGAGTTGACTAGAAGACTTAATGATGGAGCAAATGAAAATTTGAGACTGTCATGAGAATGATATGCTAAAGACAGATCTGATTCACATGCAACATGATAAAGAAGAGCTTAGGAGACAAATTGGCATTCTAGAAAATGAGTTGATCACTACAAATGAACACAAAGACAAATTCAAGAAAAGTTCAGAAAGACTTGATGACATGCTGAAAAGACAAAAACCTGATGGAAATACAATTGGACTTGGATTTGATCATGGAGAAAGTTTCGGGACTACAAATAATCAAGATCACACTAAACTGGTAAGACAACCTAATGCTTATAAATTTAATGGGAAATGTTTCAATTGCAACAAATTTGGTCATAGACAAAATCAGTGCAAATTTAGAAATAATCTGAATACAAACTTACCCACTGGTCAATGTTCCAAATGCAACAAAGTTGGTCACAATTCAGAAAATTGCAGAATGAATGTGAAATACTATGTTTGTAGTAGATTTGGACATTTATCTAATCAATGCAGAACACAAACCGTTCAAGGTTATGGAAAATCTATTCAGAGGAATAATGTAACTTGTTATGTATGTAACAAGATTGGGCATATTGCAAAATTTTGTAGAAGCAAGACTATACTGACGAACAATAAAGGATCTAATGAGAAGGGAAAAGAAAAGGTAAATGAAATAAAGCAAGAATTTTCTAAACAATGGATTAAGAAAAGAGATCAGAGAGTTGATGAATCTGTCTCTACACTGGTAGAATAGAGTAATCCTCCACCGGTAGGAGATTCTTCATCTAACTAAGGAATAATCCTTAGGGAGTATGGCAGCAAGTTGAAAAACATGCATTCTACCCTCAGTTGATGGTAAGAAGACACAATTCTTCTTTACCAGTAGATGTGTTAAGATTTCACTTAACCGGCAAGCATTAAATGCGATTTTTGAAGAACTTTTTGGTTATAAAGCATTGGAAAACCCTCATTTCAATCTACCAAGCATTCAAGCATTCGGAGAGTGTGAAATTGAGAAAAGCCATCCAAGGCGAAGCAGCAAGGTATTTTCAGGCATTCAAGATTTCAAGCAAGAGGTATTTATCTTTCGAAATGGTATCTTCATCTTCTACACCTGAGTTTATTGCAAACCCTACTGTGGTAGAAAACATTAAGTACCCTAGGCTCGTGTTTAAGATCATCCCTAAAATTGCCAAGCAAGATGATTCTATCGGAGCTTTTTCGAAAATTCCAAAGGGAGTCGCTTTTGCCGAAGACCCTAGAATCTACATTCACTGCAACATAGAAAATTTAGGGACTGATGATTTGAAAAACATGTACAATGATGTTATTATTGATGAGAAAGGTTTGGTTAAACTAGAGCACAAGATTATAGGAGACTTAGGATTTGTTGAAATACTAAACATACCTAAATTTCTGAACAAGGTAGTTCATCTTGTACTAAGCAGAGTTCATGGAAAATTTACGTGGCTTGATTCGGTCTTTAAAATCTCAAAGGAAGCAATCAAGGTAGATACAAGTTTACCCTCAACCGTAGTAAGCCCGACAAAACTAAGAAGATACCTAACAAGGGTGTTATGGATTTAACCAGAGCTACATTTGACAACAAATCTCTTAGGGTTAATGACATTACTGATGCAAATGTGAGATATGTGAGCATGGTACTTGGCTATAGAGTAACTTATACAAATAGATTAAACTCGATTTCTAGCTTATGTATTCATAGTGCATATGAGATGGTCAAGAACAATGCTAGGATTGATATCTTTGAATGGATTAAGGATGAACTGATTGATAACCTGAAGAAGATTAAGGGTGACAAGAAGGGAACATTTAGTTTTGGCAACTTACTTGTGTGTTTGATGCTCTACTTCACCAAAGAGATACCCGACATTGGTAATAAGGACTTTGGTTATGACATCCCGGTAGGCAAGCAAATCATGGAAGCTATCACTGGTATGGGCTCTAACAGTGACAACATTATAGCAGACTACTTCAAAAACTTCCAAACTAAGATGAGAGCTAGAGAAAGGTTACCATAAAGCATAGTAGATAAGTATGATAAGAAAATCTGCTTTGTAATCAAACGAGATGAAACATGGATGGAATTTGTTACTCCTTGAACTATTTGGATAACAGAAATGGGTTATGAAGTTGACCTGAATATTCTTGAAGCATATGCTAAAACACTCCTTGATGCACCTAAAGAACAATCTGAAGAAATTTTTGGTAATGCTAAGACCATTGAGAGTTTTGTTTTGATGCAAAAGTAGAGAAAAAGAAGAGAAAAGTTTATTAGAGATGCATCCAAGATGGCCAAGGTGGTTAAAGAAAATGTAATGAACTTGAGTGGTATATCTTCTAGTGAACTGGAAGGACTGAAACCGGAAGCTCATGTTTCACCGGTTGTCACATCTTCGGATACAGATAGTGGAAAAGTAGCTGAGTTCAAAAGAGTAGAGAGGAAGAAGAGAAAACCATCACCAGTACCGTCTCCTTCACCTAAAAAGGCTAGAACTTTAAGGAAAAAGCAGTTGGTTGTAAGGGAGCCTAAGAAGAAGTTAACACCAAAGAAGAAACAACAAACTAAGACACTAAATAGCCTTACACCAGAGGAACTAGTGAATGAGATAACACAAGATGGTAATCTCTGCAATGTAAATAAATTATATCATTCATTCAAAGATTCTGACAAGGACACTATAGAGGTTAGTATTATTTTGCATTTAGACATCTATAAGAAAGTTTTGATTGAAGTTGTACATGATCTTTCGAATGACTTATATTTAAGGTTAGAAGCTAAAAGAATGTCAGTGATGGAACTAGACAAAAAGTTAAAGGTTGAAGCATTATTGGCAGTACATCCTGTAAATTCTAAAGAGGAAATTGATGAACTAATTTCTAAAGCAAACTGGTCAGTTTTTGTGAGTGGACACAAGCAGGTTAGCTTAATGGTTGGGAGAATGAAAGAGATTGTTGATGAAACTGTGGACAAATGGGACATATTTTTTGTGGAAAAAGAAAAGAAAGAGGAAAGGGAGAGACAAAAATTGGTAGTATACGTGTTATAAAGGTAACAGATAACATTCCTCCACCAACACGGGATACTCCATCAATAACTTCTAAGACACCGGTAAATACAGACAATCAACCGGTTAAGAAAACTGAAGAAGTTTTTCATGATGACACTAACCTTGATTATGAAATTATTTTCACCATGAATGTAGATACACAAGATATTAACATTGTTGTAGATAAAGAGACTTTAGAGGTTAAGGCAAATGATGCTAAGATTAGTGAGATCTATGAGTCACCGGCACACACTGTTGACTCTTAGAACACTAAGATACCAGCACAAGCTGAGCAACCAGAGACTGAGAAACCGACAAGGATAAGGTAACTAACACCGAGCAACCAAAATTAGAGAAACTGACAGTTGAAGAGGTACTTATATAGACTGTAAAACCAAAAGAAGCAAAGGTAATTACACACATAGAGAAACCAGTTGAAAAGGTGAATAAAGAGGAGGCAATCGATGGAAATAAGGAAGATATAGTGAAGGTAATTGGGCAAGTATCTATTGAAAGGAAATCTATTGCAAAACCAAGCACATCTACACAAGAATTCAGATCCACCAATGTAATAGATGTTCTATTGGATTCTATTAAGAGGATAACAGATTACAATGCCTTAGAATTTAAGGCTATTGATGACACATTACCTATCTTGAAGATGATTGCACCAACCTGTAAGATAGATCACATTGAGGATTCATTAGGTAAATTGGACACATTGTCCAAATTTATTGTTGAGAATGTTCTAACTATAGATAAGGTGAATGAGGATATTGTAAAGGAAAGAGTTGATAAAGAGAAAAGTGAATTCTTTGAGAAAACCATCAAAAACTGTATTGAGCACATGGATTCACTATTACCGGCACTTAACTCAACAATTTTGGAATATAAGGAACTGTATAGAGAAGCTTGCAAGCCTCACCACCTAATTGAAGATATTGAGGAGGATATTAAGAAGACACATAAAGAAATCGATGATATTGCGGATAATATGATAGGTTCTTTGGGACTTATCTCAGTTTTTTAGGAGAAGTTGGAGAAACTTGAGAAAGAGAAAGCAAGAATAAGGTTAAAGGCCCAGGAACTGAAAAGAAAACTTGGTTCAAGATTGGACAGTCTTATCACTCAATGGGTTGAGCTATCAAAGGCATCAATTCAAGGAGAACAATCACCAGAGCAGCAAATGCACTAGCTTACTGGCTTGATCCAACAAACTGAGACCATTCTTTCTGACAATAAAAATTCTTGCAGAGCCTAAATATAATTTTAGCAGACATTTTTCAATTGTACAGAACCGGTTACAGGCTATGAGGTAGCATTTTTGTATTCTTTGATTCTTTTTTACATCCTTTGCCATTGATGTCAAAGGGGGAGTAGTATGGAGAAAAATAATGCACATATGAGATCACTTGCTCAAGGGAGCACACTCTTTTTGGGATCAAATTTTGGACTTCATTTTTGGATAACAGTTTTGGATTGTTCTCATGAGTGTTGCCATCAATGCCAAAGGGGGAGATTGTTGGCATTATAAACTCTATGAGAATATAGTTGATGTTGTCATTGATGGCAACCAACCGGTAAAAGGTTTCTACATAGGCACCGGCAAGCACAGGCACCGACACCGACAAGCATATTCACTGGCATCCAGATTACACCGGTAGTGAAGTATACTGGCTCTCAGGCCGACATGAGACAAGTTTTGTTTATGTGAATTATATTGTAAATGTAATTAATTATTTGTAATTCAACGTGATGTATTGTAAAGACCCATATATGTATGATCTTATCTATCATTTTGTATCAGAAAGCATAAGGATAGGTGATTATTATTGGTATACATAAAGACAGCAAAAGGTTTTTGTTAAGGTATCTGACTGAGCTTAAATCGGTACTAAACCAGGCATTTGAAATGTTATTTTGAGTAGTACATTGTATTGGATTTAATTATCCATTTTGTAGTCAGTGAGACTATTCTATTGAGCAGTGATCTCTAGGATGTTGGCCTTCTTGCATGTGCAGGCCCATGTTGTAAGTAATATTTATTCATATTGGCCAGTGAGTAAATATTGTGGGTCACAAATCCCACTGAGGTTTTTCCCACATTGGGTTTACTCACCAAAATATTTTGTGTTATGGTGTGCATTTATGTTGTCTCTGTTATTTCTCTTTTCTACATTATTTCTTGTTTATCGGTACATTGATTTGGGTTGAAAAATTATAAATAAGGTTAAATATTTCATTAACTGGTTAGACACTGATTCACCCCCCCTCTCAGTGTCTTTGGGACTGTCATTGAATCTAACGGAAACAAAGCAAGACTCGTATGTAAGGGATATTTACAAATGGAAGGTATTGATTTTGAGGAGACTTTTGCTCCGATAGCTAGAATTGAAGTTGTTAGACTATTTCTTGCATATGTTACTCATAAGAAATTCAAGGTATATTAGATGGATGTGAAGTCGGCCTTTTTGAATAGTGAATTGGAAGACGAAGTCTAAATTGAGAAACCAGATGGTTTTTCATTAACAGATGAAGAAGACATGGTATGAAAATTCAAGAAAGCATTGTATGGAATTAAACAAGCCCCTAGAGCTTGGTACGCCAGATTGGACAGGTATTTGATGAAGTTGAGATTCTGTAAAGGTACTGGTAATAGTAATTTTTACTTCAAGATTGATAATAATAATATTTTGATTGTTAAAGTCTTTGTTGATGACATTATTTTTGGAGGAGATGATGATTTGAGTAAGAAGTTTGCTGATGATATGCAAAAAGAGTTTGAGATATCTATGATAGGTGAGATGAAATTCTTTCTAGGATTAGAAATTACATAGATTGATAAAGGCATTTTTATATCTCAATCTAAGTATGTGAAGGAATTGTTGAAGAAGTTTGGGTTAGATGATTCCAAACCTATTGGAACTCCTATGGTGACTGGATGCAAGATGACAAAAGATGATGAATCTTCAAAGGCTAACCAGACTTTGTATAGATCTATGATTGGTGGACTGCTATATTTGACTCGGACTAGACTAGACATTATGAATGCTATATGTCTTGTTGTAAGATTTCAGGCTGATCCTAAGGAAAGTCATGTTACTATTGTGAAGAGGATATTCAGATATTTGAAGGGAACAGTTGATTATGGTCTATGCTATCTGAAGAATGATGATTTCACTTTAAATGCTTATACTGATGTTGATTGGGCAGGTGATGTTGGTGACTGGAAAAGAACTACCGGTGGAGCATTCTTTTTGGGAAAGAAGTTGATTTCTTGGGCAAGTAAGAAGCAAGATGCTCTTTCTTTATCTACTGCAGAAGTTGAATACATTGTTGTTGCTAGCAACTGTTCTCAGGTACTTTGGATGAAGCAGATGCTAAAGGATGTTAGATTTGTTTATATTGAACCTACTATTATATATTGTGATAATTATAGTGCTATCAATATTTATAAGAATCCAATGTTGCATTCTAAGGCAAAGAATATATCAATCAAGTTTCATTTCTTAAGAGAGAAAGTGAATGACAAGGAAGTCACATTGGAGTATGTACCTACAAAGGAACAGATTGCAAATATAATTACAAATCATTTTCCTACAGAAACATTTGTATATCTGAGAGAGAAGTTAGGGGTAATTAACCCTACTGCTATGAACTAGATGCCATGTGTAATGCCCGCCAAAATACCCCAGAGAAATATAGCTAAAAACATGCTAATTTAATTTTTTCTTTTTAAACAATACAACACATAACATCACTTAAGCAATGCAGTGAGTACACAACAACAATTAAGTGTTATGAACATAGAATAATTCACTCAAGCTATTCAAACAATTACGCAAGCGAAATACGATAAATCATTTGTACTAACTCCCTAGGGTATCTCAACACCATTACTTAATCTACCTACATAAGCAATAAGCATTTACTTTCTTCCAGTTCAATACCTCATAATCTTAATCATTATAAACACATAGGTGCAACATAACAATACCTAACACTCATGTTGTACAACCTTCTCAATCTTTCGTTTAATATGAGATTCTATCTTTCAATGCACCACTATTTCCTTTTTCACTTAGATTCATTGTATACACCAAGTCCAAATGTTCCTATTATCATTAACCAACCTTTGACTATAAACATCACCATACACATACCAAGATTAATCCCTTACATTGCATTAACATAATTTCTATTTATGATTAACTTTCACATAATCATCTATGATTCTATGCTCCTATCATACTTATTACTTCATCATGATTCCAAAAGCACATAATGCAATAATCACAAAGTCTCCTTAAAAATTTAACCCATAGCTCATTTAATACTCATAAAATCTCTTACACTATATCAATTAACCAACAAACATCTCATTACAAATCAGGTAACTACAGGAATTCATCTCAACACAAACTATGATGCAATATCCTAATTCCATAACCACTAATAGCATCCACCAAATGGAGATATGAACATTATAATCCTTTCCTAAAAGACAAGCATTCATTTTACCATCTACCCATACACTCACTAGTAATTTCCATTAATAAGATTTGCAATTCATTCACTATGAACATCCATACAATATTTCATAAGGAACCTTCAATTACATCCCAGGGATTATAAGATACCAATTCAATCATTAGATCATTGTCTACGAAGTATGATACTATAATTCCAAATTCTTTAATCACAACTCATAAACATGTCCTAAGATATCTTCCAAAATTACTCAAACTCATACATCCTATCAAGACATAACATTTCTTCTACTTAAATCATTAGTTAAAGACATCGTTTCAAATTTAATACCATTATCATAACATTTACCTAATTTACTTTTAACATGGTTCATCAAGAATACAAAATGCATCATCTAGTTTCAAACAACAATACTTATCCACATCTCATGCACCCATTTCATTTAATATAAATGCATTACACTACAACTCAGGGTTCAACATTACAATCATCTACCATAATCAAAAGCTATCACTATAACTAGAACAACATAGTCATTTCTCATATTCATGTCTTCTTTTACAACTGTTACATAATAATTTCATTACATAAATCACATCATCATTTACATTCTTGTTGCAATTATTATCCATGAACAATCTGAAGAAGCATCCTCATCCACGCAAGAAGAATCCAACAACAGGAACATCCCAATGGTTTAAAAGCACCAACCACTCGACCATGTGGAACCAAAGGAACCACTCCCCATGCTAGGAGATGACACAAGGTCCCAACACACACTCTACATCTAGGCTGACGCTTATAACCAAGGACACTAACCACATAAGGAATCTCAAGCAAAAACTCACACAGAGCCGCAAGAATAAACTCCCAGAGGTGTAAAACTCATCAAGTCATAAATGCATCCAATAAGCATAATCATAAATCATAAAGGGGGAACACATGTAGGAGTGTAGTGTCATCACATGTCATCCTCACAACATAATAACATAATAACACAAGGCACTAGCCTGATGGACATGTGGAGCCATCTCAACCTATGAGAGACCAAGGGAGATTAGCTTACTGTCTTCACGGCCTTCTCATGCTTATCCTAAAACATCCTCCCTAGGACTAAGCCATGAGGCTCCAAAACTATTCATTATCTTGTTTAAATGAGTTATAAATTCCCATCCCCATTAATTCATTTTCAATGTTATCACTTGTTTACAAATCATGGAAAACTCTAATGTGCCCTTGTGGTCTAGACTTCATGCATCCTTACAAGGAACTTCATGCAAGTCTATCTCTCGTGACCCCGGTGATCACAAGGAAGCCCACTCCTCCTAACATGGCCCAACAATAAATCACAAGAGGCTCTACCAACATAAATACATGAAAACAATACTTAAAGCAGCCAAAAACTTCCACACATACTCTCACAACATATGCAAGGTTACAACAACATCCGTATATCAAAATGAGCCTCTTGGCTAGCAATAAACAAAGGCATAACAAGCCATCAAATGCTGCCATCAAATAAAGAATAACATCACAGCAAGGCCTACTCACTTGCTGGTCCAAAACAGCATAAAAATCATCTCCATCATCCATGGCCTATCCACATGGAAGAGAGTCTAAAATACCCACAATGGTATAGAGAGATAAATATACATAAATCATCAAAATACATTAGGATTGATAAAAGCCAAATCTGGAAAGTATTAACAGACCTCAAAAATAGTCTCTGGTACAAAAATCCATTTGGAAAAAATACTTCAGAAATGACGAAAAACTCACAAAATATAACACATAGGCAGGTTAGCATTTTTTCCCAGTAGGACAGCGCTTCTGCCAAAAGGACAACACTTCTGCCAAAAAGACAGCGCTTCTGTCGAAAAGAAAGACAACGTTTCTGCTGAAAAAGACAACGCTTCTACCGAAAAGAACAACGCTTCTGCCAAAAGAAAGACAGCGCTTCTACCGAAAAAGATAGCGCTTCTGCCAAAAAGAATAGCACTTCTGCCGAAAGAAAGACAGTGCTTCTGCCAAAAGAAAGACAATGCTTCTGCCAAAAGAAAGACAGCGCTTATGCCGAAAAAAAGCAGCGCTTTGCACAAGACTTATGGAAATCTCAGAAAACTTTTGGGTAAAATAATAAAATCCAGACTTTACAAAAAGGCTCAAAAAACATATGAATAGAGACGCCCAAAAACAAGGAATACTTGGGTATAAACACAATAAAATATCTCAAACTATAGACCAAGATTTAATCAAATATCTTCACAAGAGTTCTCACAGAACCAGGAACGACATACACAGGAAATATCAAATACTCATTTTCCAGCAACTATACAAAACCCAAATAATATAAAGTTCTCCCCAAATATTTACTTTCAGAAATAATAAAACTATAGCATATAACATTATTTCAACCCTATACCTAAAACAATGTAGACACGGTGCATACACAGAGAAGCCATTGAAACCAAAATACAAAGTGAAGAGCTCCAACTTGCAACTTTGAAGTAATGGATTGAAGCTGAAGAAGAGCTCCCACAAGCCAAACCAAATCCAATCCAAGCTCTAGCCAAAAACCAAGAAAGAAGAAATCCAAAGCCAAGAAGAAAACT
The DNA here is from genome assembly GCF_030272615.1 of Cryptomeria japonica. Classification (NCBI taxonomy): domain Eukaryota; kingdom Viridiplantae; phylum Streptophyta; class Pinopsida; order Cupressales; family Cupressaceae; genus Cryptomeria; species Cryptomeria japonica. The sequence goes on along the minus strand of NC_081410.1, from coordinate 385,060,722 downwards.
TGCTAGAGAAAATTTCTAGAGGAGAGCCAACCCCGAAAACTTCACGGGAAAGAAAATAAAAAGACAAACATTAACCAAAAACCCTAGCCTCAATCTCAACCAATCAAAATATCCCAATCTATAATATATTTTACCAACCCCACCATATAATATAATTTTACCTCCGTTTCCAAATTCAACCAATAAAAGAAGAGGGTAGGTAAGGTAAATATAAATCATGCTTTTACAATTAGGTGGGAATACTTTATTATTTTATTCTAAAGTGTATTTATACAACCCACTTAATATAAAAGTCAACTAATAAATAAAACATGAGTCACAATTAAATAAATCAAATGGGGAAATTAAATTAAATAAGTCAAAGGCTCATAAATGAATTAAAGAACCAATTAAACATTAAATACCAAATTAATATTAAACCATAGATGATTAAATAAATAAACAATTAAATACCAATAAAAGGTCAAATCACAAATAGATATAACACCACAACATAAGCTAAACAATAAATATTAAATCATCATTAAAATAAATAAATATTAAATATCAAGTAATTAAATGCTTAAAAGGCAAGAATCCAATAAACTAATTTAAACATTAGATAACCAAATAATCAAATCGCTATAAATCAAAATAATTAAAATAAACATTATTGACTATTTAATCTCGCATCAATAATCAATCAGCCTCAACATAATAGGATTAACCAGTCAATACTAACATACTCACAACACAGAAGAAATCAAGCTTACTAACTGACATGGCGAATTGCGCCAAGATGCTGACGACTCACAGTGAACAACTTAGACCTAGAATATGTGAGGGGAACTTGTGCCAACTCTGAACCACATACCATTGGGATTTAAAGACATGCTTAGACCTCTGGAGCCAGGTGGAGTCGATGTCTGGTACCTGGAAATCCTGCATCCACAAAGCAATGATACGACATATGCATATATATTATAACAGGCAACGGTTAGAGAATCGCAACGACACATCCCTCTCACAATGAGTGATGTGGCATTGTCTCTATCCCGAAGACAGTCATACAACAATCAAACACACCATAAGATCAACTCATCATAGATAATCATTAAATATGGTTAGAACATAAAAACATCATCAAGTGCATGATTAGTATAATTCATGATTATAGTAAGGCATATAAAATCCATCAACATGTATGCTCATCAAATCACATGATCAATATAATCTTTTGATAGTCAATCACATAATAAGTATATAGTATCTAATAAATCACACGATCAATAACAATAGTATCAACATCATATAAATCATCTGAAATAGCATATGCCAAATAATGTATGTCACGCATGAATTAAAATTCAACTCTAGTCAAAACAAGTCAAGTCGAGGGTGGACCCTACACCATGAGTTGCACCGATCCGATGGACTTCATAGTCTTATCCTAATATCTGGATTGACGAGTCGGTGATGTTGCTCCAAGGCAAAAGTCAGTATCTGATTGATTTGTTCAGATTTGTGAGTTTTTTCTAAAGGGGAGAGATTATCTGGTAAGAGGAAGAGAATAATGATTTGTATGTGTCTTTGGCATTGATGTCAAAGGGGGAGAGATGCATGTGAGAAACTATCCTATCTATCTGAGGTGGAGAGCTATGTGTGTATGATCTCATGGGGAGATTATTGGATTTGATTTCTTTCTTTTCATTGATTATTTTTCACATTCATATGCTACCATCAATGCCAAAGAGGGAGATTATTGGATATTAGAGTTGTTGGAATGTGTTGTCATTGATGTCACCATATTCTTGTATTGCAGAGAGTTGGTTTGGGTGATCTATTACAAATGTGCTAATGCAGATTAATGGGTTTTGAGATACTTATCTCTAGTTGATTCAGTATGAGTTTCAGTGTATCGGAAGGTGATTTGGTTGAGTTATGTGATCCAATGTGATGGTTGGTTTTTCTGTTGGTTTTGTATTGTAGAGTTGTGATTTCTAGATTATATTTCTTTGGAATTGATTCCTTATGTTGTGCAGATTTTGGAGAGTGTTTGGGATGTTCATGAGTGTCCTCGAATTGGATGGTTTGTGATTTGGAACTTCACAAGTGTACCTTTCAGTTTTATCAGTTGATATTCTTGAGCTCCAATGATGGAATAATGATGATTCTTGTTATCTGAGTTCTTGCAGTTATTGCGGTGGAATTCACGTTGCTTGTTGATGTTCTCTAATCCTATCTTATGCATTTTGGTGGTCCATGTTGATCACGGTGCACATTATTGAAGATTGTATTGGTCTGGTGGTATTCTTCATGTTATGCAACATATTTGATGGTTTAACGTGTTATGGATGATCTTGGTGAATTGTTTGGTGGTGTTGCCTGTTCGAGGATTCGATTTGGATCCATGCTATGTCCTTGTCGACATTGTATTGGTTTGGTTATGGATCTATGTATCGTGTGATGTAATTTTGTAATTAGGTCTTATGTGTTGAGCCAACCTTAATATTAAGGTTGATGATTTGTATAAATAAGTGTTGTAATCATGTAAGATGTGTGTATGCAGTTGTATTTATGATATGTGAGAGTATTGTATGTGTGATCAAGTGAATTTATCTTTCAATAGTGGAGAAGAGAAAAGAAGTGTTGTTGTGCAGACAGTGTGCTTAATCGTAACCGTGAGTAGGCATTTGAAGATGTTATTCTTTCAGTTCATGTAATATGGATTGTTGTTTGATCTTTGTAAGATAGTGAGCCTTCCCAGGGTTGTTGCCCTTTGTTGTTCTTGAGCAGTGAGCTCTAGGCAGTGGGCCTGAATGCATGTGCATTCCCCATTGTAATATTTGCACATAATATTGCGGAGTATCATCATATTGTGGGTAGGTTCCCACTGTGATTTTTCCCTTGATCGAGTTTTCCACGTCAAAAATCCATATGTTATGTGTGTTGTTGATGTGGTGTTTATCTTTTCTATTTATATTCTTGATCAGATCTAAAGTTGAGGTTAATTTGTTTGAGTTTGGTGAGAACTGATTCACCCCACCTCCCTCTCAGTTTTCCTGAATTGTTACTGCCAACAAATTCCATCTTCCAACTATGTTACTTGAAGACCAACGAAAATTTATAACTCACCAATCACTGACATCTCAAATTCTTTCTACATTTCTTTTGTAAACTTCTTACAAACATCTCCATCTCCACCAAAAATTATATCATCAACATATACAACCATTATCAATAGTTTCCCACTTTCAAATTTCAAATAAATATTACTACATGTGATACCTCTTTTAAAGTTTTGTTGCAACAAGTATTTGTCCAATCTTGCATACCAACCTCTAGGAGCTTGCTTGAGTCCATTAAGTGCCTCCTTGAGTCCGCAAACTATATCCAAATATTTTGACAACTGAAACCCATTTGGTTTTTCAATGTAAACCTTTTCTTCAAGTTCTCCATTTAAGAATGTTGACCTAACATCTATTTGATATACCTTAAAGTTTTTGTAAGAAACAAATGCAAGAAATATTCTTATAGCTTCTATCCTAGCTACCAAAGCAAAATTCACCCCAAAGTCTATACCTTCAACCTGTGAATAACCTTTACAACTAGTCTTTCCTTATTTCTTGGGACTTCTCAATCTTCATTTACCTTGTTCTAAAACACCCACTTTGTTCCTATCGCATTCTTGTCCACCGGTCTAGGTACCAATTCTCATGTCTGATTATTTTCTATTTGATTAAGCTTTCCTTCCATTTCCTACATCCATCCATCATCTTTTCTAGCCTCTAGAAAGGTCTTTAGCTCTACCTTAGATAAGAAACAAAAAAAATGCTTGTTCACTGGCCTCAACAAGTCTTCTTCTAGTCTAAACTCCTCTATCTTTATCTCCAATGACCCCATCTTCTGGATGATTCTTCTGCACATACTTTGTAAGTGTCTTAGGTGATTTTTCATGTTTCTTTTCTTATGCATTTGAGTCTTCTTTATCTTCTAGAATGACATTCTCTTCTATATAATGGGGGTGTCTTCTATCTCATTCTTAAGTTCTAGTGTAAATTTATTCCATTCTTCACTTACTTTGACATTTGTACTTTCCACAATCTTCTTCAGCCTCTTGTTGTAGCACCATTATGCCTTAATTATTGTAGAGTATCCTATAAGTATTCCATAATTAGATCTTGCATCAAAATTTCCCAAATCTTCTTCATTTTTTCTGATGTAGCACATGCTTCCAAAGATTCTAAAATATCTAACTATAGGTGATCTTCCATTTCATATCTCATAAGGTTTCTTTGTGTGAATCGCTCATATTTGTACCCTATTAAGAATATATATAGAAGTATGCACATCTTCTTTCCAATACACATTGAGTAGGTTAGCATCTTTCAACATAGTTCTAGACATTTCAACAACAATCCTATTCTTTCTTTCAACAATTCCATTCTATTGTGGAATCCTAGGTGTAGACAAGTGCCTCCTAATACCACGCTCTTCAAAAAATATATCAATTTTATTTGATGTAAATTATCATCCTCCATCAAACCTTAAACATTTGATCTTATCTTCTATTTGATTCTCAACCATAGATTTGAATACCTTGGTCTATCTAGTGCTTCTAATTTCTCTTTTAAGAAAGGAACTCATATCATTCTAGAATAATCATTAGTAGCTTGCATACCCAAAAAAAGCAGACAAACTATGAAGACTCAAACCATAATAGCTTTTCCTTTGTCATTCAACGATGGCACCCATTCAACTACAACTACCAAGGCACTGGCTTCTTCACCTTGGATGGACGGTTCGACAATTTGTAGTGTGCGCTCCTACCTCTTTTTCTTCAAACCTGTTATGCCTTGCATATCTATTCCACCATTAGTCTCCTTCCGTTGAAATTTGGGTCCCCTATTTTTGTCTTGTCTTTTCTTTTGTTTTGATCTTTTTGGTTTCGGAACTCTGAATTCTCAGAGTCCTGAGGTCCCTTTTTCTTTGTTCTTTTCTTTTTACCAAACTCGGAACCCCGGATCCCCGGAGTCCCGAGGTTGGTTCCTTGGTTTCTTTAGTTTTATGTTTTTTTTTGCATCGGAACTCCGAAGTCCCGAGGTTTTGAGTCTTTTGCCTCGGAACTCAGGAATCCTGGACTCCCGAGGTGGTACCTTTTTCTTCCTTGCTTTAGAACCCTATAATTACGAGGTGGGGTGTTTTCTTTCTTGTGTCAAGCTTAGAACCTCGGGACCCCGGAGTCCCGAGGTCATGTTTAAAGCCTTCGTACGGATGGGCTTGGGAAGGGGTATAAATAGGAATGATGAACTTTTAAAATTCATTTGTGTATTTAGAGCTCCTTCTCCTTTGCTTCCAAGTCGTGAACCTCCGGACTTTCGAGCTTTCCTTGGAATTTTCGAGTATTTCAATTCACCAAGTTGGTGATTTTTCTTGCCCATTTTGGTGGTTTGTAGATTAGATCTTCTTTCCTCATCGTTCTTTGTTGATTTTTATTTGTTTTTTTTTGTTTCTTTTGCATGCCCTAGTTTTCGCTCGCTCAAAACCCTGGGCCCCTAGAGTTCCGAGTAGTTGGCTTTTTTTTTCGCGCGCCCAAAACCTTGGAGTTTCGGGTAGTTGGTTTTCCCTAACCCAGAACCCTAGACCCCCGGAGTTCCAAGTAGTTGGTTTTTCATGCCCCCGGACCCACGAAGTTCCGGGTATTTTTTTTTTACGTGCCCGGAACCCTGGACTCCCGGAGATCCGGGTAGTTGGCTTGACCCAGCCCAGAACCCCAGAGTTTCAGACTACCTCATCCATACATACCCAACTCGGAACCCTAGAATCCTAGAGTTCCAGACTGCCTTATGCATACATAACCTGGAACCCCAGAATCCCGGAGTTCCGGACCTAGTTTATCTATACCTAGCCCGAGACCCCGGGACCCCAAAGTCCTGAAACAAATGAACTTTTATGATTATGATCAAGGACTGAAAATTCATTTTCTTCTAGCAGATTCGAGTGGTTAGATGGACTCATCCTCCAGTAAAAGAGGCAAAGAAATTGATAGACTCCTAGCCACCATGAACCCTACGCGTCGAAGTTGGATGATCAAATCAGGTGGGTCACAGATACAAAAATTGGCCATGTAGAAATTAAGGATATCAAGACTCAGTTAGACAAACCTAGTTTGGAGGCTCTCCACCGGAGAATCAAAAGATCGACCTTGGTGGATGCCACTACCTTTCCACAGTCAGTACAAGCACCTGAGTTCATAATGGCAATTGCCCCATTTTATAACCCGGATACTAGAAAGTGCACAGATGCACAAGCGAAAATGGTTATAGACTTGTCTCCTGATATGCTGGGGTTTGTTTTGGGCATCCCAACCAGGGAAGAGATTTTCCTTTTAACTGAAGAAGAGGCCTTAAAGGCATGGAATGACAAATTTGCATCAAGTAAAAGGCACATGAATAAAAACTAGTTGGAAGAAGAAAGAAAAATAGGTCTCAAGGCAATAGAGATCTTAAGGCCAGATTTCAAAGAGCCCCAAAGAGACTTAATCATTATGCTCAACAAGGCCTTTGGCAAGCCGGATTATAAAAATTTCCATCCATGGACGTTCTACTTTATGACCACTATCTTAATAGGGAGATAGTATTTTGATTAGCTGCAGATCCTCTCCGACAATATCTGCAAACAAATGAAAGAGGTTCACCATACCCTAAAATTCTTTTTCACATCTTATGTCATCTGGGTAGCTGCTAGAGATGCAAAGTTCCCAGGGCTACAAGTAGAAGGTCAATTGGGAGAGGAGGAAGGACAAAATAAGGTATGGGAGTATTATTCCCAACTCACTCTAGCCAATGCAAAGGTTCATTTAAAGAGAATTAATGTTGCCTTCATTTTTCCAGTAATAATAAAATTAACAGGGGACGTAGGATATCAGATTGGCCCAGAGGCCATGGCTATTATTCGAGAGTGGGCATGTTGGTTCATCCAAAACCCATGCTCAACCTACATCAGAGTTAGCAGGTTCACAGGGAACCCACTGTAATTGCCCAGATACTGCAATGATAGAGTGATTTTGCTAGAGTATGTAAGGCAACTTTTGGGCCTCCAGTCTCTTTTGTCTTGAAACATAAAATAGGTATTGATTTCTTAGTATCAATTGGATATTTCGCATGCTCAAAAACATAGGTTGCAAAATTAGCATAGCTAGAGCTCCAAGATTTGAACCTAAAGGAATGTGATTATGCTAGGGAGTTCTATGACCCCTAGGGGAAACTCAAACAATCTATGCCTAAGGCATATGAGAGTCACAAGCCGAGACTAGAGGATTTTTGGGCTAACCTTCAGGATAGTTTTGAAGTCAGAGGAAAGAGTTATAGTCGGTTGTTCGTGCCACAGATCAAATATTTTGAAATTGAAACCAATCTCCCCAAAGACCTCAGAGATGACGGAGACTTGCTCAATGCAGCCTACAAAGGAATAGAGATTGATAAGAAACCTCTCTCTCCAATGAAGTGGTTAGTGAATGAGGACCTAAATATTGAAAAAGTTTCTGAAGTGGTCATCAATAGGACCAAGCAATGGTTAAGCTAGAGGGTAAGGCCCAGTGCCTCAAAGGCAAAATAGAAGGAGTCCACTTCAAGGCTACCTCAATCAAGGGACCATAAGGAGTATGCTCGGAAGACAAGGTTAGCCTCGAGGTAAAATACATCCACCAATCCAGATGAGGGGGAAAAACCTCAAGAAAGTACTAAGGGCTTAATGAAGAAACTCCAAGAAAAGATGAGGGAGTCTGAATTGTTAAAGAAGGCAGCAGACCTAGGACTGATCGATGGATTGGGAGTGGTACCACTTGCCAAAGTTCTCCCACCAAGGATGGCTATAGGGTAGACTGCAAGAGAGGGTACCCAAGAGAAGGAAGAAGAAATAGAGATTACAAAAGATATGCCCACCTCAGCAGCTGCCACACAAGACCCATGCACCAACACCCCTATATCACTACCAATCAATATACCTATAAGGCAGCCTGGAGTGCAAGGCTTCAGGTCTACCACTGAAGAAGTAAAAATTAGGAACATCGAGTCTGATTCAGATCAAGAGGAAGAGGATCTTGAGCAACAACGGCCGCTAGAAGGTGAGCAAGAAGGGATGAGGCAAAAGACCTATTGAATGAAAGACTAGTTCTAACCCCTCAAGATCAAGAGGACCTCCTCAAGGATATAGCAGTCGAGCAAGGTGGAATAGAGGTAGGTGAGGAAGAGATGACATTTAATGAAGAGGTCAATGGCAAACTGGGAAGGTTACATAAGCAATGGGCTCTCCAAACTAATCTTTATGCTCAAATAACTTATCATCTGCAGGTATGGCCTACAATCACTATGCAACCTTCGCTATCTTTCAATTTTTCTCCCGAGGGGGCATACTCGTGACCTTATGACCTCACATCTTCAATGTCGAAAAAAATTTCAAATCTTCATCAAAAGTCGAGAAAAAATCTTTTTCAACTAAAGAAAATCAATCAAATTCTTATCGTTAGGGGCATCTCAACTTCATCGCTTTATATCAAGTTGATATTTCTCGATCATCTGAATCAAATCAATCTCTAGGGGCATATCGGTTTCATCGCTTCATATCAAGCTAATATTTGTCTTCGTCTGAATCAATCTCTTAACGTTAATCAGTTTCATCGCTTTTCATCAAGCTGATTATTCATTGAAACTCAATCAAGGGTTTAAAGAGTATCTTCAATCACACTCAATCTAAGCAGGTGTTCAATTTCATCGCATCGAATCAAGCTGGACAGTTTATCTTTGTTCATCGTATCTTGATCAATCAAGTTCAAGAACGATTTTATCTTCGCTCATTGAGTCTAGTTCAATCAAGTTCTAGATCAGTAAGATCCGCTTCTTGATCAATCAAGTTCAAGTTCGGTATCTTTGCTCTCTATCGTTCCTAGTTCAATCAAGTTCGGGATCGGTATCGCTTTAATCAACTATGTTCAGCTTCATTTCTTCAAATCAAGCTAAACACCTTGGTCTTCATCTGGTTCGTGATCAATCAAGTTCAAAACTAGTATCTCCTAGATATCAACTATTCTTTGAACCAACGCGCTGCTCGCACATTAATTCAAAGAGGGGCAAATGTAATACCCTAAAAATGGTCATCTAAACCATGGGCCCCTAATCTCGACAACATCACCAAGCTCCTAACCAAAGGCAATTAAAATAAATCTTGAGCACACGATAAATTTCTAAAATCACCAATTTCACATGGCAAATTAATCAACCAATATTAATTAAATATTTATTTAATTAATTGATCATTCCAAATAAATCATTTTAAACAATTATCTTATTTATTTTAATTAAATATTTTTTGCATATTTAATTAAATAAATCAATTTGCCATTAAATCATCAAAAAGAGGAATTAATTTAAAAAACAAATAGAAATTGCCATAAATCTTCGAAAAAGGAAACAAATCAAGAAAGAGGAATTGGAAATTATGAGCACAAATCTTCAAAAAAGGAAACAAATAAAAAAAGGAATTAATTGACAAAAAGGGATTAAAATTTGAGAAAAGAAATTAATTGGAGATAACCTTGAAAAAATAAATTAAAAATTGATAAATAATCTCAAAGAAAGCAATTAAAACAATTAAATATTAAAATTGAATGAAATAGAGAATAAATCAGTTTTTTCCTGATTTTATCTTAATTTTAGTTCAATTTTCTTTAAAACTGAGAAAAGCATCCAATCACATCAATTCACCTGGATTGTGCTTCCTCTTGGAAAATCTTGACCGCTCATCATCATTTGATCTCAACCTTTGGTTTCTTTTTGAATTTTCTATAAATTCAGGCTCTCATCTCTCATTCAGAGATCCTGGAGAATATATTGTTATTATGTTGTTTTTGCTCTAGGTTCATTGAGAATTTGCATTGAGATATTGCATATTAGTTACTTCATATTTCTTAAATCATTTAGCTTAAATATTCATATATTGTTTAAATCATGTTAGATTAATCTTGCATTCATCTAGCTTAAATCCAAGCTCATATAGATTAAAAATCTTTCATTTAGGTGTTGTCTAGTCACTGGATAGCTTAGCAATCTGAGAGCAATCTAAACTCGCATCTACTAGAAGGCAATGGGTCGCTTTGTAATGGTTTATTATTCATTGATTATTGATTTCCTAACCATTCATCTAATGACTTAATTGAAGTGTTATGTATTTCAGATACAGATACAAGTCCACTTTTCACACACACAATGCCCACATTCTAGCCTTTCTTGTCGATTCAGGGGCTTTTGAAGAGAAAATTATTGATGAGGAAGATAAATTGGATGATCTTAATGTCGAAAGTAATGCTGATATTTTGGATTTACCAACTAACGTTATTCCTAAAGGGATGGTCACCTTAGAGACACTTTTTGATTCTGACCCTAGAGTAAAGGAGAGATTAACAATGGATTCAGATGCCGAAAAGTACTAGCCCCATAATATTGGTCCAAAAGGACAAGAGAGGATTGTCTATATTGGGAAGATTTGCACTCAAAATGAAAGAGAAAATCTTATACAAATCTTAAAAGAGTTCATTGATGTAATAGCATGGGGGTATGAAGATTTAAAGACATTCGATACAACGATCATCGCCCATGTGATCTCCCTAAAACCTAACATAAAGTCATTCCGGAAAAAGCAACGGCCAGTCAATTCACTAATAAAACCCTTGATTTTCAAGGAAGTAAAAAAGTTACTCTCCGCCAAGATTATTTTTCCGGTACGACATTCTACTTGGGTTGCTAATTTGGTACCAGTACGGAAAAAGAATGGAGAAATATGGTTTTGTGTGGACTTTCGCAATCTCAACAAAGCCTTTGAGAAAGATAATCACCTGCTTCCTTCTTTGGATGAAGTACTACAAATAGTAAATGGTTCGCAAATGATGTTGTTCTTAGATGGTTATTCAGGATATAACCAAGTATTGGTGAACTATGAAGATCTTATGAAGACAAGGTTTACGACGAAGTGGGGAACGTATGCGTACAGAAGAATGCCATTCGGGTTTACTAATGCTAAGGCAACCTTCCAACGAGCAATGAATACGGCTTTTAAGGAACTGATTGGAAAATGCATTATTATCTATATGGACGACTTGACGATATTTTCCAAGGTCAGAGAAGACCACCCAGACCACCTCCAAAAGGTATTAGAAAGATGTCAGAGATATGGGATTTCCCTTAACCCCAAGAAATGTGTATTTGGAGTGGTTGAAGGAAAGTTACTTGGCCACATAATCTCTGAGAGGGAGATATCTATAGACCCAGATCGGGTAGAAGCGTTATTGAAGTTACAAATGTCCGGCAGTAAAAAGGAGATGAGATCTTTCTTTGGGAAGATCAATTTTATCAGAAAGTTTATTACTGGGTTTGCAGAGATATTCAAGCCATTGAATGAAATGATGAAGAAGGATGCTAAGGTCGAATGGACAACTGAAGCAAAAGAGGCTTTCACCCAGATCAAGAAATCCATCGTCGAAGCTCCTGTGTTAACTAGCCCTGACTACACTATGTTGTTTTACATATATTCTTTTTCTTCGCTACACTTGGGAATGACTATTTTGACGCAGAGGATGAGAAACCCATTGCATTTATAAGCTCTCCTTTCAAAATTACTGAGGTTAGATATTCTGCCCTTGAAAAACAAGCTTTTGCATTGGTGAGAGCAGTCAATAAATTCAAGCATTATATCTTGAGGAGTAAAATATATGCGATTGTCCCTGATCAAGCGGTGAAGTCACTACTCATGCAGTCCAAGCTGGGAGAATGTCGTGGGAAATGGATGGCAATATTGCAAGAGTTTTATTTAGAGATGCATCCAATGAAGTTGGTCCAAGGCCAAGGATTGTCTCAGGCCATGGCGAATGACATCCCTCAAATCTAGTGCCAACAATATACATTGGAGTCATTCACTCATGACCCCTAGTACACAGATTTGGTATTTATACTGTTGAATAATAGGTGTCCTGAGGGGTTGACAACAACGCAAAGACGAGCATTAAGGCTCAAAAGTGCCAATTATATGGTCAAGGATTCGACACTTTATAGAAATAATTATGAAGGTATTTACCTTTAGTGTCTTGATCATCAAGAAGCCCATAATATGATTGAGGAATTTCATGGGAAATATGGTACAAGTCATGCGTCGGTGGATGCCACTGCACATCAAATCTTGAAGGCTGGATATTATTGGCCTAGCATATTTAAGGATACTCATGAGCATGTTTGTCACTATTGTACATGCCAAACTACAGCCTCCAGAGAAACAAATCTCGCCATGCATCTCCAACCAATGTTCGAGGTAAGACCTTTTGCTCAATGGGCATTGGATTTCGTAGGTGTTATTAATCCTAACTTATCTGAAGAACATAAGTTTATTCTTACTACGATGGATTATTGCACCCGGTGGACAGAAGGCATTGCATGTCGGAACGCTACTGTTGAGGTAGTCTTGAAATTTATTGAAGAACACATTGTCACCAGGTTTGGTATGTCGTTTGCTCTGGTATGTGACAATGGCCCTACTTTTACTTCTGCACAGTTGATGTAATGGTCATACAAATATAAAGTGATATTAAATTTTTCATCCAACTACTACCCGCAAGGTAATGGAGTAGTTGAATTTACGAACAAGAACATCCTAGATGTCATTAAGAAGCTACTTGAGAAAAACCCTAGGGATTGGCATAATCAATTGAGATACGCCTTATGGGTTGATCAAACCAGAGTAAAAGCCGCCTTTGGAACTTCTCCATATTATCTTGTCTATGGCCAAACCCCTGTCTTCTCAATGAACTTACAAATACCGGTCCTCCAATTAATGAAAGAACTTGACATTGAGGATTAGGTACAAGTTCACCTCTTAAATTTATTAAGACTTGGTAAAAAAAGGATTAATACTCTACAACACTTTGCCAAGCACCAAGTCGTTGTTAAGAAATGGTTTGATAAAAGGGCTAAGGTGAAAGCCTTTTGAATCTTTGACCTAGTCCTGTTAAGGGAAAAAGCCAAGGAGAAGAAAGGTGATCACCATAAGTTTGAAATATTGTGGTTAGCTCCTTACCAAATAGCCGAAATTTTAGGCGAAAACACCTTTAGGTTAAGCTCTTTGACTGGGGAACTTGTACCATTGCCCATCAATGGTTAGTTCCTCAAACATTACTTCAATTAATCCTCAGTGAAGCTTGACCTGTTGTATATAGTTGATTAGTTGTTTCTTTTGTTTTGCTTTATTGTTTCTTTGGGTTTTTGTTTGTTTGTTGTGTTTTTGTTTTCCTTTTGCTTTGTTTGTTTTGTTTGATTGTTTGATCGTTTTGTTTGTTTGTTGGGTTGGGATATACATATTTTGTTCTCAAAGATTCTAAAAGGAAGGTGTCCTTTGCATAACATCTTGCCAAATTCTGAGAGACTTTGAATCTCTGCTATTTACGACTTCATTGTCATTTGGTTGATTTTGAAACTTTTCTCTATACTCGTTCAAAGTGGTATATAATCGTTTAAATATGATTTGAGTTTTTGACTTTCAATTGGAAAAGGATAGCTTGATAAACTCAGCACTAACGTCACATTAAGATACATCAAAAAGTTTTGTAAGATATCAGATAAACTGGTTTTCAAGTGAAAAATTTGAAGTCAAGATGTTTCACGTTATCCACCGTGGATCCCAACCCAGTAATCAAACTTCAATGTTTGAAAGTTGCTTAAAAGTTTATTGAAGAAATAAGTCATTCTATATTCTATAATGTTTTCAAAAAAAGAGAGAGAGAGAAAAGAAATGATCCTCTTAAGCAACTAACATGGGTGTTTCAAGTAACCTCCATCGGGGCTATGGACGCCTGGCTGGCAATGGAGCACTATTTGACGGGATCCAGAGGTATCTCTGTCGAGGCTATAAATGCCTAACTGGCAGTAGAGCTATACCCAGGATGACCTTGCACGAAACACAATTGATGACTTTATCTACGTAGCTTGTGCCCTGTTTCCTCTGATTATCTGCATTATTGAAATGATGGATTAATAAATCATGCGCACACACTTAAGAGTTAATCATGTCCAGTTCTCGACTTGGTTGTTTATTCATTGGTTCACTCATCTTTTTTCTCTTATACATCCTTTTAAATGATAATAGCCTTAGGCATTGGGTTAATCGGAGATTTTGAAGTTCTAAATTGCATATAGTCATTTTTCCCAGATAGTCGCCATTTGTTATGCCTTGCATATCTATTCCCCCATTAATCTCCTTACGTCAAAATTTGGGTCTCGTGCTTTTGTCTTGTCTTTTCTTTTGTTTTGTTCTTTTTGGTTTCGGACCTTGGAACCCCAGAGTCTCAGAGTCTTGAAGTTAGCTTTTGTTCTTTTGCCTTGGAACTCCAAAGTCCTGGAGTCCCGAGGTCCCTTTTTCTTTGTTCTTTTCTTTTTACCAAACTCGGAACCCCGGATCCCCAGAGTCTCGAGGTTGGTTCCTTGGTTTATTTGGTTTTGTGTTTTTTTTTGCCTTAGAACTCCGAAGTCCCGAGGTTTTGAGTCTTCTGCCTTAGAACTCCAGAATCCCGGAGTCCCGAGGTGGAACCTTTTTTTTTGTTTACTTACGAACCCCGGACCCCAAAGTTTCGGGGTGGGGTGTTTTCTTTCTTGTGTCAAGCTTGAAACCTCTGGACCCCGGAGTCCTGAGGTCGTGTTTAAAGCCTTAGTACGGACGGGCTTGGGAAGGGGTATAAATAGGAATGATGAACTTTTAAAATTCATTTGTGCATTCAGAGCTCCTTCTCCTTTTCTTCCAAGCCGCGAACCTTCGGACTTTCAAGATTTCCTTGGCATTTTCGGGTATTTCGATTCACCGGGTTGGTGATTTTTCTTGCCCATTTTGGTGTTTTGTAGATTAGATCTTCTTTCATCGTCATTCTTTGTTGGTTTTTGTTTGTTTTTTTGTGTTTCTTTCACGTTCCCTAGTTTTCGCTCACTCGGAACCCCGGACCCTCAGAGTTCCAGGTAGTTGGCTTTTTTTCACGCGCCCGAAACCCCAGAACCCCATAATTTTGAGTAGTTGGTTTTCCCTAACCCAGAACCCCAGACCCCCAGAGTTCCAGGTAGTTAGTTTTTCATGCCCCCGAAACCCCGGACCCCGAACTTGTAGGTAATTTTTTTTTCATGCGCCCCAAACCCTAGACTCCCAGAGTTCCTAGTAGTTGGCTTGACCTAGCCCAGAACCCCAGAGTTCCAGACTACCTCATCCATACAACCTAGAACCCCAGAATCTTGGAGTTCTGGACCTAGTTTATCTATACCTAGCCCAAGACCCTGGGACCCCGAAGTCTCGAGAAATTGGCCATATAGAAATTGAGGATATCAGGACTTAGTTAGACAAACCTAGTTTGGAGGCCCTCCACCCAAGAATCAAAAGACCAGGCCTGTTGGAAGCCACTACCTTTCCACAATCAGTACAAGCACCTGAGTTCATAATGACAATTGCCCCATTTTATAACCTGGATACTAGAAAGTGCACAGATGCACAAGGGAAAACGGTTATAGACTTGTCTCCTGATATGTTGGGGTTTGTTTTGGGCATCCCAACCAGGGAAGAGATTTTCCTTTTAACTAAAGAAGAGGCCTTAAAGGCATGCAATGACAAAGTTGCATCAAGTAGAAGGCACATGAATAAAAACTGGTTGGAAGAAGAAAGAAAATCGGGTCTCAAGACAACAGAGATCTTGAGGGTAGATTTCAAAGAGCCCCAGAGAGACTTAATCATTATGCTCAGCAAGGCCTTTGGCAAGCCGGATTGTAAAAATTTCCATCTACGGATGTTCTAGTTTATGACCACTGTCTTAATAGGGAAACAGTATTTTAATTGGCCGCAGATCCTCTCCGACAATATCTGTAAACAAATGAAAGAGGTTCGCTAGACCCAAAAGTTCTTTTTCACATCTTATGTCATCTGGGTAGCTGCTAGCGCTAGAAATTTCCTAGGGCTATAGGTAGAAGGTCAATTGGGAGAGGAGGAAGGATAGAAGAAGGTATGGGAGTATTATTCCCAACTCACTCTAGCCAATGCAAAGGCTCATTTAAAGAGAATTAATGATGCCTTCATTTTTCCAGTAATAATCAAATTAACAGGGGACGTAGGATATCGGATTAGCCCAGAGGCCATGGCTATTATTTGAGAGTGGGCATGTTGGTTCATCCAAAACCCACGCTCAACCTACATCAGGGTTTGTTGGTTCATAGGGAACCCAATGTTGTTGCCCCAATAGTGCAATGATAGAGTGATTTTGTTGGAGTATGTAAGGCAACTTTTGGGCCTCCAGCCTCTTTTGTCTTCAAAACATAAAATAGGTATTGATTTCTTAGTATCAATTGGATATTTCACATACTCAAAAATACAGGTATGTATGACTAAATCTATGTATAAATCTCGCCATGCCTCTCCAACCAATGTTCGAGGTAAGACCTTTTGCTCAATGGGCATTGGCTTTCATAGGTGTTATTAATCCTAACTCATCTGCAGGACATAAGTTTATTCTTACTGCGACGGATTATTGCACCCGGTGGACAGAAGCCATTGCATGCTGGAATGCTACTGCTGAGGTAGTCTTGAAATTTATTGAAGAGCACATTGTCACCAGGTTTGGTATGTCATTCGCTCTAGTATGTGACAATGGCCCTGCTTTTACTTCTGCACAGTTGATGCAATGGTCATACGAATATAAAGTGATATTAAAATTTTCATCCAACTACTACCCGCAAGGTAATGGAGTAGTTGAATCTACGAACAAGAACATCCTAGATGTCATTAAGAAGCTACTTGAGAAAAACCCCAGGGATTAGCATAATCAATTGAGATACACCTTATGGGTTGATCGAACCAGAGTAAAAGCCACCTTGTGAACTTCTCCATATTACCTTGTCTACGGCCAGACCCCTATTTTCCCAATGAATTTACAAATACCGGTCCTCCAATTAATGAAAGAAATTGACATTTAGCATCAAGTTGAGGTTCGCCTCTTAAATTTATTAAGACTTGATGAAAAAAATGATTAATACTCTACAACACTTTGTCAAGCACCAAGTCGTTGTTAAGTGATGGTTTGATAAAAGGGCTAAGGTGAAAGCCTTTCGGATCTCTGACCTAGTCCTATTATGGGACAAGGCCAAGGAGAAGAAAGGTAATCACCACAAGTTTGAAAGATTGTGGTTAGTTCCTTACCAAATAGCCATAATTTTAGGCAAAAACACCTTTAGGTTAAGCTCTTTGACTGGGGAACTTGTACCGCCTTGGGAACTTGACCTATTGTATATAGTAGATTAATTGTTTCTTTTGTTTTGCTTCATTGTTTCTTTGGGTTTTTGTTTATTTGTTGTGTTTTTTTTTTGTTGCATGCTTGTTTCCCTTTTGCTTTGTTTGTTTTGTTTGATTGTTTGATCATTTTGTTTGTTTGTTGGGTTGGGATATACATATTTTGTTCTCAAAGATTCTAAAAGGAAAGTATCATTTGCATAACATCTTTCCAAATTTTGAGAGACTTCAACTCTCTTCTATTTATGACTTCATTGTCATTTGGTTAATTTTGAAACTTTTGTCTATACTCATTCAAAGTGGTTTCGAAAATTTTGGAAAAGGCTAGCTTGATAAACTCGGCACTAACATCACATTAAGATACATCAAAAAAAATTGTAAGATATCAGATAAACTCGTTTTCAAGTGAAAAATCCGAAGTTGGGACGTTTCACGTTATCCACCGTGGATCCCAACCCTATAATCGAACTTCAATGTTTGAAAGTTTCTTAAAAGGTTATTGAAGAAATAAGTCATTCTATATTTTATAATGTTTTCAAAAAAAGAGAGAGGCAGAAAAGAAATAATCCTCTCAAGCAACTAACAGGGGTGTTTCAAGTAACCTCCACCGGGGCTATGGACGCCTGGCTGGTAGTGGAGCATTGTTTGACAGGATCTAGAGGTATCTCTGTCAGGGCTATAGACATCTGACTGGCAGCAGATCTATGCCTAGGATGACCTTGCATGAAACACAATTTATGACTTCATCTACGTAGCTTGCGGCCATTTTCCTCTGATTATCTGCATCATTGAAATGATGGAGTAAGAATTCATGCACACACACTTAAGAGTTAATCATGTCTAGTTCTTGACTTGGTTGTTTGTTCATTGGTTCACTCATCGTTTTGCTCTTATACATCCTTTTGAATGATAATAGCCTTAGGCATTAGGTTAATTAGAGATTCTGAAGTTCTAAGTTGCCTATAGTCACTTTTCCCAGATAGTCACCATTTGTTATGCCTTGCTTATCTATTCCCCCATTAGTCTCCTTGCGTCGAAATTTGGGTCCCCTGCTTTTTTCTTGTCTTTTCTTTTGTTTTGCTCTTTTTGGTCTCAGACCTCGAAACCTTGGAGTCCCAAAGTTGGCTTTTGGTCTTTTGCCTCGGAACTCCGAAGTCCCGGAGTCCTGAGGTTTCTTTTTCTTTGTTCTTTTCTTTTTACCAAACTCAGAACCCCAGAGTCCCGAGGTTGGTTCCTTCGTATCTTTGGTTTTGTGTTTTTTTTTTGCCTCTGAACTTCAGAGTCCCAAGGTTTTGAGTCTTTTCCCTCAGAACTCCGGAATCCCAGAGTCCCAAGGGGGAACCTTTTTTTTTGCTTGCTTCAAAACCTCAGACACTGGAGTTCCGAGGTGGGGTGTTTTATTTCTTGTGTCAAGCTCAGAACCTCAAGACCCTGGAGTCTCGAGGTCGTGTTTAAAGCCTTCGTACGGACGGGCTTGGGAAGGGGTATAAATTGAAATGATGAACTTTTAAAATTCATTTGTGCATTCAGAGCTCCTTCTCCTTTGCTTCCAAGCTGCAAACCTCCAAAATTTCAAGCTTTCCTTGGCATTTTCGGGTATTTCGATTCACCAGGTTGGTGATTTTTCTTGCCCATTTTGGTGGTTTGTATATTAGATCTTATTTCCTCGTCGTTCTTTATTGGTTTTTGTTTTTTGTTTTTTTCTTTCGCGTGCCCTAGTTTTCGCTCGCTCGGAACCCAGGACCCCCGAAGTTCCAGGTAGTTGGTTTTTCATGCCCCTGGAACCCCAGACCCCCGGAGTTCCTGGAAATATTTTTTTTACGCACCCAGAACCCCGAACTCCCGGAACCCCAGAGTTCCGAATTACCTCATCCATAAATACCCAACCTGGAATCCCAGAGTTCCAGACTGCCTTATGCATACCTAACCCGGAACCCCAGAATCCCAAAGTTCTGGACTGCCTTATGCATACCTAACTCGGAACCCCGGAATCCCAAAGTTTCAGACCTAGTTTATCTGTACCTAGCCTGAGACCCCGAAGTCCCGAAACAAATGAACTTTTATGATTATGATCAAGGACTAAAAATTTGTTTTCTTCTGGTAGATTCGAGTGGTTAGATGGACTCGTCCTCTAGCAAAAGAGGCAAAGAAATTGATAGACTCCCAACCACCATGAACTATCATTATCAAGGACAGGTCTACGTGTCAAAGTTGGATGATCAAATCAGTAGGGTCACAGATAAAGAAATTGGCCATATAGAAATTGAGGATATCAGGACTCGGTTAGACAAACCTAGTTTGGAGGCCCTCCACTGGAGAATCAAAAGATCAAGCCTGGTGGAAGCCACTACCTTTTCACAGTTAGTACAAGCACCTGAGTTCATAATGACAAATGCCCCATTTTATAACTCGGATACTAGAAAGTGCACAGATGCACAAGGGAAAACGGTTATAGACTTGTCTCCTGATATGATGGGGTTTGTTTTCGGCATCCCAACCAGGGAAGAGATTTTCCTTTTAACTGAAGAAGAGGCCTGAAAGGAATGGAATGACAAAGTTGGATCAATTAAAATGCACATGAAAAAAAACTGGTTGGAAGAAGAAAGAAAAACAAGTCTCAAGGCAATAGAGATCTTGAGGGCAGATTTCAAAGAGCCCCAGAGAGACTTAATCATTATGCTTAGCAAGGCCTTTGGCAAGCTGGATTGTAAACATTTTCATCCATGGATGTTCCATTTTATGACCAATTCCTTAATAGGGAAACAGTATTTTGATTGGCCGCAGATCCTCTCCGACAATATCTGCAAACAAATGAAAGAGGTTCATCAGACCCAAAAGTTCTTTTTCACATCTTATGTCATCTGGGTAGTTGCTAGAGCTGGAAAGTTCCCAGGGCTACAAGTAGAAGGTCAATTGGGAGAGGAGGAAGGATAGAAGAAGGCATGGGAGTATTATTCCCAACTCACTCTACCCAATGCAAAAGCTCATTTAAAGAGAATTAATGATGCCTTCATTTTTCCAGTAATAATCAAATTAAGAGGGGACACAGGATACTGGATTAGCCCAAAGGCCATGGCTATTATTTGAGAGTGGGCATGTTGGTTCATCCAAAACCCATGCTCAACCTACATCAGGGTTAGCGGGTTCACAAGGAACCCAATTTTGTTGCCTCGATACTACAATGATAGAGTGATTTTGCTGGAGTATGTAAGGCAAATTTTGGGCCTCCAGACTCTTTTGTCTTCAAAACATAAACCAGGTATTGATTTCTCAATATCAATTCGATATTTCGCATGCTCAAAAATACAGGTTGTAAAATTAGCAGAACTAGAGCTTCAAGATTTGAACCTGAAGGAATATGATTATGCTAGGGAGTTCTATGACCCATACGGGAAACTCAAACAAGTTATGCCTAAGGCATATGAGAGTCACAAGCCGAGACTAGAGGATTTTTGCGCTAACCTTTAGGATAGATTTGAAGTCAGAAAAAAGAGTTATAGTCTATTGTCTGTGCCATAGATTAGAGATTTTGAAATTGAAATCAATCTCTCAAAAGACCTTCAAGACGATGAAGACTTGCTCGATGCGGCATACAAAGGACTAGAGATTGATAAGAAACCTCTCTCTCCAATGAAGTGGTCGGTGAATGAAGACCTAAATATTGAAAAAGTTTCTCAAGTGTTCATCAATGGGACCAAGCAATAGTTAAGCCAGAGGGTAAGTCCCAGTCCCTCAAAGGCAAAATAGAAGGAGTCCACTTCAGGGGTACCTCAATCAAGGGGCCATAAGGAGTACACTCAGAAGACAAGGTCAACCTCGAGGCAAAATATGTCCACTAATCTAGATGAGGGGGGAAAACCTCAAGAAAGTACTAAGGACTTACTGAAGAAACTCCAAGAAAAGATGAGGGAGTCTGAATTGTTAAAGAAGGCAGCGGACCTAGGACTGACCAATGGATTGGGAGTGGTACCACTTGCCAAAGTTTTGCCACCAAGGATGGCTATAGGGAAGACTTTAGGAGAGGGTACCCAAGAGCAGGGAGAAGAAATAAAGATTATAGAAGATATACCCACCTCAGCAGCTGCCACACAAGACCAAGGCACCAATGCCCCTGTATCACCACCATTCAATATACCCATAGGGTAGCCTGGAGTACAAGGCTTCAGATATACCACTGAAGAAGTAAAAATGAGGAACATCGAGTCTGATTTAGATCTGGAGGAAGAGGATCTTGAGCAGCAACGACCACTAGAAGGTGAGAAAAAAGGGGATGAGATAGAAGACATATTGAATGAAATACTATTTCTAACCCCTCAAGATCAAGAGGACCTCCTCAAGGATATAGAAGCCGAGCAAGGTTGAATAGAGGCAAGTGAGGAAGCAATGACATTTAATGAAGAGGTCAATGGCAAACTAGGAGAGTTACATAAGAAATAGGCTCTCCAAACTAATATACCCCACCAAGTTACCTCACCTCTAGATCCTAGGCAAACGGAGGTAGAGGAAAGAGATGAAGCAGAGGAGCAGGTGGATGCCCATGTTGTAACTACAGATATAGTGTCACATCAAGGTGACAAGGAGGAAGATATACCACAATGGCTTGAGTTTACCTTTGAGAAGAAAAAGAGAAAAGTAGAGCTTCCCAAGGTCACTCTACAACAAGTAATCACCGAGGAGCCACCAAAGGCTAAGAAGCTAAAAACCATTCATCATTTATCAAAAACTAGTTTCGGTGAAGTGATTGCAGATGTGGCAGTTCCATGTCAAGCTGAGGGATAAGCTTCTCCCAAGTATCAAATATCCCAGATAAATTTGGGTGAACAAACTCAGTGGGGAGAGCAAGATACTTTGAAGCTAGCCACGAGTGTCATCATAGGGCATGTAGAGAAGGAGAATACTTCGAATCTAGAGCTCAAAGCACAAGTGGAACAATACAAGCAGCTCTTAGTTGAAATGAGAAAACCTCTGGACTCCTATAGAGCTGATGACCTACCTTCAACCTCATCGCTGCCAAAGGGATAAGTGAAGGCACTAGTGGAGGTGAGATGAGTGGCCGCTGGAGCCAAGTCATGGACCCAAATAAATGCGGCTAAGATTATACTATTTCTGCAGGATACATTAAAGATATACCGGAGGGCAGTACAGGCAGGCGGAGCCTTAGCTTCTTGTGCTACACAATGGGAACATAAGCTAAGTATTTTCAATAAGAAATTTTGAGTTTCAAATAAAGTATTACTGCTAGGGGAAGAGACAGTAATGCAGGAGGACCTCTTAGGAGGTGACAGTTATGAAAACTTACAGTCCTATGTATACATTTTGGAGATGAAGATTGAAATTCTTTAGCAGTATATGAAGGATATGGCAAAGATTCGAGTTCCCCTTCTCAGGGAAATTTTGTCATATGAGAATTTTGTAAAGAGTATGCTTGGAGCCTTCGGATTAGGACTGACTAGTACAGGGATAATGGAATAGCGGCAAGTTTTGAATCAGTGGGATGCATACGAGGCTCAACACTTAGGACCTTTGACCTAGTTTGATGTCGCCCTCATGGACAGGTACACGTACTTGATCACTCAGTGTCAAGAGATGTTAAAGACAATAGGGGAACTAGAGAAAGGAAAGAAGCATGCAGATGAAGTGTTGAAGAAATATAAATTTAGAGTTAAGCACGTAGCTGATCCTCCAGTTCAAGCAGTTGCATGTATAATTGACAATTATAGATCTCTTGCCAAGAAAAAAGGATAAATGCATAGTTGCTAAAGATAGCAAAGCTTTTTCATAAATCCTTAATTCTGTATTTTCAGTTGCAGCTTCTACTCAAGTTCCAATTTTGAGAGAAATCCTGCATGACTATGAAAATGTGGCTCACCCAGCGTGGTCTTCATAGTGCTCATGCAGTCCCCATTTTATAGTTGTTAAGTGGAGTATCAAGGTAGAAACTTGCAAGTTAACTACGACTTCTAGTTTCAGTTCTTAATTTAGGTTAGGTTTATTTCCTAGTTAATAGGGCAAAGAACTTCTATAAATTGAGAAGTTGGATTCATTTGTAAGGGTCCCCAAATTGATGATTTGTGTCCCACTTAGAGATTTTTAGAGTATTTTGAAGATTGTTAAGAAGTTCATTTTTTTTTTATACATTCATTGAGATTAATACAAGAAGCATCTTGTAGATTGCCTGATCTACTTCTATATTCTACGAAATCGTTCTGTGTAACCTGGTAATGTCTATTATTTGGAGTTAGCAACATGGTTTGATCTTTTCGTTTATTACTTTATGAATCATATTGCGCATTTCAGTGGTGTATGTGGATTATTGTGATAGGTCGTATTGTTGATGATTTTATTTCCATAAGTCTGTGAAATTGATGATTTTGTAGGTTTACTGGAGGTTTGTTGTTGAATGCTAACTTGGATGATATTTGATAATTTTTTGGATTGTAGGGAACTAAGTAGTTCATTAAGTTGTTATTTTATTGGTTTCATTATTATTTTCTCATTTCCTTGACCTATCTTTTGCAGTTTATTTTCCAGAGAATCTTAAATCATAAAATACAACAAAAAAAAAGGAAGTTCAACCATTCACAACCAGCGAGATTTAGTTTCAACCAGCAATCCCCCTTAACAGGTACAACCACATCAACCATCGGGCTGCCCATCACCGTTGTGACTCGACCATAGAGACCTTGGGGTAGTGAGTTTTCCCAAATTCATTGCTTTTCAAGAGAGATGGTGAGTGTTCACATTGGCTACCTGACTGTTGGCGGGTGTGTCAAAACAGTCGTCAACAAAACCCTTTGGTCTACCTCTCATGCACTTCAGGGAGTGGGCAGAAGATTTTAAGTTTTTTGCTTCTCGTAAGGCCCCCACTTCAACACTTCATCCTAAATGACCTGCACTTCCAGAGATTTCAAAAAGGCCTTCACCCCATCCATACTGATTCTAGTAGTGGCTCTCCTTACTTCTTTATTGTTATTCACACTCCATAAGAAGTAAGGCCATAGAGTAGGGGTGAACTCACTCACCTCTAGCCATTTGCCACCTGGGCATACAAAGCCCTTGCCATGTCTTGACATCCCCAGGAAACTTTCCAATCCCCCACACCATTTTTCATATACACATTTGGTGAAAATCCACATCGCCACATATTTAGATGCCAACTTTAGACACCATGCCAGGAATAGAGAACCGATGTCTACATTTGTTTTGTATTGAAATCTTGTCCTCATGAACTCATACCCAAAGACAATTTTCACCCATGTTAGGAAAGTCTTCTCTGAATTTTTGAAAATGTTTGTTAAATGTTCATCCAACAAATGGTCCCAAAAATGCCACCATCGGTCTCGTCATGCACAATGAGAAATTTGCTTCCATTTTGCACTAAGGAAAGACACCTTACAGAATATATTTTCTCCCTACATACACTTCACAAAGAGCTAGTGCACACCTACTATAAGTGCCCACAAGGTGGGTTCAGATCCCAAGGTAATAATTCTAGGTAAAGTTTGTCTTGTTTCACACGCAAAACACCAATGTGCTTCAAACCATCAAGAATTTGAATTCATTTATCATCCTGGCACTTCAATAGCTAGAAAATGATCCCTTCCCACCACAAGTACATCCTATATTGGTACGGGGGCTGAAAAATCCACCACCAACTTGTCCATCCAACACTTCACATAGGAAGTGAAATGCACTACTCTCATCTTGGAAATACTTGAATCTTTCAAATGTCATTCACCTGCCTTTAGCATTAACTCACCTAACACGCATTCAGTTTTCTCCCACGCCATTACATTGATGCTTCCGCTCAATGCTAACATATAGAAAAGTCACCTCCACCACCACCACTATTATTCCAAGCTAACGACTATTTGGGGTTCGAATATGAAAGACAAATTGGTGGTTCATTGAACTAATTTCAAATCAATTTCACCTTCATCAAGATCAAAGGTCTAATTAACAAACATGTCTGCCTCTTGGTTGCTTATGGTATCTCAATCAAGTTTCGAGTTATTTGTCTTACCCCTAAGGATTGCATACATGATTATTTGGGAGTCTCCCTCAAGGTGTAGTCTCCCTGCTCTCAAACTCTTTTCCTATTGCACTGCTAACAATGTCGCTTTCACCTCTACTTCATTGTTAGAACCTACTCCAAGTCTACAACATGTTGTGGTGATAATTTTTTTGTGACAATCTCTCACAATGTAGCCTACACCCAAGGGGCCCAAATTCCCTCTTGCTACACCATGAAAATTTATCTTAATCCAACCATTTTCTAGTGGACACTAGTAATCTTTAAGGCTTGGTTGATTTAGAGGATTTGTTGAAACCC
Source organism: Cryptomeria japonica (assembly GCF_030272615.1). Lineage (NCBI taxonomy): Eukaryota > Viridiplantae > Streptophyta > Pinopsida > Cupressales > Cupressaceae > Cryptomeria > Cryptomeria japonica. The sequence continues at coordinate 385,035,065 of NC_081410.1, read as the reverse complement.
CAAAATTTCAATACCTAGTATCCCTGGCATGTCAGTCATCACCAATCTTTTGTATTTAAGATGATGAAAGGTTGATGCTACATAAGTTTTATTTTACCCAGTGTAAAAACCTCATATGCTATTTTCATCGTGCCTCTATCCTATATGAATAATTCCTGATAAACCCAAGAAAGATTAGTAAAATAACCTCCATCTATCAACATTTCACGTATATATCAAAATAGTTATTTCGATCTGATAAATAAATGTTAGACACCAATATCGAGATAGTATTATCGAACATAAAGTCTTGACTTCCCATCGGAATAATTAATAAAGGTGGAACAACAATTCTTTGTGATCTCAATGGAACAAATTATCCCGATGTCACTACTTTAGTGTGATTATACCAAAAAGAGCATATGGACATTTATTGAAGTGACCACCAAGGGCGGAGTAGCAATATTTCATAATACTGATAAAGTAAGTTATCCCAACAAAAGAAAATATAAAATTTATTATGCAAGGCTCATCGAAATAACTTATCAAGTCAGAATAGCACTTCAACAGGGTTCTGATCATGAAAACTATCCCGATGATAAATAGATAGAAAAATGTCGGGATAACTATCCCGAATGTAAACTTATGACTGAAGAAATCAATATCAGAGAAACATATGGTGATAAAGGGAAAATGGAGAATGAATCCTTATTAGTATAACTAATGAGATCGGGATAATGAACCACCTATGATCTGATAGCATACCTTATTCCAAAAATAGGCATATAGATGGTAATCAGAATAGTTGCTCTAATGGAATGCTTTTGGTTGGAATACTTATATTGGGATAACTCATAGCGAATTCAAAGGTAGATCTTTCATCGGGATTACTTGTAAAGTCGAGAGGACAGTTCTTAGATATTTCGATAATGAAAGTAACACCAATAGGCATCATCCAAGATGTGTTTGGCATAGGTAACCCGAAGATCAAAATCAAATTGGTGGTTACTTATCGGTATAACCCATACCGAAATGACATGAAAGAGAAACAGATATAGAAAGCGCCTTATTTATCTGAAGCGACTAAATTGTCAGAGCCAAATTTAGAAACATCGACGAAAAGAGTTAAGCTGATGTCACATGTCATCAGAGCAATTCAAATTTAGAAAAGACTGTCTCATTGCTTTACAAATTGGAGCATTTATTGCTCCACGAACAACATTCTCTGAGAAACACAATTCAAGAAATTTTCGCACCAGAATTACAGACACATAGAGGCGACATTGGAGTGGGCAGAAAGGGACAATAAGAACAACAAGTAAGTATCCTTAGCAATTCCCCTATGATTTCCTTGAGAAATTCATTGAATTTCTTGTGAAACAGAGAGTTATAGTGGTTCTAGGAAGAGGCAAAAAGGAGAAACAAACAAGGGAAAAGGGAAAAAATAGTAGAAACCTAGGTAGAAGAGAGAACATTAAATCAAGATCTATTAAACCAAATGCTTGGTTCTACCCCTAAACCCAAGAGGTCTATAGAATGGAAGTTGGAAGACAAATATGGTGATGTAGGAGATGTATACACAACCATAAGAGGCTATGAATTATTCATGTTCCACTACCATAAGCGTGAAGAGCCTGGGCCAATTTGCAACCCATGGAAATTGAACTTGGGAAAACTAGTTGTCCCAAATGCTTATGTTAATGTGGATCTCCTAAAACTGTTAGCACAAAATTACGATCCCAAAAAGAGGGCAATCTGTGTCCGAGATGGAAAGCCATGTTTCTTTATATCTAGAGAAGCAATCTCTAAATTTTTTGACTTGCCTAGGATTTATGATTATCCCATTGTCCTTGAGAATCTATCTGAATAATAGTGAAGGTTAGATACCACATATGTAGGATGAAGATTTCTCTTTCACTTGCTAAATTCAAATATACCACTAGAAATAGGGGAATGTTTTCCATTTCATTTAAATTTGTTCAAAAATTATTTCAAGTATACATACTACTCGGTTGGTCAAGTTTTAGGGTTAAACACTCCAGATTTCATGAGGATAGAATCCATGATCATTGCAGTAGACATTCAGTCCCTAAAAGACAAAGAATTCGATTATGCTACATTTGTAGCAAGGCAACTTGAAGCCGAGCTTACAGCTATCCAAAAAGATTCATCCTAGATCCACTTCCCACATTATTCGTTGTTGATGCATATGGTGTTATTTTATGGCCAAGAATTGGATCTTTGGCCTAAGGAGATGAGGATAAGGCAATGTGATAATAATAGCAAGCCTCTATCAGTCCAATTATAGACTTCAATATGGGATTGTAGATTTGTCAAATCCAGTTACATTTATTTTGAAGAGTACTTTGTAAAAGCTTTGTACAAGTTTTATGACCATCCTTGCAATTCTGCACTCTAAGAAAATGTTAAAAAATTCCTAAGGCTGGCAGACTTTGGAGGGCCTGAAACCTTTAAGCACAACTGGGATGATTGGTATTGCTTTTCTGATGTGACCATGATTAGAGTCTATTGGATTTGAAGGATCTCCATTATTGTTGCCCAAAATAGTACATGACAGAATAGCATATTTAGAGATTATAAGGAAAATGGGAGATTTGAATCATATACACTTAAGTTCGCATGATAATCAAGCTTTTATGCCTGGAATCTTATGTGTTGGTGAATTCATTGTTAATGGGAGAGAAGGGCAATAGCTCACATGGAGCAAATGGGTCCATTATGATATGAAGTTGAGCGCTCCAAGGAAGAACTTTGATTTTGAAAGATAGATCCATTCGGAAAAGATAAAATAGAAACTTGGTGATTATGAGCATTGTTGTCACAAAATTTTGCACCCTTGATGACCCAAGAAACCTTGGTCATTAGCCTTGTGAAACATGGAAACAACCTCCCAAGTGTGGGACCTTGTGAAATGTGAGGTTGAATCTTTAGAGAAGGTCAGTTTCCTCTTCCATCTAATGCAAAGTGTTGGACCAACCCAACACATGAAAATCTAATCTATGCTTTGATAGGGAAAAGGGAGAGAGAGAAGGGTTGCATGAAAGAAGGGAAAAGGGTTTGCACCCAAACTGAAATGATGATCTCCCCTACCTATGACTGCACAAAACACAAATGAAACCACCCAGACATGCACAGATTTATATCCCAATCTGTCACCTAAGTACAAATGAAGGTTGGAATTTATGAAATAAGGAGAGGAACTAGGTTCATTTCATGGTCAACATTCACAGAGAGGATCAACACAAACACCTACAGTTAAGGAAAACAAACAAGAATACATTCATACAAAGAGGTAAGAAATCACATAGGTTGTAAGAATTGAAATCAAGCAAACAAGTAAATTTCATTAATGAGGAGGCAAGGCAAATTTTACAAGTGCACAAACATAAGCCTTCTGCAGAAGAAAAAAAGGAGAAGATGACTCTTTCAAAATGTTACAGAATTACCTTTATAGTTCAGGCATAACTTAGATGATTACATTTGAGAAAACCCTAAACCAACCCGGATAAGGTTACAAAATGTCAGAGGAGAGAAATATTAAATTGACAGATCCGATGGTGTGTTGCATCTAGCTCTGGGAGCATCCTCTACCTCTGGAGAAACAAAATCCCTGCATAGAAGGAGAAAAATCTTTGCGCAGGTGCACTAGATGGCATCTTTGTGGGTACTTGCAGAGCCAAAAAGTCTATGAACTGAATTGAAGAGGCATGGGTGGCATCAAAAAATGGCCTATAGGGGTCACCTCTAGAGTAATGGTGTTTGAAATCCGGTGATTGGAAGAAAATCTAATTCAATTTGTGGTGCCGACTGAGCAAAATGAGGACCTCGACCATCAAGTCGACAACCACCTCGTTGCAGGGCATTCAAAACCCAACGAACACCAAAAAAATTGAATTTCAACTGTCGATCTGAGGAATCTGTGCGAAGATGGGTGCACGAGATCTCGCCATGTAAGAGCGCTCAAAATCCCAATGCAAGATTAAAACATCATCGTTGGATCGAGCTTTATGAAATCCAATGGTCGTGGATGGATGACATGGCACCTCGGGTCCACACTTTATTCATTACGTTTGACCATCGAGTGGCCTTGCATTCTTATACCGCAACATCTCGACGGGTCTATCTTTACCCCGCGAGATAAGGATATTTGAATTTTACCTTTTCTTTTTATCTCGCAGGCCCATGATGTTGATTTTTTAACCCCGCGAGATAAGGAGAAACAACTACCTTAGTTGTTTCCTTATCCCGCGACACCATTGATATCTTTGTCTTACCTCATGGGATAAGGGGAAACAACTGCCTTTGTTATTTCCTTATCCCATGGACCACCGTTGTTGCCTTTCATTCCCCGCAAGATAAGGAAAAGCATATACTTTGTCTCCAACAAGCTTATCCTGTGCGACCACCTTTGTATTCTTTTATCCCCTCGGGATAAGAAAAAATACGTCGTATTGTCTCAAACCTCTTATCCCACAAGATCTTTTTTCTTTTCTCTTTATTGTCTGAAGATGACGATTGGGACCCGCCTTGGTGCCAAATAACACATTGTAGACTGAGGCGGTCAATAACATAACCCAGTCAATAACATGATATGTTATTGACATAAGATGTTGATGTAACATATGAGGCACGGGGGTCACTAACACTCATGTTATTGACACATCATATAACCCTCTTGTTATATGACTCTACAAAACTATGAGAAAGTGGCTAACTCTATTGAGACTGATAACATGAAATGTTATCAGTATTGACTAACACAAAGCATTAGCCACACTGAAATCATGGATCTGAGATCTGCTAAGGTTGGCACAAAAATTGCCAGCATTTCTGGTGACTCAGAGGGGATGGCAAGCCTGCTTGGCACATTGATCAATAGCCTTATGAAGTCCATTGGGCATAGAGTCAAGGCCTTAAACAAAATTACATACTCTGCCCCTACAACCTAGATTACAAAAACTTTATGTCACACTAAAAAAGAAGAGTTTGCACACACACTTCTTGGAAAGTTAAAGAACATAAATTAAATGCAATGTGTCGAAGCACTTGGAGGAAAAGAAATCCTACACTACTCTACTCTAGCCAATCAACCTAAGGCTGCTAAACAAAACTATTCATAGATTGGTAAAGTAGCTTCCCTCCCTAAATGGGGAGGGGTGATTTACATGGCTCTAAAACAAAATACAAAGCTAGAAAAGTGAAGGCAGAACCATGAATAGTTGCAAGAAACCCTGCAACCTAAAAACAAAATACATACCCCAATTTGTTGATCAGACACACTGCTGATCTGAGATACATTTGTGACCTAGGTATGTGGATCTGCAACTTCCCACTTGGCCCCAATCATGGAGAGATAACTGATTGGGAAACCCCTTGATACACCAAAGGTTGAGCTCTCTCTGCTAGTCTGCTCCTGCTCAACTGCCTCCACCATCAAAATTTGATCATGTTGACTAGATTGCTTCCCTCCTAGGGGGATGAACTCAACTCCATTGAGGTTGGCACAAAAAGTGTCAATTATGTTTGAGAACATGTGGAGATCAAGGTCAATATCAACCTTGACATCTGCCATATGTTCTACCTCAACCTCATTGATGCGGAGCTTCAAAGGACCCAACTAAAACTTAACAATACAAGACTATTTGATGATCAAATTGACACAAATGGTGTCATAATACTCAATCAATAGAAACACGACCTTTTGAGACTTTACAAACTGCCTCAATGCATTGACAAAGAAAAAACATTGCAAAACTACCACCTTGCTGCCATATTGATAGACCCTTACACAGTCACACATAGCTTTTGCAACTGAACAAATTTATTCGATTGCTCCAGTAAAAAAATTTGTAACTTTTTTATACAAAACATATCCAAAACTCATCAAAATCCAACAGTGGAAATGTGAGATATGGCCCCCGTACTAGGACTATATTTTCTGCAACAGTCTGCCCCTAAAATTTTAGACCTTTATTCCCACAATGCACATGCCATCTTGTGCATGGCCTCTTGAAACCAAATATTATGAAAATATACAATATAATACACCATCATAACCATTTGTGGGGTTAGATCAATCTGGAAATAAAATATAAAACATTTTCATGCTCACTATTAACCCTAGGGCAGGGATATGACTGTTTTCACAAGAAATTAGACACCTTCACCCAAACAAAACCAAATCACTTCAAACCAAAGCCAAAATAAACTTAGTTCATTATAGAAACATCTCCAACCATGAAATAATGAAAACTAATTCATAAAAGCACTCAAAACAATGGAAAATTAGACTGTTCTACGTGGAAACCTCGAAAATACACATGAAAATTAGATTTTTATTGCTTCAAAACTCCAAACCTGAACAAAAAACCTTTACCAACAACCCCAAAATGATTAAATTACATCAATTTATAACCCTCAAGGCCTTCTAGGCCTAAATCCAACCTAAAACCAACTTATAACTAACTTATGACAACTTTTTGCATTCTTGACAACTTTTTGACAACAAAAAGTTGCTCCAAAGTTGTCAAGTTTGACAACTATGTATGTCAACTTGCCAAACCTATATCTGAACCTTATAAAACATTAAAATGGTCATTAGATGACCTTATAAACATATTTTATCTACCTAAACACACTTCTACCCCAAAAACCCATTTTTAGCCTTTTCTAGGCCTAATTGCTCAAAATGGCAATTTTACACTTTTTGACCATTACATTGCATTTCACTACATTTTATGGCTCACATGGCCATGTTACATCATTTAAAGACCTTATAGGTCTTTTTTGTCTTCATTTTTCATCAAATCCTCCATAGGGGGCCTATCAGTGACCCTGCTCCACCTTGTCTTCCTGGGTGCTCCTGCACCATACTCCCGAGGATAAAAAGAATGCAAGGTCCCCTTGCATGGCTGCCTCCTCTTCCTAGTTTTCCAATTCATTGGAACTTGCATTGTATTCCCTACAAAAAATTGTACATTCTTTGGCAACTCATGGCACCTCCTCTCAAAAAAAATGGTACTCAAGGTAAGCACCTCCAACATGATCATCCTTGTAAACACTCAGCAAACCTGCATACAAAATATTAGGATAAACAAAAACATCTTCTTCATTGATTACAATATCATCTTGTTCCAGCAAGCCCATTGAAATCTCTTCATATTTAAATTTCCATTCTCCTTGGCATGTCACCATAACCTCACCCATCATCAAGGCTTCATCATGAACCTTCTTCTTTGTTGCAACTAGCCTCTTCACAAGCCAAACTACCTTCTTGTGCACCCTCAAGTGCCAACTCTTTGTTGTACCCTCTAGGTTTTCCAATTTCAACTTCATTTGTGCTTCCCTAAGTTCATCTTCCTTTCTCTTTTTCTGTAGTTCCTCTTTAAGCTCCCTCAATCTTGCTTCATTTGCTTCTAAAGCCCTTCTTAAACTTCTCAACTCATCTCGTTTCTTTTCTTCTTCTTCTCTCTTCGTTCTTTTAACTTCTTGTTTCCTCAACTCTTCTTCCTCTCTTTTCTTCTTTCCACCAAACATTAGTTCTTTCCACTTCTTGTAAGCACCTACTATCTCTTTCTCAGATTTTGTTAACTCCATCTTCACCCCTATATCCCAGACCTTTCGCTTGCTCTGATACCACTTTGATGTGGAGCTTCAAAGGACCCAACTCAAACTTAATAATACAAGACTATTTGATGATCAAATTGACACAAATGGTGTCATAATACTCAATCAATAGAAACATGACCCTTTGAGACTTTACAAACTACCTCAATGCATTGACAAAGAAAAATCATTGCAAAACTACCACCTTGCTGCCATATTGATAGACCCTTACACAGTCACCCATAACTTTTGAAACTGAAAAACTTTATTCAATCACTCCAGTTAAATTCTTAGTAACTTGTTTATACAAAACAAATCCAAAACTCAGCAAAATCCAACGGTGGAAATGTAAGATATGGCCCCTGTACTAGGACTGTATTTTCTGCAACAGTCTGCCCCTAAAATTTTAGACCTTTACTCCCACAATGCACATGCCATCTTGTGCATGGCCTCCTGAAACCAAATATTATGAAAATATACAATATAACACACCATCATAACCATTTGTGGGGTTAGATCAATCTGGAAATAAAATATAAAACATTTTCATGCTCACTATTAACCCTAGGGCAGGGATATGACTGTTTTCACAAGAAATTAGACATCTTCACCCAAACAAAACCAAATCACTTCAAAACAAAGCCAAAATAAACTTAGTTCATTATAGAAATATATCCAACCATGAAGGAATGAAAAATAATTCATAAAATCACTCAAAACAATGGAAAATCAGACTATTCTACGTGGAAACTTGGAAAATACACATGAAAATTAGATTTTTTTTTCTTCAAAACTCCAAACCCGAACAAAAAACCTTTACCAACAACCCAAAAATGATTCCATTACATCCATTTATAACCCTCAAGGCCTTCTATGCCTAAATCCAACCTAAAACCAACTTATAACTAACTTATGACAACTTTTTGCATTCTTGACAACTTTTTGAAAACAAAAAGTTGCTCCAAAGTTGTCAAGTTTGACAACTATGTATGTCAACTTGCCAAACCTATATATGAACCTTCTAAAACATTAAAATGGTCATTATATGACCTTATAAACATATTTTATCCACCTAAACACACTTCTATCCCAAAAACCCAATTTTAGCCTTTTCTAGGCCTAATTGCTCAAAATGGCAATTTTACACTTTTTGACCATTACATTGCATTTCACTACATTTTATGGCTCACATGGACATGTTACATCATTTTAAGACCTTATAGGTCTTGTTTGTCTTAATTTTTCATCAAATCCTCCATAGGGCCTATCAATGACCTTGCTCCACCTTGTCTTCTTGGGTGCTCCTACACCACTCATCGTCAAAAAAAGAGAAAAGAAAATCTTCTCTCTCAATTAGCTATGACTTTTGTTCTTGTTCACCTTGGACAGCTACCTCATGCAAGTCATCATCTTGACATTCCAAAAGCTGAAAGTCCTCATTTGATTTCTCCTGGACCTGCATAGGACAAGGCAACAAAGTGTCCAAACCTAAACAAATGCCTTCCAAGTCCTCCCAAAAAGAGTCATCCTTCAACTCCTCCTCACTCTTAAAACATAGGGGATTGACTTGGGCATTGTTGCATCTCTCTTGAGGGACTGAAAAAAAGGGAGTGGGAGCAGTTGATTTCTCCCAATATCCCATAGTCACTAGGACTAACTTCTTCAAGTGTAATCCCCTCTTGCAGAGAATACACCACTGGCTCAGACAAAGGAAGAGTTTTTTCATCTTCAATAAAGGACGGAAGATGATCAAAACTAATCAAAGATTCCTCCTTGTTGCATTCTTCTTTCTTGGTGTTCAAATGTTGTAAATTGTCTTTTGCTTGCTCCTCCAACACCTCAGGCGCCACCATGGAATCCTCCTGCAGCATCCCAAACTCCACCATGGAATCCTTCATGACAGCAGACCACTTCATATATATGTGGGGAGGATGAGTCCTATCTTCCCTCCAAACAACAGTTCCATCCTTACAAATGCGGATCTCAATAGGACCAGAGTACTGAGGGGACAAAAAGATAGGCTCCTCCACATCCAAAGTTGGCATTCCAAAGACACTTGGGACATTGAAATTAGAGCTCTCTTGGATAGGCTCAGTGTAAGGGTAGATCTGCTCAAGGACAGGGTCCTCAAAAGATCTAGGAGGGATCCCCTATCTGAAAATTGGAAATCTTTTTTTAGGGGGGGGAGCAGAAGCCTTTGCCTGCATGATTTTGACCTCAAAGGCCGTCAACTACCTGATTTCTTCCTCTCTTGCAGAAGCAAGATGCTCTGCAAGGAAGGCCTCATGTTGTTGTTGTAGTTGAGCTTGATAAGAAAGCTCCTCTTATTGTTGTTGTTGGTAAAAGGCCTCCTCTTGATGTTGCTTGATTTCATCAAGCTACCTTCTATAATCCATCATGGTGTCATGCATCCTATTTACCATTTTGGCCACCTCATACAATTGAGACTAATCAGGAGGTAGAGTGAGGGGGTGGGAGGTACGCATCAGAAAAATACCCACCTACTACTGGAGCAAACGTACTATCTGGGTTAAAACTAGGAGCAGTCCTAGTTTGTTCATGTTGGTAGAATCGGGAAGGCTAATTGGCATTTTCACAAAATGGGGGTGCATAGAAATTGCACCCATGATATGTGCTCATATTGAAAGCATTTAAAAACCTAACCTTTATTAACACAAAATGTTATAAAAAGGACAAAATATTTGTCCTACCAGAGAGAAAGGGTGACATACCAAGGTCACCAAAATGGCTTTGAAGTCGGGTGCTTGAAGAATGACTGCCTCCAAAGGCATGACTGAAGAATGCACCAAGTCTTCAGGTGTTTTTAGCGCTTGACCACTTCACTAGTAGATATTGTCTTTGTAGAGTCACCAAATTCTTTGATCGATTGCCTCCAAAGGCTAGATTGCTAAGAGAAACATTGATATCTTAGTAAAATGTTGAAAAGGAGTCCCACCAGGCATGCCAAAAAAATTTATCACAAAAGTTTGCACCCTTGATGACCCAAGAAACCTTGTTCATCAACCTTGTGAAATATGGAAACAACCTCCCAAATGTGGGACCTTGCGAAATGTGAGGTTGAATCTCCGAAGAAGGTCGGCTTCCTCTTCAATCTAATGCAAAGTGTTGGACCAACCCAACATATGAAAATCTAATCTATGCTTTGACAAGGAAAAGGGAGAGAGAGAAGGGTTGCATGAAAGAAGGGAAAAGGGTTTGCACCCAAACTGAAATGATGATCTCCTCTACCTATGACTACACAGAACACAAATGAAACCACCTAGACATACTAATTTGTCACCTAAGTGCAAATGAAGGTTGGAATTTATGAAATGAGGAGAGGAACTAGGTTCCATTCATGGTCAACATTCATAGAGAGGATCAATACAAACACCTATAGTGAAGCAAAATAAACAAGAATGCATTCATACAAAGAGGTAAGAAATCACACAGGTTCTAAGAACTAAAATCAAGCAAACAAGTAAATTTCATTAATGAGGAGGCAAGGCAAATTTTACAAGTGAACAGACATAAGCCTTTTGCAGAAGAAAAAAAAGAAGAAGATGGTTCTTTCAAAATGTTACAGAATTGCCTTTATAGTTCAGGCATAACTTAGATGATTACATTTGAGAAAACCCTAACCCCACCTGGGTTAGGTCACAAAATGTTAGAGGAGAGAGAGATCATATCAACAGATCTGATGGCATGCTACATCTAACTTTGGGAGCATCCTCTGCCTCTGGAGAAACAAAATCCTTGCAGAAGGAGGAAAATCTCTGCATAGGTGCACTAGATGGCATCTTTGTGGGTACCTGTAGAGCCAAAAAGTCTCTGAACTGCATTGAAGAGGCATGGGTGGCATCAAAAATGGCCTGCAAGGGTCACCTCTAGAGTAATGGAGTCTGAAATCTGGTGGTTGGAAGAAAATTTGATTTGATTTGTGGCATCGAGTGAGCAAAATGAGGACCTCAACCATCGAGTCAACAACCACCCCGCTGCAGGGCATTCAAAACCCAACGCCCACTGAGAAAATTGAATTTCAGTCGTCGATCTAAGGGATTTGCGTGAAGAGGGACACATGAGATCTCTCCATGTAAGCACACTTAAAATCCCAATGCAAGATTAAAACATTATCGTTGGATCGGGCTTTATGAAGATCCAACGGCCATAAATGGCTGACGTGGCACCCTAGTTCCACACTTTCTTCACTGTGTTTGACCGTTGAGTGGCCTTGCATTCTTATCCTGCAGCATCTCTACGAGTCTATCTTTACCCCGCATGATAAGGGTCTTTGAATTTTACCTTTGTTTTTTATCCCGCGGGCCCATGATGTTGATTTTTTTACATTGTGGGATAAGGGAAAACAACTGCCTTAGTTATTTCCTTATCTCGTGGCACCATTGATACCTTTGTCTTACCTCATGGGATAAGGGGAAACAACTTCCTTAGTTATTTCCTTATCCCACGGACCACCGTTGTTGCCTTTCGTTCCCCGTGGGATAAGGAAAAGCATATACTTTGTCTCTGACAAGCTTATCCCGCGCGACCACCTTTGTATTCTTTTATCCCTGTGGGATAAGATAAAACATGTCATCTTGTCTCAAACCTCTTATCCCATGAGATCTTTTTTCTTTACTCCCTATTGTTTTAAGATGCCAACTGGGACCCGCCTCAGTGCCAAATAACAGGTTGCAGACTGAGGCAATCAATAACATGACATGCTATTGACATAAGATGTTGATGTAACATATGAGGCATGGGGGTCACTAACACTCGTGTTATTGACACATCATATAACCCTCATGTTATATGACTCTGCAAAACTATGACGAAGCAACTAACTCTGTTGAGACTGACAACACAACATGTTATATGTATTGACTAACATGAAGCATTAGCCACACTCAAATCCTGGATCTAAGGTCTGCTAAGGTTGGCACAAAAATTGCCAACAAGCATATCCCATATATGAGGGATGATTTAATAAGAAACATGGATGAAAAGGAGGTCGAATTGGCCATTGATAATCATAACAGGGAGATGGAGCAAAAGGCAAGGGAGAGACAGACTATCGATGTGTCATCCTTGTTAGGATTCCCAAAGATACTGAGAGGGGGGGTGAATCAGTATCTAACCAGTTAATGAATTTTCTAAACTTATTAAATGAATTGCATTCCAAAACAGTGTACCGGTAAACTAGAAATAATGCAGTAAATAAGATTACCAAACACAACATAGAAATCACACCATAACACAATATTTTTAACGAGGAAACCCGGTGTGGGAAAAATCTCGGTGGGATTTGTGACCCACAATATTCTCTCACTGGCTAATAAGTGAATATTACTGATACAATAGGGGCCTGCACATGCAAGAAGGCTAACTACCTAAAGCTCACTGCTTAAATACAAAAAGGAAGTCTCGTTGACTTACAAAAGTGGATTATATAAATCCAATGTCATGTACTGCTTCGGATCAGCATCTGCTATGCCAGGTTTAGTACCGATTTAAGCTCTTGCAATAATCATAAACCTTATTCCACAATATGACTTAATATTTGCACATATTATCCATCTCGTATATACCTATTCCTCAAATGTTTTATAAGATCTCATACTTATATATGAGTCTTATTACAATTCGCCTTGTCGGCTTCCAAAAAGATTTTACAAATAAATACAAAATACAATAAACAAAAATCTTGTTAGCCAGGGTGTCGGTGAACATCTTTGCCGCTATTGTTGTCGGTGTCTGTGCCTGTGCCGGTGTCTGCCGATGCCATAGGATTGTAAGGTTGCCATCAATGACAATACCTTCAATCACCTACAATTTCTCATTGGAGTGTGCATTTTCCAACAATCTCCCCCTTTGGCATTGATGGCAACACTCATGAGAAAAAGCCAAAATGTGTGTCCAAAAATGTTGTCCAAAACTGTCTTACCAAAACTGTCAAAACTGTGTGCTCCCCCTGAGCAGATGATCTCTTCTGTCGTACATTTTTCTTATCCCTATTTCTTTTTCTTATCCTCTACTACTCCCCCTTTGGCATCAATGACAAAGGATATCATTCAATGTTAATTGAGTGTAGTTCTTGTCTAGATCCTTGTAACCGGTTGGTTACGATCTGACATAAATCTGCTAAGGCAACATTCAGACTGTTGTAGAATCTCTCACTGTCTTTTAGTGTTGTTTCAGTCCTCTGGATTATACCGGTGAGAAAGTGCATTTTCTCTTCCGGTGTCTTAAGTCCTGGAACAAGAGCCTCATAAATCTCTTTTCTCAAAGAGATGAGGATATCCAGTTTAGGACCTAGTCTACACTTCAGTTCCTTTGCCTTAAATTTTAACCTTTCCTTATCTTTTTCAAGTTTTTCTATTTTCTCTTCAAATCCTGCAATTTCCTGTTCTACTACCGATATTGAATCTGATGAACCTATTAAGTTGTCAGTAATATCATTGATTTCCTTTTGAGCTATGTTGATCTCTTTATCTATATCTTCTGTCAAAATGTTTGTTTTGCATGTATCCCTGTACAATTTCTTGAAGTCCCAAATTGTCTTGCCTAGTACCGGTAATAATGTATCCATATGTTCCTTATTCTTCTTGATTGTCTCCTCAAAGAATTTTTCCTTCTCTTTATTCATTTTCTCTCTGAAAGTCTCCTTGTTGATTTGGTTAGAAGATTGTCGGTTATGTACTTAGACAATGTGTCTAATTTGCCGAAAGAATCTTTATTCTCTATGTTACACTTGGGTGCAATCATCTTCAAAATTGGTATGGTGTCATCAATAGCCTTATATGCTAGTGCATTACAATCTGGTATTTTCTTAATTGAATCTAGCAATACCTCTGTCACATTAGATGGTCTAAATTCAGTCATGGAGGTTTCGGATGACTCTCTAACTACCTTTACAATTTGTAATCCATCGATGGTAGTAATAGCATTGCTTTCCTCTTTCTCTGGAGGGTCAGTTTGTGTCTGCATTTCAACTACCAAAGGTTTAGGTTTTTCAGTTGTAGTTGATGGCACCGTCTCTGAATGTACCTGTGAATGATCCTGTTGCTCTACCTGTTTCTCTGTACTCTCTACTGATGGTTTCTCTATTGGTGCCTCTGATGATTTTTCAGTGGTATCCACTACCGGTTTTTTTGTTTGTGACTATGTGTTTTCTACCAGTTTTTCTGTGCTTACTTCTGAAATGTCTACAACCAATATCTCAACAAATTTTTCATTGCTATCAGTTTCCAGTTGCTCAGTAGATACATCATTATGTACACCAATGCTATCTGCTTTTCATGTATCTGTTGTCTGTTCAGTTTGTTGTTCACTCCCAATTTCAATGTCTCCAACTGTATCTTCAACATTTATCTCAATTGTTGTGTCTTCTACCAGTGGCTTAGTTGCCATATTTCTTTTCTCACTTGATTCCTTATCAACCACAATGTTGACTTCATATGTGTCGATATTCATTGTATATAACACCTCAGAATCGGGATTTGTGTCCTCATGTGTTGTCTCCATACTCTTTGTTGCCAGTGGAGTATTAGAAGGAGGTGGGGGTAAGTTGTATGTTATCTTTATGCTCGGAGGTTCACCTACTTTGCCTTTCCCCTTATCCTTATCCTTTTCTTTTTGATAGACTTTAAAATTCTTTGGTCTCTTAAGCTCTTCTTGTTTCTCCTTTTCAACAAAGAATATATCTCATTTGTCTGCAGTTTCTTCTAATATCTCATTAACTCTTCCTACCATTAGTGCTACATGTTGATGCTGGTTGAAAATACTATCCGGTTAGCCTCACTTATTAATTCATCTATCTCTTGCGTTGAGTTCACTGGGTGAACTACAAGTAGTTTTTCTAACTTGATCTTTTTATCCAATTCAACAATTGCTACCCTTCTTGCTTCTAACCTTCTATACAAGTCATTGGGTATATCATCTACAACTTCCATCAAAAATTTCTTGTAGATATCAAGGTGTAAGATAACACTATTTTCTATACTATATTTTTCATCATTCGAAAGTGTCTTATACAATATGTTGATATTTGACAATTTGCCATGTTCAGTTATCTCATTCAAAAGTTTGTCCAAAGGAGGGATAACTTGTTTTTCCTTCCTTTTCTTTGGTGTCAACTTCTTTGCTGGAGGCCTAACTGCTTGTTGTTTCTATCTTGTTCTCTTAGGTGTAGGAGCGGGTACCGGTGAGGTTTTCCTTCTCCTTACTACCCTTTTAAATTTTGCTAGTATTTCACTATCAGAGGAGGTAGCAACCGGTGAAAGATGTGTTTCCGGTTGTAGTCCTTCCAAGTCACTCTCCTTAATACTAGTTTTATTCAATACATCTTCCTTGATTGCTTTTGCCTTCCTTGTTCCTTTTCTAACTTTCTGTTCAGTTTTCTTTATTCTTTTCGAGATTGAATTTTTCTTTCAATTGTTTCAGCACTACCAAATATTTCTTCAGTTGGTTCTTTAGGGGCTTCTAGAAGTGCTTTTGCATAAGTTTCAATTATGTTCTCATCTGCCTCATATCCCATTTTTGTAACCCAAATAGTCCTCAGAACCACTGCCTCCATCCAAATTTCATCTTTCTTTATCACAAAGCATATCTCCTTTTGATATTTATCTACTATAGATTGAGATAGCCTTTCTCTAATTTTCATTGTAGCCTTCAGTGTTTGAAAATGTTCATTTATGTTCTTTTCTCTGTCATCTCCCATGTTGTTCAGTATATCTAGAAGTTGTTTTCCTACCGTTATGTCAAAACCAAAATCCTTTCTACCAATATCGGGTACTTCTTTGGTTATATACAACATTAAACATACAAGTAAGTTGCCAAATCTGAAAGTCCCTTTCTTATCCCCTTTGATTTTCTTTAGGTTGTCTAGCAGTTCATCCTTAACCATTCACATGTGTCAATTTTTGCATTGTTGTTTACCAAGTCATAAGCACTTTTGATACATAAGTTAGAAACAGAGTTTAATTTATTGGCATGTGTAACTTTGTATCTAAGAATCATGCTAATCAACCTTACATTGATATCCTTTACATTGTTTACTCTCAAGGATCTCTTGTCAAAGCTTGCACCGGTTAGGGTCATTATAGTGTCATTTGGAACCTTTTTAGTTTTATCAAGCCTGCTACCAGTGGAAGGTAAGCTTGTCACTGCCCTAACTGCCTCTTTGGTTATCTTATGAATTGAATCCAACCAAAAGAACTCCCCATGAACTCTGCTTAACACAATCCTTATAACATCCTTTGGAAATTTGGGAATACTAAGAATCTCCACAAACCTAGGGTTTCGACTATCTTATGTTCCGGTTTAACATTTCTATTTTCATCACATATAACAGTCTTGTACATATTCTTAATTTCATCATCTCCTAGTTCTTCTATACGACAATGTATGTAGATTCTAGGATCCTCAGCATAAGCAACTCCTTTAGGTATTTTTGAGAATGCTCCTAGGGTATCATCTTTCTTCGCAATTTTGGGAATAATCTTAAATATGGGTCTAGGGCACTTAACAACTTCAATTACAGTAGGGTTTGCAATGAATTCAAGTGTAGAGGATGAAGCCATTGTTATAAATACCTTAATTTGCCTTTATGTATGAGTGCTTGAATGATTTGCTTCACTTCTAGCTATGGATGCCTTTGCTTGGGATTTTCGCGCTCTAAGGAAGTTTGAATGCTCTATGAATGAAAAGAGAGCCAAAATATTTGCTTTATAATGTCATTTCCTCCAACTACAACATTTAATACCTGTCGGTTAAGTAAAACTTAACACATCTGTCGGTAAAGAAGTATTTCAACTTCTCACCATCAACCGAGGGTAAATAAGCATGTTTTTCAATTTGTTGCCATACCCCCAAAAGGTTTCTTTTCAGTTAGATGAAGAATCTCCTGCTGGTGGAGTGATACTTTGTTCTACCGGTGAAGGAATAGCTTCATTAAAATTCATATTTGACTTTCTGATCCATTGTTTTGAAAATTCTTGCTTTACTTCTTCAACCTTTTCTTTACCTTTCAAACTGGGTCCTTTGTTATTTGCCAATGATGCCTTACTTCTACAAAATTTTGCAATATGTCCAATCTTGTTACAAGCATAACAAGTCACATTGTTTTTCTGAATAGCTTTTCCATATCCTATGCCGGTATGTGTTCTACATTGATTAGATAAGTGTGAGATTTTGCCAAGATCAAGAGGCAATGGAAAGCACAAATAAGAGAGAACAAAATAGATGATAGAAATAAACTGTATTCTATCAAGATGAAAAATATGATCAACTGGATCATTAAGCATTACATACAATGAATATAAGCCTACTTATATAGGCAAGGCTATATGGATATGTGAGCACACAAACATGACATGTGGCTCAATAAGAAACAAGGGTAGGTAGGAAATAGGTGTGGGTAGGTAGGAGAAACAATATAATATTCCACATGAGGTGGATCACCCACTCAATGTGGAGTGTAACAACAAGATCACACCATAAAAGGTGGAAATTCTCCAACACACTCTATCCCAATGTGGCACAAACACCCAAGTGTATTATACCCAAACTACTATGAAATGCATTTCCTAAGTAAACTTAAGTAAGTGTAATAATATCCAAGATGAATAATTATTTACACCAACACCCCCCTTAAGTGCAACTTAGGGGAATGCACTTAAGTCTACAATGCAACTAAGCAATGCAAGATGGGTCCTGGCTACTAGGCCATGTTAGGTACCCATGTACAAATGCAAATGCATGAAAACCAATGCAAGAAAATCTCTCACAAAGTGGGGAGAGAGAGAAAAACCCAATGGGAAAAAACCCTCCCCCAAAAGAGAGATGAAAACATACAAGAGAACTCTCATAGAAGAATGTGAAGGACAAAACCCCATGTGAGGAAAAAGTCCCCCCCATATGAGAGAAGAAGAGAAGCTAGGAAGACCCCCCCTCAATGTGGAATCTGCACCAATGATAGAAGCTCGATGTATGAAGAAACTACTCCACGAACATCGAACAACATTCCTCCCCTTAGGAAGAAACAAAACCAAAGGTGTATCCATGAAGTCTCCCCAATCATGAAGGGAAGATGTATGAAAAAAACTCATGATAAAAGGAATCTCTGAAAACTGCTCCAAGTGTCCCCATGTCGATGCTGAAAGATACCCCCTCCAAAGGTGGTAAATTGTGCCACACTGCTAAAAAAGGCACTCCAAGATCTAGTGGAGATGGATGTCGAACATGTCCCAAAGACTCACATGTCTCCTCAAAAAATAAAGAGACCTCCTCCAACTGTTGTACATAAGTATCCACAATCATGTCAACCTTGAAAGAATGATCATGTAGAGAATGAAAAAGAGGGTCAGAGTGTGCCCTCGCAACAATCGAAGAAGGATCACCTTCATCAAAGAGAAGATGAATGTCATCAATGATGTCTCCCAAATCTGCAATGTAGGATTCCACAAACAAACCTGCAATATCTGTCAAGTAATCATCCCATGAATCTGAAGCTGGAAGACAATGAATATCCTGCTACACTGAATCACATGAAGGCAAAACTATCGCACTATCTGTATCATCAGGTGCAATAGGTGATGTGATATCAATATGAGGAGATGAAATACAAGGCTCAAGAATGGGGTCACATGTGAGAATCCCCATGTTCAAGTGTCCAAAGTTCTCCTCAAAATCTGAACCATCACAATAAGTGTGATCATAATGTGTAGAATCATCAAATGTGAAATCATCATCATCAACAAAATCTGAAAAGGAGTATAACCAAGATGCATGATCAACCACCCCAGTCACAATGATAGCTCTAGTATCCAAGTCTCTAATGAAAACTGACTCAGGTGTGAACTCCACAACTCTCTTAGTTGCGCCATGTGTGATTTGATAGATAGAAAGGAGATTGTTTGTCAAGTGGGGTACACACAACACATTATTGAAGGAGTTATCCCCAATTTCAATAGATCCTTTCCCAATCACATCCATGTATGTATGATTTCCCATCAATATTTGCGGCATGGTGCAAGGCTCAAATGTAGAGAACATAGACTGCGAAGATGTCATATGATGAGAAGCCCCTGAATCTAGAAGCCATCTCTCTGAATCATGACTGATAGTAGCACATAGAGCTTTTCCTTTTCTTGTTCCAAAAGAGTGAGTCTTGCCACTTGTAGAAGCCATGAATGCTTTCCCTTTTCCTTTTGAATGTGAGGGAGTGGAAGTTGATGAATCATCCTTCTTGTAAACATTAGGCAAATCAATGTTATGCTTTTTGAGGATATGTGTGAGCTCATCAATCTTCTTAAAATGGCAACGACGCTCCTCATGATCAAACTTTTTACAATAGGCACAAGTAGGTCTCTCACTCTTTGGTGAATTATCTCTCTTGGAAGAGGATGAATCTCCTTGTTGTGGAGAAGATGGTGCTTTGTCCTTAGGCTTTGATTGCCATTTCTTCTTGTTTGAGTTGTCCTTCCCTTGATTTCCTTTGTTCCCTTGATTTGCCACTAATGCTTGAGACTTAGAAGTCTTAAGAATGCCCATGCTTATCAACTTAGTTTGTTCCATCATCAACATTTCATTGAAAGCATCAAATGTAGGCATTTTGTAGCTTGAACCCATTGTCATCCTATGGGTTTGGAAACTAGAAACAAATGCTGCATATTCTTGTGGAAGCTTGCCTATCAAGTTGAATATCAATTGAGTGTCCTTCTTATCAATGCCACAATCTTTGAGTTGTGCTCTCAACTCATTTGCCTTAGTGACATAATCTTGTATAGTATCAAAGTTCTTGGGATCTAACATGGTGAGATCACTATCAATCTGATATCCCCTAATTTCATCAACTTGATCATACAAGTCTTGAAACGTTTTCCAAGCATCCTTGATTAGAGTACACTTCTCAATATGAAAAATGAGATCCTTTGATACATACTTTCTTAAGGTACCAATTGCCATGTGTAAAGCGGAAAATCGCGATCGAACCCTAGTAGCTCTCCCCTCTTCCAACTCCAAGGAGAGAGAAGGGAGATTCACTAGGGTTGATGGTTTTCACTTAGGGGAGAGACTTTACATTCAAAAGAGGGGTTGAAACCCACAAGATCCAATCCCACACAATGCAAGATTGGATGCTAAATGCGTTTCAAGGGTTATGACAGCAAGGCTACCCTCTTTCGTAAAGAATGTGCATAGAAGAATTAAGCTAGGAATGCATAGAAAGTGACAAAGATTCGCTTATAAACTGAGATAGGGATATAGGATGAAGCTGCGGACCTGGAATTAGCAGTAAAATGTTGATACGGTGCTGTCCTGCAAATTTGAGCAAAATTTGTCAGGACGATGGTGCCCGGCGCCACGGTCCTCCGAAAAACCCGCGAAACGAAGGGGGATCTGTTCGTCTCTGCACAAGGATTCCAGATCTTCAATTTCAGCCGCGTACCTGCAACCTACACACAGAAAAGTGAAGACGATTGGGGGGTTAGGGATTAGGGGTTTGCCTTTAGGTCAAACCCCGGTTTTGGAATTAACCAAGAAATGAGCAAGAGCTGTAAATGTAAATGACTGTAAAACAAGTACTAATACCTTGTTCTAAGGATGTTTGTATCCTTATGTGCGAAGGTTTAGATGTTGTTGTTTGTTGTATGTTTGTATGTTGTATGTAGCATGTAGTATGTGATCTCCTCTTCAATGGTTGAATCCTTGTCTTGAATGCAACACTTAGCCTTGAATGGAGACTTGAAATGATCAATTGCTTGAAGGAATGCTTGAATGCTTGAATGCTTGAGTATAATTTCCACGCCTTTTCCATCATATCGAATGAAAGAGGAAAATGTAGTTTATATACTTGTCATTTAGGGCTGATAGACTGATTTTCCCGACCTTAGGCCGACCAGGGAATGTAATTTCCAATTTGCAAACAAAAAGACCCGAGACCCCTTAGGAGACCGGGCCCAAAATAGGACCCAGGGACCAGGGCGTTGGGCGCCCTGGTCCCACCTCCCGGGACAGCAGGGTGCAAGGAGGTTCAGGCCAGGGTGCTTGAAAAATGCAGTTTTCAGTGTCATAATCAGGTTTCGGGGTCTCCATTCAGGTTGCGTGTTGCATCGCCATCGTGAAGACCGAAATGCAGTCGAAATTGCAAGTGTCACAATTTTAGGACGCTACACCATGATATTTTTAGTGAGCCAATCCAAGTGACCAACTGGATCAACCTTAGGATCAGCGGGAGCAACAATAGTTCCATCAATGTAATGAGTTAGTCCTTTTTCCATAAGTTTACTCCATTCATCAATTTTCCAAGTAGCATAATTATGAGGAGTTAATAGAGGAAACTTAGAAGAACCCGTAGCAGCAGAAAGGAAGGAACACAAGAGCACAAAAGCACAAGATACACCCCCCCAAATTCACTCAATCAAGAAACCCCCCAAAATGTTGATTTTGGCACTTTATACTTAGTGCATATACAATGGGCCACTTGCAAAACAAGGCAAAGTGGACTTCTGATTTCAATTTACAACTTATCAAAATGAGATCTAAGAGACTTCAACAAATACTGCTAGTGATCTAAACTGAGATCCAAGCAAAATGCAAGTACCAAATATGCCAAAAATGGCCAAATTATGAAAGTACAATTTCTACTTAAAATCACTACAAACAGATGGCAGATTATGAAGGTAGATGAAAAAATATGCACTTTCAAAAAAAATGGCACCTGAAAAGGAGTCCATATGAGCCCAAATGAAGCCTCCAAAGTTGTAAAAATTGGGATTTCACGATTTCTAAAAAACTTGTATCCAAAAATTAGAAAAATCATGCACCACTGTACATATCATGAAATTCTACCCCAAAACAAAAAAAATTGCTCGAAAAAACGAGTCCGGATGAGTGAGATATCGCTATATGAAAAATGCCTACAAAATTATAATTTCTGGAAAATTTCCGCCACAACGTCAAACTTCAAA
Source organism: Cryptomeria japonica (assembly GCF_030272615.1). Taxonomy (NCBI): domain Eukaryota; kingdom Viridiplantae; phylum Streptophyta; class Pinopsida; order Cupressales; family Cupressaceae; genus Cryptomeria; species Cryptomeria japonica. The sequence goes on along the minus strand of NC_081410.1, from coordinate 385,012,494 downwards.
TGTCTCTAGATTTGGCCTTCGAAGTCTGATTTGGATGAAACAAAAGTCAAAACTGACTTTCTTGGACCTCCTCAATCCAATGGTAACCTCAGATTTGATCCATCAAGCTTCAATAATAACCTGCAATAGAAAGATCCAAAATGCAAACCCCAAATAGCATCAAATTTCTTTCAATTGGCAAACCAATGACACTCTAATGGCTCTGATACCATGTGAGATTTTGCCAAGATCAAGAAGCAATGGAAAGCACAAATAAGAGAGAACAAAATAGATGATAGAAATAAACTGTATTCTATCAAGATGAAAAATATGATCAACTGGATCATTAAGTGTTACATACAATGAATATAAGCCTGCTTATATAGGCAAGGCTATATGGATATGTGAGCACACAAACATGACATGTGGCTCAATAAGAAACAAGGGTAGGTAGGAAATAGGTGTGGGTAGGTAGGAGAAACAATATAATATTCCACATGAGGTGGATCACCCACTCAATGTGGAGTGTAACAACAAGATCACACCATAAAAGGTGGAAATTCTCCTACACACTCTATCCCAATGTGGCACAAACACCCAAGTGTATTATACCCAAACTACTATGAAATGCATTTCCTAAGTAAACTTAAGTAAGTGTAATAATATCCAAGATGAATAATTATTTACACCAACAATAAGTATCCAAATCTTCCACAAACATAACATTATACATTCATTCTACAATTTTCTGAGTTATGACCAACTATATTGCATTTAGAACATTGACCGGTGGGTGCATTGGTGTTCTGATAGTTTCTAGATCTACACTGATTTGCTCTATGACCATACTTGTTACAGTTAAATCATTTTCCATTAAATTTGTAGGCATTAGGTTGTCTTGCCGGTTTACTGTGATCATGATTGTTTGCAGTATCGGAGCTTTCACCAACTTCAAAGCCAAGGCCATTTGTATTTCCATTAGGTTTCTAATTTTTCAACATGTCATCAAGTTCCTCTAAGATTTTCTTGAATTTCTCCTTGTGTTGATTTGCAGTAACCAACTCATTTTCTAAGAAATCTTTCTATCTCATGAGTTTCGTTTTGTCATGTTCCAAGTGAATTATATCTGTCTTCAACATGTCATTTTCATGACTGAGTCTTAGATTTTCATTTCCAGCAACATTGATTCTTCTAGCCAAGTCATCTTCATTCTTCTTTCGGTCTTCAATGTCTTTGCAAAACCTCATAGTCATATCTTGCATCTCATTCTTCATTGTACTGTTTTCTTGTCTCAGTTTGTTCACAAGGTCATTAAGAGTTTCTTTTTCATCATCATCACTCTACATCTTCTCAAAAAGTTCTCTTCTTTTGTTCCTAGCAATAGTGAGATTTTCTTGAAGTCCCTGAATGATTTCCCGTGCAGCCTTCAGATCATCTTCAAGTTTCATATTTTTCAACTTTTCTGCATCATAGTCTAAAAGAGTTGTTTCCAATTGCTTTCTCAAATTTTTCATCTCTGTCGGTATCAGAATCTTCCTCAAGCTATTAGGCTTTTGAAAATAGAGGACTAGGCTCTGATACCAATTGTTAGGATTCCCAAAGATACTGAGAGGGGGGGTGAATCGGTATCTAACCGGTTAATGGATTTTCTGAACTTATTAAATGAATTGCATTCCAAAATAGTGTACCGGTAAACTAAAAATAATGCAGTAAATAAGATTAGCAAACACAACATAGAAAGCACACCATAACACAATATTTTTAATGAGGAAACCTGGTGTGGGAAAAACCTCAGTGGGATTTGTGACCCACAATATTCGCTCACTGGCCAATAACTGAATATTACTGATACAATAGGGACCTGCACATGCAGGAAGGCCAACTACCTAAAGCTCACTACTTAAATACAAAAAGGAAGTCTCGCTAACTTACACAAGTGGATTATACAAATCCAATGGCATGTACTGCTTCAAATCAGCATCTACTATGCTAGGTTCAGTACTGGTTTAAGCTCTTGTAATAATCATAAACCTTATTCCACAATCTGCCTTAATATTCGCACATATTATCCATCTCGCATATTCCTATTCCTCAAATGTTCGATAAGATCTCATACTTATATATGAGCCTTATTACAATTCACCTTGTCGACTTACAAAAATATTTTACATATAAATACAAAATACAATAAACAAAAATCTTGTCGGCCAGGGTGTCGATGAACATCTTTGCCGCTGTCGGTGTCTGTGCCTGTGTTGGTGCCATAGGATTGTAAGGTTGCCATCAATGACAATACCTTCAATCACCTACAATTTCTCATTGGAGTGTGCATTTTCCAACAATCCTTAGATGATAAAGAGTCTTCAGAAGGGGATGAGGTTTCATTTGAGCAGTTCTCCAAAATGTTGATTGAGGAGCAAGTATCACATGTTAGGGATCCTGATGAAGGAGTTCCAACTGAAGAAGATCCAAGGCAATTGGCCTGCAAATATTTTATATCTGATGATAATTTCATAAAGTCTCCTGAATTCATGTCCTTTTTGTACAAAATGAAAGGAAAAGCAATTAGAGAAAGTGTTGGAGAGGTGGATACCTCTAATAAAAAACAATTGTCAACTACTCTAGAAAGTGAAATAGAATAAGAAATGAGCCAAATGACTCCCAAAAGAGGAAGAAAACTACTTGAAGATGCAGGTCTCCTGATCTTTCCTGGGTGGGATATGAATTCAGCATTAGTGTTTGATAGTTTCCTTCATAATATTGATGCAAAACATAAGTTCTCTCCAGAAGGTGTGACCCAAGTCTACATGGGGTCATTATACAACCCTGACAAGTAGTCTAGTTGATATGGTCATTGTATCCTCCAAACAAAAAACCCATAGTGGTTGATACACAAAAGGCCTTCGAACATATCATGACCTTGAAGGTTGGTGAGACAGACCCCATAGTTACAGCTGATTTAGGGGTGAACATTGCCAAATTAAATAAAGCTCAGATCCAATTACTATTGAGAGAGAAAAAATCTGGTAAAATTGAAAACATCAGGCTAAATAAAGAGATTGATCATCTGAAGGAGATGTTGAAACAGAAGGAGCCACAAAAACTGATAATGCAAGGTGAGAGCTCCTAGCCTCAAACCAAAAGAAGCCAAAAGTGAAACCATGTCAGTGATTATCCAAAAGAGGTTTACTAACTTGATGACATGGATGGACAAATACTATGATGTATACACTAAGAATCAGACCATTATTGAGGAGCATGAAAGACTAGATGAATGATTGCATGAGAGATTCAAAGAGATACAGGGTAGAGATGAAGCAGATCATGAAGCCATGCAGAATTGTGAAGGAATGATGAAAGTCCATAAAGATTATTTGGAAACATTGAGATCTGAGGGTGTTGATTTCCTTAGTGATGGATCAAATGGCATCCCACCCTTGCTTGATGAAGATGGAGATAAAAATGAGAAGGTGGATTGGATACAGGAATGCCAATAGGTAGTCAAGGATGCACTGAAGGCTGCCAAGAATGAAGATGTTGATGGGGTGGCAAAACACATCGAAAGCATGGTGCTAATGGAGGTGGAAGCTTGTGATACCATCCATGATTGTGATACCCGATATAATGAGAAATATTTGGCACATTTAACTAGTGTGCATTTATGTCTAACTAGATGATTAGTTTCTTTAAGTGTTTAGTTTATTTCCAAAAGACCTCTTTCAAATGGTGTAACCCTTTGATATGTTATAAAATACTCAATGTAATCATTTGCAAAGCATTCAGAAGTTTAGCAAGTTTTCCTAAAGTTTAAGTTTCAAGCAGTTTGATATTTCAAGAACAAGACTTCATTTCAAAGTAATACAAAGAAATCAGTTTCCTTATTTGCAAATTGTGTTGTGGAATTTTTCATTTTCGAATCAGTTCTCTGTTATAATTAGTTGTGGTTGATAATTACTACTCTAAGTCACCATGTAAATAAATTGTGTGTTATTACATAGTTGGAGCATCAAGATACATCTGAGAATCGTTTTGTTTGTTGTGTCTTGTTTAATCGGTCTTTCATAAGGAAAGTTAAACTCAATTAAACTAGTTGTGAAGAACATCATACAATTATATAGCATTGGAGGTTGGGTAGTTGACAGATCCATCCAAAGGAGGATTTAAAAATTATCTTTTAAAGTTATACATAGGATTTACAAGTGAATGACTCTATTGCCCAAAAGAAATAAGGCATTGGTTAAGTTGCACATAAAATTCAATTCAAGATCAATCAAATCATTTTCAGTTTTATTCTTATGCTAGTAGGAGGTATAAGTAGGATTCAGAATAAAAATAGTTAAAGGGAGTACAGTAGGAATTGGATTAAATCAGAATAATTAATCATTTAAAGAAAATAATCAAGAAAGTAGGAAAAAATGAATAATCAGAACAATAAAATAATCTATCCCAGAGGTATATGCCACTCTAAGATAAAACTAGAAGTAGAAGATACAGTGTGAAATCTGCTATAAAAAGCACCAAATTAAGAAAATAAATTGGTCAGTAGGTATACCCGCCTATATTCTCCAGAGCCTGAAGTGAGGGAGTTAGCAACCTTGAAAGGTTCACTCTATTAGTTGGCCAAATCAATTGGAAGATTTTATCATTGAGCAAGGCATACTCATAGTATTTTCCAATCTGTTGATTTGAGGACAAACAAGATTAACCCTCAAAAGCCAATTAACAGGCCAATTATAAATGGTTTGAACCAAGGATGTAAGAAGTACAAGAAAGAAGCCCCACTATTTCTCCAGGGTTCTCCCCAAGGTAAGGGTGCTCCATTTTTAACATGGTAGAGACAGACCCATGGGGTTTGAACCTAGTTTGTAGGCATTGTTCAGCCCAACAATAAGAATAATAACTATAGTTAAAGTCTCAACCTGAAGTTTGGACATTCACTCTATGAAGTTACTATTTCCATAGCTAGTGTTCATTTGATTGTCAACCCAGGGACATAATACTTGAAATGGGTCTGCACTATATATGCACTAAGTTCCTGTGATAGCTACCTTGCATTACTGCAACAACTAACATCTATGTGGGAAAGGTAAGAAAGAATTGAAATAACTGAATGGCTACAGGAAAAACTCTGCATTAACATAAATTTCATTCAATAAATACTAAGTCCAAAGCTGACAAATAGGAATTACTATGTTTGCTTTAGTTGCAGGAATAGTCAATGGATGTGTTTCCAGTGGCTGCAGGAATAGTCAATGCAAGAACGTCTACTGCAACTAAAGAAGAAAACTAATTTTAACAAAGGCATAGGAACACTCACAAAGTTGGCCCCCTTGGATGAGTGCTTCCAAGCTTCCAAAAATAAACCTAAGTGCTCAGAATAACAATTCTTTATTCATTTTTCCTCAAAAGTCAATACATTATTCAGAATCAAAAGAAACTCAAAACGCTTTGTCACTTTATTTCTAAATCTTCTGCTCTTTTTCTTCTCTTTTCTTTCGAACCTCTTAAAAGAGACAAAGATCCTTATTTAAAAGAAAAACAACTGCATCCTACAACACAGATCATGTAGATGAGAAGAGGCGGATAATATTCATGAAGGGAAACAATCGGAGTTAAGCCACTGATAACATGGATCTAAACCAAACCATAGCCATAACAAAGTGTGGTGGTATTTACAATACTAATGCCCACTTGAGTTAGACATGAATGATTATTGTGCACCTACTTCTCCTCTGTCGTTCTTACACTCATCATCTTCTTCACTAATTTGATCTTTCAGTCACCTCCTTGAATATCTCTTACTGCAATTGTCGTGACAGGAGATCTTCACCGCAACATCATAATTATTCTTGCAATTCAAAAGAAAGAACATACAAGCACATGCACATATATTTTAATTAATCAAAACATCTATTAATTTCACACATGATATTGCCTAAGATAATCCGCATGGCAACATGAATGAATCACATGGCTGCAAGAACAACTGGCAAAGACAAAACATGATTTAATAGGTCCATCTTAACATATGAAATGCATATATTCAACTTTTAATACATCATCACTATCCCATCATATAAATCAAAATATGAGAAAAACTTATGAGTTATGGGAATAAAAAGATGCTAATGTCTCAACTCATCATGCCCCCCAACTTAAGGTCTTGTTGATCCTCCAGCAACAGGAAAATTCCTGGTTCTGGCACTAACTCTTAAGTCACCAATAGTTCCTTGACCTATTCCTCCTGAAGCTAAATTCCAATAAAACCCCTTCATCTTTTCTAGACTGGACCATATGGCCTCTTCTGTATCTGCTTCATAGGGTTTGTCTGTAATCCTACATCCCAAAAATGGCCACATGAGGATAGGGGGTTGAAAGATCAAAGGTAACCAGTTATGGTTTTTCATCCTGCCCAGTTGGATATATTTAGGGGCTCTTTTTATAGCTGCATGAAAATTTGGTAGTGAATGAGATTCTCCCTATTTTAATTCCTCTGGCAAATTGTTCCAACACTAAGTCAGGCAGTCAATTGCAGTTGCACCTTCATTCTGAATTAAGTGTTCATATGCTTGGAATATTTATTCCCTCATTGGAATATTCCTAAGTGGTAATGGATAATCAAATTCAATACTCCTATGTGTTTTGGCATGTGTCCCCATGCTAATCTCATTTTGAATCCATGACATTAAGGATTTTATGTGGATATCACCAATGTATAGCAAGGGATTCCACTCACTATCAGAAATCACAGCATAGTTATGCAAGTAGAGTTCACACAATAATTTTTTCACGGTTGTTGGAGAAGTCTGATATGCATCATAAAATTCCTCAGGGGTGTCTAAAGAAGGGCTAAGGTGCCTAATAATGTGGTTTAATTTAGAATTTAAATACCACTCCTTTAAATGCAGAGCATAAACTCTTAGTGTCATCCTACATTGCATTAACTCAGGGACCATATTGGTAATTGTATCAATCTTGGTTTCTAATTCTTCAATTTTATCATCGCTTCTTTCTATCTCCCTTTGTTGCTTATCAACAATTCCATGTAATCTAACCCTACCTATCTCCCACTACCTATAGAATGTTAATGCAATAGATAAACTGGTGAGAGATGATGGAGGTATAATAGTTGTTACCTTAGGACATGGAATTTCTTTAACATGTTCCTCAAGTTGTTCTGCCACATATGCCAAACTTGAAAGCCTGTCAACGTCATGTTCCTCCTGGGTTTCAACCTCTGCTGGACTCTCTTGTTCCTCTTCTGATGATTCAACTGAAATAACCTCTGTTGCATCACCTGTTGGACGGACTTTTTGGGTACTACTTCGACTCCTTCTTGCATAAACTTTTGGAGTGGTTGCAGGAACGGTTTCTACCAGAGGCTTTGCTGCAGGGGTATTTCCCTTCGACCTATGCCTCTTAGCTATAGGAGAAACCTGCGTTGTGTGCGGCTGAATCATAAGTTCATCTTCTGCATTAATTACTTCTAATTCTTTCCCTTTCCTTTTAGAAGATGTCGCTCCTCTTTGGAAAGAAGTGGAGGGCTGCTCAATATTTGTTTTCGCCATCTCTTCCTTCGTAATAGTCAAAGCTTCTTTGGTGACAAGAGATTCATTCCCTACAGAAATATTAGGAGAAGAGGGTCCTCCTATATCCTCCTTTTGAATTGCTAACTCATCTACAATAGGAGTATCTTCGATCCTAAACTGAAGTATGTCTTCAAATACCCCCCATGCCATCTATGAAACATCCCTAAGAGAACGTTCTACCAATAATTTTATCAGACCATGATGACTGATAGAACGATTTCCATTCTTCCATATTTCTTTGGCACTTGTGGAAATAAGGTGGTATAAAAAAATTGGAACATTTACCCTCCAGCCATGTCAAAAATGACTAAGCAATTTGAAATGGGCTGAATGTAAATTTGAATACCTTCCATCGGAGGTAATGTACTTCATTATGTACAAGGCCACTTGGGGCCATTCTGTTGGAAGAGATACCCATCTAGTTCCTTGTCCACCATTAGAGGTCCATCTATGTGGTGCGTAAATTCTACTCTGGCACTTCTTGCATCCTTTAATTCAGGAAAAAACTCTCCTTCCTGCAGCAACCCTGTAACTTCAGTTATTCGCTACTCTGTAGAAATAACCCTTAATCCTTTGACAGTATCTTCCCCTTGGTTGAATGAATGCATGAACGCAGAGGCAGTTTCCTCATTATAATCTGTTATTTTCATAAAGTAGTCAATCCAACCATGCAACCAAAAATAATTCTCACAGAGAGCATCCTATAGCAACGCATCATGGATTACTGGTTCATGGTGGATAGGATCTCCACCCATGACTATCTCAGTTAATGAAACAATTTCTACAGCTGAAAATATTTGATTTGAAACTTCCTTCCTTACTTCCAGTTTTGGTGGTAGAATTCATTACTTTCTCATGCCAAAGAATATCTCATTAAAAGAATGATGGTAAGAAATCAATTCAAGATACTAAAAAGGATAGATAATTACTAATTTTGGAAATCGAACTATAAAACACCCCCCCCCAACTTATTTTGGAACGTGTCCACACATGCGGAAAGGATTTAGGGAAGTGTACACAGATTTGGTATTGGCAATAATCATAGTGAAATAATAAATGCATAATTAATTAAAATAATATATGTACATACTTGCAGTCGTGTGAATAAATGTTGCATGAAAACGGCTAGTCAAAAGAATGGTAAAATGAAATGATTTGACAGAAATGAAATGATAGATAAAGAAATGAGATGGGATGGGATGACATGGATGGAATATTTATTTATGGAGAATAATATTTCCATAAGATATGGAAATATCTTTATGAAATGATGCTTGAAGAATTATAGTGTTAGGAACGTTCCCTGTAGAAGCTGCAGGAACTGTACTCCAAATGCTCCCTTCTGCAGAAATAGGAACTTGCCCAGTTGTTGCAGGAACCAATATTTGATCTTTCTTGGTGAATTGTTCCAGGAACTGCTCTTTGGTTGTAGGCTTATGATAGAGATGTAGTCGGTGACCATTTACTAAAATCTTAAACCGAATTGGATCAATAGTGGTCAAACAAACAACTCCATTTTTTAAAACTTCCTCTATCTCATATGACCCTAACCACCTAGTTTGTAGCTTTCCCATAGTATCTTTATATCTTGAATCATATAGCAGCACCTAGTCTCCTGCTTGAAACTTCTTCTCATTAATATATTTATCATGCCACTTAGCTCTCTGATTTTGAATTAGTTTTGTTTGTTGGACAACCATTTTTCTCCACTCATCTAAAGCATTTAATTGTTGAATACGTCTTTCTGTGCTTCATAAAGTATCATATTCAGTTGCAAAGCTATACTTAGAGTTTTATGTTCAAACCCAATAGGCATCATTGATGCTTTTCCATACATCATTTCAAAAGGTGTAAAGCCAATTGGTGTCTTCCATGTTGTTCTATATGCCCAAATGGCTTCTGGAAGTCTGTGAGACCAATCTTTTTTATGAACAACTACTGGTTTGGTAAGAATGGCCTCTAGCTCCCTATTTGTGACCTCTACTTGTCCATTTGCTTTTGGATGGTATGGAGTAGATTTTTTGTGCCTTATATTGTATTCATTGACCAAGGTTGCAATCAATGTGGAAGTAAATTATGGTCCTTGGTTTGATACAATTTCCCTTGGGACTCCATACCTGGTAAATATCTCTTCATAAAGGAACTCAACCACTTTAGTATCTCTTGCATGTGTCATAGCTTGAGCTTCTACCCATTTGGTTACATAATCAGTACATACCAGAATGTGAGATTTTCCATTAGAAGGGGGATTAATTGGCCCAGCAAAATCTAATCCCCATTTATCAAATGATCTAACTAATATTTGTGGGTATAATGGCATCTCATCAGATTTAGTAGGCCTCCCCATGCGCTGGCATCTGTCACATTTCCTTGTATACTGTGTTGCATCCCTATATAATATTGGCCAATCATATCCTGTGTTCAGTATTTTAAGTGTTGTTCTCTTAGCAATAAAATATCCTCCACGTGGTTTATCATGACATGCATGCAGGATATCATATGTTTCATCCTCCCTTACACATCTTCTCATGACTTGGTCAGGTCCAATATAAAATAAACAATCAACAATCCATGAGAAGTTAAAACTTTTCTTAACTAACAACCTTCTTTCTTTAGGAGAGAAATGAATTGGCATTTTAGCAGCAGCTAAATAATTGGCAATATCAACATACTAGGGAATGTGGGCTTGTATAAGGAATAAATGTTCATTCAGAAAAGCATCATCTATGGCTGCAACATCTTCCTACAATTGAAGCCTTGAAAGATAATCTGCAACCACATTGGACTTTCCTACTTTATCAATAACTATGATATCAAATTCCTACATCAGCAATAACCAGCGAGCTAATCTTCCAGTAATTGAAGGCTTATTCATGAGATATCTGATTGCAACATGATTAGTGTGCACAAATAAAGGATATCATGTTATATAGTGCTTGAATTTGTTGAGTGCATATATAACTACTAACATTTCTTTTTCAATGACTATGTAATTTAACTCAGGCCCCTGCATGTTCTTGCTGATATAATATATTGCATTCTCCAACTTATCAATCTTTTATCCTAAGACTGCTCCTATTGCATAATCAGATGCATCTGTATGAATTTGAAATGGTAAGGACCAGTTTGGACCTTTAAGAACTGGTGCTTGGGTCAAATCTTGTTTGAGCTTTAAGAAAGCTTCATTGCATGAAGAAGTCCATTTAAATTCCATATCCTTGGTCAGAAGAGAATATAAGGGACTTGCAATTTTTCTGAAATCTTTGATAAACCTTCTATAATATCCAACATGACCAAGAAAACTTTTGACATCCTTCTTCTTTACCGGTGCAGTGATATTTTGAATAACTTCAATTTTTGTTGGGTCAACTTGTATTCCTTTTATAGAGATATGATGACCAAGGACTATACCTTCCTGCATCATCATGAAGCACTTTTCACTATTTAATGACAAATTATAGTCTTCACACCGTTGCAAAACTTTCTTCAAGTTCTCCAATGCTTCTTCAAATTTTGAACCATAGGTTGTAAAATCATCCATATAAATTCCCATGTTGTCTTGAGAAATATCTGAAAATATGCTTATCACTACTCTTTGAAAAGTAGCTGGAGCATTATATAATCCAAAAGGAAGAACAAAATATGCATATGTTCTCCAAGGACAAGTAAATGTAGTCTTTTCTTGATCCTTTGGGGCAATTTGAATCTGGTTGTAACCACTGAATCCATCAAGAAATGAGAAGTATCGCTTCCCTGCCAAAGATTCTAATACCTGATCCACAAATGGCAATGGAAAATGATCTTTTCTGGTTGCTAAGTTCAAGGCTTTGTAATCAACACATACCCTCCATTTTCCTCTTTTCTTAGGAACTATTACCAAAGGTGATACCCACTAACTATCAGAAATAGGATAGATAAATCCAGCATTCAACAACTTCTGCAATTCCTCTTTAACTATTTCTCTTAATGCAGGATTGATTCTTCTTTGTGTCTGTCTAAGTGGTCTACAGTCTTCTTTTATGTAGATATGATGGGTACAAATTGTTGTATCAATTCCATGCATATCCTTGTAATCCCATGCAAAAGCATGTTTATGACATTTGAGCAAATCCACAAGTGTCAATCTTTGAGTTTCTACAAGATTACTGTTGATATTCAAATATTTATTTGAATCAACTTCTACTTTGATAGTAAGATCAATCTAAGATATATCAAAAAAATGAGAAGCACGGACTTCTTGCGGCAACAGAGTATGCAATATATCAGTGGCTACAAGAAAGTCTGAGTCTGCAATATTAAGAACTAACTCCTGCAATTTCTGCTCTTGTCTTAACTCATTTGTTAGAATTTTCTAAATAATTGAGTCTTCATCATGAAATTGGATGAATGGTCCTTTATTAATCATCATAAGGTGATTGATAGAGTCAACTCCTTCTTCAAATTTTTCCCCCAAGTTAGGCCAAATGGCTTGTTGCTGATCAAATTGGGGCTGAGCGGGAGAATACAAAGCTAATGTTTTGGTAGAGTTCTCATCTGAATTAGTCATATCCCCTGACCTACATCCAATATATGCATCAGCTGTAGAAAGACAAGGTCTTCCCAAAATCACTGGATATCCTCCCAATGTTGCCTTAGGAGAAAGGACCATAAATTTTGCAGGGTATTCCCAAGAATCCAAAGCAACAACTATATCTTCAATCATACCATCAGGTCGAACTGTAGAACTATCAGCAAGCTGTAGGACTGTAGGTGTAGGTCTGAGACTAGTGTTTTCAAGACGTTGCATAATATCCCTTGTCATAACATTAATGGTTGCTCCTAAATCGATCAAAACATTCTTTATCTAAGTGTCATTAATGACTATATTCACAATAGGGCTACTAGGATCAGCATACTTAGGAATTGAAACATTTCCTAGCATAATATCTGCTAGTTGACCCATTACATGCATTGTTTGCGGATCTTTCTTCTTTTTGCTAGGCTTCTTTAGACATGCTTCCCTAAGTGCCTTACTGTATACATGTGTTAGATACTTGATTAGTCCCAAAGACACTGAGAGGGGGGGTGAATCAGTGTCTAACCGATAAACAAAAGATTTAAACTTGTTTACAACTTTATAACCCAAATTAATATATCGATAAACAAATAATAATGTAGTAAAGAGAAACACAAGTATAGCCATCAATGCACACCATAACACAGATATTTTTGGCAAGGAAACCCGGTCGGGGAAAAGCCTCGGTGGGATTTGTGACCCACAATATTTACTCACTGGCCAATATGAATAAATATTACTTATACAATAGGGACCTGCACATGCAGGAAGGCCAACATCCTAGAGCTCACTGCTCAACAACAAAAATGGAGTCCCAATGACTACAATTGGATGGTTAAATCCAATGACAATGTACTGCTCAAAATAGCATCTGCAATGCTGGATTCAGTACCGGTTTAAGCTCTATCAAATACCTCTGCCATAAACTTTTATTCGCTCTTCTCTGCTCTTATTCGCTCATAAAATAATTACATTATAATGCATATATAGTTATTCACTCTCATATACCACTTGCATTCATTACCTAATTACATTCCTTGCTTACTTACAAAATGACCTACAAGATCTCATACATATATGAGTCTTTACAATACATCATGTCGGCTATACAATAATATTACTATACAAAAATATAATTTCCATGTTGGCTTAGAGTGTCGGTGTAGACTAGATGCGGGTGTGAATAGACTTGTAGTTCCTATCGGTGTCGGTAGATGATGTTTGTTGCCGGTGTAACCTGTGAACCATGTTACCAGTTGGTTGCCATCAATGACAACATCAACTATTCTCATCTGACTGTATAATGCCAACAATCTCCCCCTTTGGCATTGATGGCAACAATCTGAGTGTCGAAGGTGGAGTTAAAGTCTTGTGGTAGTTTAGCCCCAAATGTTGCCAAAATCAAAAGATATTTCTCTTTTTGTTTTGCCAACAATTTTTCCATTAGCCTATCAAATTTGAAATCTTGCTTGATGTCTCTAATGGTTCTATTGACTGCTTCTTCGTCAACAACGGTACATCCAAAAGTTTGAAATATAGGATTATCTTCTTCCTCTATTTGTTGTTGTTTTCTAAGTTGTTCGTATTGGGCTCTAGTCCAAACTAGCATGTGATTATTTCAAAGTTGTTAAGGTGACCAAAGGAAAAAGTCAATAGGTGATTATTGGTTTAGGAAGATATGCCTTGTTGATTTTACCGCTATTGTTTGTTCATTGTGATAAAGCGTCTCTTTGTTGAAAAGCACGTCTTTGTAAAATTTCTTCGTCAAACTCTGTACTGTAGCCACGTAGGTAGTGACGAAAATGGTGTAGGAATTTCCTATGTTTTAATAATATATTGCGATTGATATAAAAGAATCTTATTCTTTTCTAAGTAGCTTTATAATTGGGTTTTCTTTTCTTAAGGTGATACTTAAAAGTCATATAAGCATTTGACAATTTACAAGTTTGTTTGATTCCAATGTTGGTGCAATTCTGATTTTGATATAGCCTAGGTTCAAAATAGGAAAGATATATCCAAGATTATGAACCTAGTATAGATTGATCAAGCTTCGTGATAGAGGATTTGATTATCTTGATGAGAAACTTGATAATGATGTTGATTTTTTTGCACTTAAGATGTTTGAATCAATAGCTTGTTAAATGTTGATGTTTATAGAACTTCTTGGGAATAACCTGTAGGATTAGTGATCTAGTTGTTTGAGCTAGTTTGAAAATATGTGATGATATAGAGACAAACCTACTTCAAGAATAATTTTGATACTGACGTTTTGACACTTTGGTTTTGATCTGGTGTTTCAAGTGTTGGAAAGCTTTTTGTATTACCCTTTTGATCAAACTTTTTCAGCAATTTGTTGGATTTTTGCTCACACATATATGATAATTTTCTTCAATTTTTGACCATTTGGAACATATAACAAACACAAAAGAAACAATGTCTAATAAACAAAATGCACAAGCAAGTACAAATCTTATGGCAGGCTGAGACAATAGTTGTTGAATCTCACATGGGGTTTCCCCCGAGGCTATGCTATTCAAAGTGGATATTTAGATGCTTGACCCCACTGGCTCCACCCTCAGCACTCACTTCTTTAGGGCAGCCAAGCACCAGTTTCCATGAAAACTCCCCACGACAAACTTTATATCTCTACTAAGAACCATATGTGTGTGAGCCGCTTCAGAGGTCTGACCTCCTGCGCCAACAACTAGAAGGATTTTGGCAACTAGTATAAGTGGTTTTTAATAAAGGCTTCCGATCATGTGGCCATACATGCGACATTTTCAGCTCTGTAAATACAGAAGGTTCCCAGCCTATAGAGGTTACGCTCCATAGGGTTTATGGGGAAACATAGTGTCGGTATGAACTTATCAGCACATGTTGTTTGGGACTTTTGTCACAAACACAATTTATTTATAGTGGATTGGAAGGACTCGGTATTATCCCATTTCCACTTTAGGTCGTTCCCCTCTCATTGGCCCCCTCAAGGCAACTCAGGAAGACAGGCCCTCTAAAGGATTTAATTTCTTGAAAGTAAAGAAAGCATAAAAGAGTGGGTTTGGCTTTTTGGTCACCCAATTAAGGGGAAAGCATATACCTACCACTTTCGAGACACAGAATATAAGTGTTCTTTTTAACCTTTTCAAAGCAATTGTTGGCTAAGTCCTATTTGGAGATGTTGCTCCAACAAGCATGGTGTTTATTTTAGCCTTTTTAAAAGTCTATGTGCAACTTTTTTAGAGAAAATACTAAAAATGCAAGTTGCATGTTGTGAATTTTCCCTCTTAGTTAGACTAAATGAACAAAATATGATATGGTACTTCCCAAAATAAGACTTTTAATTAACTAGATGAGGAAATGCATAAAATTTGTCTTAAACACCATCCTGCACATGCATGTTAGTAGTTTGAAAAATCTAATATCTTGGACATTCGGACCTGCGAGGAATTTTTGTTAGTTTGGATACAAAAGCGCTAATCTAACATATGCACTATCTTTCTCCTCAGAAGTGCTAACCTGTAGAGAAAAAGCACTAACCTAGACTACAAAAGCATGATTTCTTTGATAAATGCGCTAATCTAGAGAACAAAAGCACTAACCTAGAAGACAAAAACACTAACCGACGAGGCAAATGCACAGATTTTCAGACAAAAGCGCTAACCTGCATGGCATATGCGCTAACCAGTGATGCAAATGTGCAAATTTTCAGACAAAAGTGCTAACCTGCATGGCATATGTGCTAACCAGTGATGCAAGTGCGCTAACCTATGAGCAAAAGCGTTGTCAAAATTCACACGAGTGAATCTGCATTATAAATGTGTTAATTTTATTTTTGCAAGATTTTTAAAGGTATATGTGAGGTCCATGAGCCCCACGATGGGCGCCAAAATGTGTCGACTTGAATTTCATCCTCATTATGCTACCTACAACAAGTTAGTTTCACAAAATACAAATGGAAAAGCTACAGGAAATCCAAACTCCACCAATAAAACTACATGAAATACATATGAAATAAAAATACTAATATTACCTTCATGGTTTATATCTCATTGTGTCATAACTCCATTGTTCCTGGTTGCAGATGGTGTGCTCTCATACAATGCACTAATAGCTTCCAAGATGGCATATGAAGAATGGACTGATAACTGGTAGCTAACTGATGTTATGATATGCAATACTACATGATTATGCTAAAATGATTATGCTATATGATAATTGCTATTTGCTTCAAGATTAAAACTCATAGATGCATATGATTAGCTTGCAAAATGCACTTGAAGTCCCTTGAAGTCTCTTGAATTCTCTTGAAGTCTCTTGAAGTCTAACTCTCTCTCAACTGAAGCTCTTGATTTTATAGACCTTGAGAGGATGAGAGGATGTGGCTCAGATCAACGGTCATGATCAGATTTGCAGATTTGGATGGCTGTGAGCAAAGGTGAAGGTTGAGAGAAAGGGGGAAGGAGAAGACAAGTGTCACTCATCTCACCTTGACTGGGTTGCTAACCGAGGGAATCTAGGGATGGTTGGAGAAGATTTAGGCATGATAGGACAAGTGGACTCAATTCCTTCCTAAGATGTAGGGGGTGTTGGAGAGAATATAGGAAATGGTTATGAAATATGTGTACGTACACAATATTCATTAATTTTGGAGGTTGGAGATAAATGATGAATTAATATTTAAGAAATATTAATTTCTTTAGCCACATGTTTGATGAGTTGGCAAAGGGAAGATGAAGTGGAGATGGAGGGTGAGTTGGATAAAAAAGATTAAATAATTTAGGAAATTATTTAATATTTGACACTATAGGATAGGAGAATAACTATTAAATATTAGATATTTAATTGATTGAAGGAGATAATTAAATATTAGATATTTAATTAACTTGGTTAAAAGGAATAATTAAATATTAGATATTTAATTATTTTAGATGAATAGAATAAATTAATTAATTAATAAAATATTAATTAATAGAAAGACACGAAAATGAATTAAATAAATTAATCTTTTCAAATTAACTATTTAATAGAAGAATAATTATTAAATAATTGCTCATAGCCATTTTTATGTGTATACAATAAACATAATCTTCTCATTTAAATATAGTATCTCAATCCTAACATCATGAACATTTCTTCGATATGAATCAAACAACAATACCACATCTTATTACAAGATCATTGTTTCAATTTCATCGAGACCTAATACATAGGAGTACATAGAGAAAGTGCAAGGTCTCTATTGCTACATCACATCCTAATGGCCTAATATTACAAATAACATAAGTACGCAATCTTATTTCCTTTTAGCATGTTGCATCATAGATTTACCTAACCATTCATTCCTCATAAATTCTTAACTACTCAAATAAAGCTTCAATGCAACTAGTCTATTCTTTTCATCATCATCCTAAGGTATAACATAGCTCAATCCTAATGCACGAATATAAATACAACCCTGTCTACTCCATCTTATAAACATATTATATCCATAAGCAATTTAACATATTAAATATCTTACATCTAGGAAACATCAAGCATTCTTCCAACCTCTACATCATGTCCTACTGCATTTTCATATAGTTAGCTAACTAAAAGATGCATACTCTCTTACATGATCATATCATCATTGTCATCTTATGCAAAGTCCTAAACACATAGCATTACACAAATAATTTAACCTTTAATGTCCATTAACACCTAGTTACTCAAGTATAGATCAATGCTAACCTTTTCATCCAACCATCATTCATTCCATAGCATATTATATTACTATCCATCACATGAGTGTAATACAACTCAAGTACAAATGAACAAATCCATTTTCATGATTTATTTTAAACTCGTACAAGCATTTACTACATCATGAATTATCCATAGATCTATACTTTACTCTAACAACGAGTCCTATTACAACTTCTTCCTCAAATACATGATAGTACAATATATAAGAATACATCATTTCTTTTACATACATATTTCAATATGATTCAATGTCTTCTTTCACAAACATAGGAAACCAATTCCAAAGTGGAATCTCATGAAGAACCCAATCCACGCACGCAATACCAAGGAGAGTATCCCAATGGAAGAAGGCATTCGACCACCTGACCATATGGAACCAATCAAGGAACCAACCCCCATGCTAGGAGATGACAAAGGTTCCAACACACACTCGTGACCTAAGCTGACACCTATCAACCCAAAGGATACATCAAGACTCAATAAGACTACAACAAGAGATCACAACACAAAGTTGCAACACCTGGTTGAAATCATCAAGAGACCCTCTAGAGGCACAATCAATAAAGCAAAGCATATGGATAATGGACTCATGTAACAAACTCAAGGAAGAAGGCCTTCACAAATGCAACATCAAAGATAAAAAAATCATGAATGCAAACCATAAAAGAAATCCAAATAGCATCATATCCTCAACAGTGAGGCATAACACATCCCACTGGAGTCACATAAACAATCCCTCAACATCAAGGCATTCTCCCTCTCGTCGGAGCATCAAATCACATAGGAACACCTCAACGGTAAGGCATGAACCCTCTTACCGGAGAACATGAAAAATCATAAGAGATAAAAATACATCATAACCACATCTGAAAATGCCAATACATATTGCACAAGCCATTGGAGTACTCACACAAACCAAAGATGCACTTAAACAAGCCAAAAACTGACTTCTAGAGACCCCCGGGACAACTCAGCACCTCTGAAACCTAGGTTAGCATTCTTGGTAGGTATGGTGACATTTTTGGCATGTATGGTAATATTTCTGGTCAATATGATGTCATTTATGGTCTCTAGGGTGGCATTTCAAGTAAATTTGGTTGAATCTGCAAATCAAGACCTCAGCTCTCATGGTAAGTTGGACAAAGCATATGGTACAAATAGTGGCGTTCTTGGCATGTATGGTGGCATTCTTGGTATGCAGAGTGGTGTTCTTGGTAGTTTTCATGGCATTTCTAGGTTTTTCCATGAGGTTTCTAGTAAAAGTGCAGAGATTAGCTCATTACAAAGGCATATGGCTTAGGAGGGGTCTCAGGAAGACTTGAGGGTATAAAACTACCCTCATACCAAACATAGGAGGTATGAAACATCAAAATATCATCATAGACCACCAACATATTCATCTCATGCTTCCTGGCAAAAAGATGTAGAAGAAAATCTCTCTCCTACTGATCAAAAACTAAGAAATGTGAAGCCTAGACCACTAGGGAGAGGGAGAGAAAAGAAGTAAACAAGAATTAATGACTCAAGAAAACAAGAAAAGATCTAACAGAATCCAAACAAGTGGAAGGAAGAGTCTACACTCCCTCAGAGTAGTCACAGTAAAAACACAATAATTCACAAAGAACTCAGAAAGCCAAATCTGCACTTCCCCCATTCCAATCTTGCACAACAAATTGAAATCCACTAAGGAACATCATTTCCACATCAAATAAAAATCCAAGAGAAAATCAAATTCAAAAATTTCAGACAGAGAGAAGACAATCTTTTCCAGAAAGAAGATGCAAAAGTAAGAACCACCAACCTACAATTCGCAAAACCAAAATTGAAGAAGAAATCTGAAAATGCCAAGCCTTCCAAAATCCAAATCACAATCCAAATTCCAAATCCAATCCCAAATTCCTCTTACAAAGATCTGTCGGATGATTAACCCATGCACAGACCAACAAGCCGAAATAAATAGAAAAAAATTAAATTTAAGACTATAGTTTTCTCGACCAATAGAAAAATTCCAAAAACCATATATCATACTTACCTTCACAAAGTTCGAAAAAGGCATAATATAAATATATATTTCTCACCAACCCAATATATAAATATATATTTGGTAGAAATAAATCAAATTCAATTACTTAGTATAGATATGACAATAAATTGGGAAATACAATTATTTCCTCAAAATTAGATGGTCGGTACAAATAATATTATTTACCCATACTTTATTAAATAATTCCCACATAATAATTTATAATTAATTATCATTATTAACATCAACTCCAATAAATAAAGAAATAAAATAAAATAAATAGAACTCAAATAAATAATTAAATTAAATTAATACATAAATAAAAGTCATCTCAACAATAAATTAAACAAATTAAATACAACAATCTTTTCTTAAATACAGAATCGCACGCGTATATCTATTCTACACTAATTAATTTCCTTACCTCTTCCATAGGAGAATAATCAAAAGAGAAAAGCATCATTAAACTACTATTTTCTTATATAGGTGCACCCCACACAAATTCTTTAATTTTACAACATGGTCTACGCTAAATCATTCTTATATGTATAATACAAATTCTCCCTCTTCCTATTCATACGAAAATCATGTAACAAGCATTAGATAAAAGAACACTCACAATTCTCTTCACTTAATAGCATGATCAATTATATAAGGAAAACAACCTTTAATATTCAAGAAAGCATTAGAAATTACAAGCAAGAAAGATCGCATAGAGTCGTATAGACGTTACGCTTATCTAAGAGGCATGCATAGGAAATAAATACATATATTGCACACAACTTATGATTCCTAGGAGGGATTAGGGAGAAACACGAAGCATAAACATATAAGATCTCCTAAATTCCCATTATATTTTTCCATTTCCAATTTCAAAGAACAACTCAAGCTAAGAGAATAGTATAGTACACCATGCAAGGCCAAGAGCAAAAACCCTAACCAGAGATCCCAGTGTTTGCAACACGGGCTCTAATACCAGATGTAATGCCCGCTAAAATACCCTAGAGGAATAAACTAAAATCTACTAACAATGCAAATAATTTTTTTTTAAAACATCCATTACTCTAAGAAATTATCATCATACATCAATGCAACATTAACTATTTGCAAGATCACATGAAACAACATGTACATAACCATAGAAATAAATTACGCAAGCGGACAATTTCATTTAAGTAACAACTTATCTCCAAACATACTCTCGCATACATAATCACTCCCTAGGGTATATTAATGTCACTACTTCACATCATCTAAACATAACACTTATCTAGCAGATCATAAGATACCATGCATATAACTAATTACTTTCCATGCAACTAAATTAACATTAATACATATGCATAACCCATCACATTGCATTTCCTTAAGTTCTGTTTATAACACTAATCAAATGTGTCTAAGTAGTATCTTGATTCTACAATCACTTAATGCTTTAAAAATCTAAATTGATTTATCTTCTTCTTCACATAGGACTTGTTTATTTCCTTGATCGCAACCATTATATACCTCATCAAGAATACTATCCATATTCATATGCAAGGTTATATTAATAAGCACTAATTATCCTTCAAATATGATAGCATACTACAAAACAATTTCAGGAATCATATTTAATTTTATAAACATAATTTTCTCATTTAAATATAGTATATCAATCCTAACATCATGAACATTTCTTCGATATGAATCAAACAACAATACCACATCTTATTACAAGATCATTGTTTCAATTTCATCAAGACCTAATACCTAGGAGCACATAGAGCAAGCACAAGCTCCCTATTGCTACATCACATCCTAATGGCCTAATATTACAAGTAACATAAGTATGTAATCTTATTTCCTTTTAGCATGTTGCATCATAAATTTACCTAACCATTCATTCCTCATAAATTCCTAACTACTCAAATAAAGCTTCAATGCAACTAGTCTATTCTTTTCATCATCATCCTAAGGTATAACATAGCTCAATCCCAATGCACAAATATAAATACAACCCTAATCATATGTCTACTCCATCTTATAAACGCATTATATCCATAAGCACTTTAACATATTAAATATCTTACATCTAGGAAACATCAAGCATTCTTCCAACCTCTACATCATGTCCTACTGCATTTTCATATAGTTAGCTAACTCAAAGATGCGTACTCTCTTACATGATCATATCTTCATTATCATCTTATGCAAAGTCCTAAACACATAGCATTACATAGATAATTTAACCTTTAATGTCCATGAACACCTAGTTACTCAAGTATAGATCAATGCTAAGCTTTTCATCCAACCATCATTCATTCCATAACATATTATAATACTATCCATCACATGAGTGTAGTACAACTCAAGTACAAATGAACAAATCCATTTTCATGACTTCTTTTAAACTCATACAAGCATCTACTATATCATGAATTATCCATAGATCAATACTTTACTCTAACAACAAGTCCTATTACAACTTCTTCCTCAAATACATGATAGTACAATATATAAGAATACATCATTTCTTTTACATACATATTTCAGTATGATTCAATGTCTTCTTTCATAAACATAGGAAACCAATTCCAAAGTGAAATCTCATGAAGAACCCAATCCATGCATGCAACACCAAGGAGAGTATCCCAATGGAAGAAGGCAATCAACCACCCGACCATGTGGAACCAATCAAGAAACCACCCCTATGCTAGGAGATGACAAAGGTTCCAACATACACTCATGACCTAAGCTAACACCTATCAACCCAAAGGATGCATCAAGACTCAACAAGACTCCAACAAGAGATCACGACACAAAGCTGCAACACAAGGCTGAAATCATTAAGAGACCCTCCAGAGACACAATCAATAAAGCAAAGCATATGGATAAGGGACTCATGTATCAAACTCAAGGAAGATGGCCTTCAGAAATACAACATCAAAGATAAGCCAATCATGAATGTAAACCATAAAAGAGATCCAAATAGCATCATATCCTTAATAGTGAGGCATAACAAATCCCACTGGAGTCACATAAACAATCCCTCAACAGTGAGGCATTCTCCCTCTCATCGGAGCGTCAAATCGCATAGGAACACCTCAATGATAAGGCATGGAACCTCTTATCGGAGAACATAAAATATCATAAGAGATAAAAATACATCATAACCACATCTAAAAATACCAATACATATTGTGCAAGCCTCTGGAGTACTCACACAGACCAAAGATGCACTCAAACAAAAACTGACTTCCGGAGACCCCCGAGACAACTTAGCACCTCTGAAACCTAGGTTAGCATTCCTGGTAGGTATGGTAACATTTTTGGCATGTATGGTAGCATTTCTGGTGAATATGATGGCGTTTATGATCTCTAGGGTGGCGTTTCTGGTAAATTTGGTTGAATCTGCAAATCAGGACCTCAGCTCTCATGGTAAGTTTGACAGAGCATATGGTACAAATAGTGGCATTCCTAGCATGTATGGTGGCATTCTTGGTATATAGGGTGGTGTTCCTCATAGTTTACGTGGCGTTTAAGGGTGTTTCCATGATGTTTCTAGTAAAAGTGCATAGATTAGCTCATTACAAAGGCATAGGGCTTAGGAGTGGTCTCAGGAAGACTCGTGGCTATAAAAATACCCTCATACCAAATACAGGGAGGTCTAAAACATCAAAATATCATCATAGACCATCAACATATTCATCTCATGCTTCCTGGCAAAAAGATGCAGAAGAAAATCTCTCTCCTACTGATCAAAAACTAAGAAATGTGAAGCCTAGACCACTAGGGAGAAGGAGATAAAAGCAGTAAACAACAATTAATGACTCAAGCAAACAAGAAAAGATCTAAAAGAATCCAAACAAGTGGAAGGAAGAGTCTACACTCCCTCAGAGCAGTCACAGTAAAAACACAATAATTCATAAAGAACTCAGAAAGTCAAATCTGCACTTCCCCCATTCGAATCTTGCACAACAAACTGAAATCCACTAAGGAAGATAATTTCCACATCAAATCAAACTCCAAGAGAAAATAAAATTCACAAATTGTAAACACAGAGAAGACAATCTTTTCCAGAAATAAGATGAAAAAGTAAGAACCACCAACCTGCAATTCACAAAACTAAAATTGAAGAAGAAATTTGAAAATGCCAAGCCTTCCAAAATCCAAATCACAATCCAAATTCCAAATCCAATCCCAAATTCATCTTACAAATATATTCCAGATGATTAACCCTTGCACAGACCAACAAGCCAAAATAAATAGAAAAAAATTAAATTTAAGACGATAGTTTTCTCGACCAATAGAAAAATTCCAAAAACCATATATCATACGTACCTTCACAAAGTTCGAAAAAGGCATAATATAAATATATATTTCTCACCAACCCAATCAAGCCAACCAATCATAAATAAAGGTTGGTAGAAATAAATCAAATTCAATTACTTAGTATAGATATGACAATAAATTGGGAAATACAATTATTTCCTCAAAATTAGATGGTCGATACAAATAATATTATTTACCCATACTTTATTAAATAATTCCCACATAATAATTTATAATTAATTATCATTATTAATTTCAACTCCAATAAATAAAGAAATAAAATAAAATAAATAGAACTCAAATAAATAATTAAATTAAATTAATAAATAAATAAAAGTCATCTCAACAATAAATTAAACAAATTAAATAATTAAACAATGAATAAAGTTCAATTAAATCTCAATAAATTAAATTAAATTAAATTAATTAATTACCAAATCAAATTCTTAATAAAATGAATCATCCATTCATGCAAGAAAACCAATAATCAAGCCATGACTACTAAAAAATAAGAAGCTACTAAGATTTGACCTCATGACCTATGAAACAAGGTGGAAGAGACTTAACCAATATACACATCTCTAAGTTGACCCTAGAGGAAGATCAACCAAGAAAATACATCAAGATAAACTAGCAAGGTATACATCTTAGACCAAGAGTGTGCGAGGGAAACTATGTCATCTCCGACAACTTGCTATTGGGATAAAGACACGCTCAAACCTGTGGAGCCAGGTGGAGTCGATGCCTAGTACCTGCAACCCTGCATCAAAACCCAACATGACATATACAATGCATATATCTCACAATAAACATACAAGTGATAGAGAATCACGACGACATATCTCACACATAATGAGTGATATGGCATCGTCTCTACTCACGAAGACAATCACACAATACAATATCAAAACAACGCATAGAGTCATCATCATGAAGTAGGGTTAGTATCATCATCAATCTCCTATTCCATATAAACAATAATTATATGTAAATCCATGAGTCATATAAATCCATCCATCTAGGAGATACCATATATCAACATCCATAAGAATCAAATATCATATAATAAGTCTCGCATCATCAGTCATAAAAGTCTGCAATCATAAAGAGTCATAACGGATACCATGAATCCACATGAAGTCCTAGTATCAATGATACCATCTAATATAGTAGAATAGTCATAAATAACCATCCAAGTAACCATCATATGTCTAACTAAGTTTATCAGGACAAAAATCAAAATGCAAGTCTAGTAGGGGCACTATAGGTGGATGAAAAAGAAAATAGAACTTGAGTTCTTTAAAAGTCATACTAGGAGAGAGTTTATGGAAATATTTCTTAATTGGTGGTTACCATAACTATTTTATGATCAAAAGTTGATTGTTTTATAGAAATCAAGACAAGTTGACTCTTTGGTGAATGAATATTGGGAAAACTTTATTGTTTTCGGGAGTATGTACCCATGTACTAAAATGATGAGTGGTTTCGCAAAAGAAAGTTTATGATAGGATGTATATGGTCCTACAACCATGGGCTTAGTGAGTGAGAAAACTATTAAGCAAGAGCAAAGGCCTAAGTCTATCTCAACTATTGAGAAAGAAATTGGATCATAAGATAATCGGTTATTCCAAAAGTTAAAGTGAGGGTCAAGATTATCAAAAAGAAAGGAACAAAAGGATATTGCAACAATAAGAATGAAACAAGAAGAGATTACAAGGGATATCATTTCCCCTGGAATAGCTAGTAAGATTTCAAGCTAGTTATATGGCAAAATCTTGGATTTATGAATATGCAAACTAGATAAGAGACTAAGGTGGAAGCAATGCCTATTGAAGCTAGGGTTGAACTTCCAAGTTATCATATGAAAGTGAACTTCTATGTAATCCTGGGTTCTTATGAAGTTGTGTTAGGGATGAAATGGCTATGGAAACATAGAGTCTAAGTGGATTGTCATGCCAAATTTGTAGAATGTCTAAATGATCAAGGGAATTGGGTATCTTTTATTGGAACCCCTAAGAGAAGTTAAGATATGACAAATCTTTATCATACAAATGCATAAGAGACAAGAAGATAGGCTGTCAACTATTCGTTGACAAGATGGAAAAATTTGAGGAAAACAAAGAGTCTATAACTCAACATGATGAATAGTATTATGGATCCTAAGACCATCAAGAATCCAAGGATGGTGAGAAAAGGGAATTAGAAAAGATAGACATGGAAAAGTATACTATATGTAAGGATTATGTGGATGTATTTCCAGATAAATTACTTGGATTTCCTCCCAAGAGAGTGTTTGGTTTCTCCATAGATATTATCAAAACTAGTATAATAGATTCCTTATAAGATGATTACAACAAGAGTTAATGAAGTTGAAAACTCAATTGGAGGAACTTTTGTCTGAGGATTGATTAGACCTAGTGTTTCACTCTGGGGAGTGTCAATGATCTTTGTGAAGAAGAAAGATGGTGCACTGCGCTTATGAATAGATTATCAGTTGCTAACTAATGCAAAGATAAAGAACAAGTATGCGTTATAACATATCAAAGATCTATTTGATCAAATGTGAGGAATGTAAGTGTTCTCAAAAATTGATCTAAGATCACGATATCATTAGTTAAGAATCAAGGATGAGGTCATTTTCAAAACAAATTTCAAAACTAGATATGGTCATTTGGACTAACAAATGCACCTACAACATTCATGAACTTGATGAATAATGTATTTAGAGATTTCTTGGATAAAATTGTGTCGGACTTCTTGAATGATATTCTCATACTACAAGAATGAGGAGGAACATCTCCAACATTTGGGAATTGTCTTACAAAGGTTAAGAGAGAATAAGTTGTATGGGAGACTCTTTATAATATACATTCTTTTAGAAAGGAGTACAATATTTGGGACATGTGAATTCAACTGAGGGATTAGAAATAAATCCTCTTAATATTTGAGCAGTACTTGAATTGGTCAATACTAAAGATTGTATCAGAATTAAGAAGTTTTACGAACTGACTAGGTACTATCGTAAGTTTGTAGCAAACTTTTCTAGGATAGTTTTTCCTATTACTCCATTGAAAAGGAAAGGGAAGAAGTATGAGTGGTCGGAAAAATGTCAAGTTGTATTTGATCAAATTAAGTTGAAGTTGACTATAGCTCCTATATTAAGAGAGTACCAAATCCAGATGGTGATTTTGTAATCATCACAGAAACTTCAGGAGAAAGTTTAGATGAAGTAATGATGCAAGAAGGGAAAGTCATAGCCTATAAGTCAAAGAAGCTGAAGATAAATGAGTAAGATTATGCTTCAAATGATTTGGAATTAGATACAGTTATCCATACATTACAAATGTGGAGACACTATCTTTTTGAAAACCCTTTGAATTGAAAACTGATTATTGTGGGTTGAAGTATTTATTACCAATCAAAATTTGAAAGTTCAACAAAGAAGATGATTGGCATTGAAATTAGATTATGATTTCAACATCTATTACATTAAAAGAAAGGAGAATAGAATTGCAGATGCCTTAGTAGATGAAGGCATGTATCCTCAAATGATATCTATTCAAATTGGTTTCAAGGGTCAAGTATTGCAGAAATTCAAGAGTGATGAGTATCTTGAGAAAGTTGAGAAGACACTCTCAGATATTATACAAGACCCAAGGTATGAAGGAGTTCATTTTGAACTCAATGGGCTATTAAGGTTTAAAGGAAGAATCTATGTACCTAACTCAGGGGAGTTAAAGGATTTGATATGGAAAGAAGTTCATACAACAACATATTTTGGACATTATAGAACAATGAAGATGTTGACTGATGTTAAGCCATTATATTTTTAGAAAAGGATGAAAAAGGATGCTACAAGGTT
The DNA here is from genome assembly GCF_030272615.1 of Cryptomeria japonica. Classification (NCBI taxonomy): domain Eukaryota; kingdom Viridiplantae; phylum Streptophyta; class Pinopsida; order Cupressales; family Cupressaceae; genus Cryptomeria; species Cryptomeria japonica. Next base: position 384,984,433 of record NC_081410.1, on the reverse strand, counting down.
TGTAGCAAGATGCCTAGAAAACTAGAGGGTAAAAGCATAACATCATTCTGCAGGATTGATGTATCCTCATGAAATTCCAAAAAGAAAATGGAAAATCATTAGTATGGATTTTTCTCAAAGTCTACCTATGTGAAGGAATAAGCATAATGTCATTATGGTAGTAGTGAAAAAGTTTACCAAGGTAGCACATTTTATTGTAGAGAATTTAACTGATAGAACTGTTGATATAGCACACAAATTTATGTGTTTAGATTACATGGAATCCTTGAAAGGATTATTTCTGATAAAATATCCTTGAGTGACATCTAGGTTTTGGTAAACCTTCATTTATTTGCTTGGGACTCAGTCGAAAGATGGTTGAACTGAGAGGGTAACCCAAGTATTGAAAAATTTACTAAGAATGTATTGCATGGTTTAGCAATACAAGTGGGAAGATTACTTATTTGGGTAGAATTTGTATATAATAATTCTTATCATTTTTACCATTGAGATGGCTCCATTTGAAACATTATGTGAAAGGAAGTTCTGAACTCCTATAAGTTGGATAAGCTTGAGGATAGGGTAAATCTTGAAACCTGACATGCTAACAAGAAATGGAGGAGCAAGTCGGTATAATTAAGAAGAGAGGTTTTGCAATGCAAGGTCAAGTGGGATCGCTTTGCAAAATATTTTGTTACTTAAAGAATTATGCTTAGATGAAGCAAAAGTTTTCTCATGTTTTGCTTGGATATAAAAAAATTATGAAAGCAATGCTACTATGTTTATAGTTTATGCTTTATCCCCATTTAATATGGTGAATGCGTGTTGGTCACCACCACCTTACCCATGCGGGTGGTGGAATGGTCTTCCATGAAACACGTAGGGGCAGGAGTTAATGCCATGAACACCCTACTCTAAAGGGGAAGGGCGGTGATAGTTAAACCACCACCCTTAACATGTACGCCTAAGTAAATATGCAACCTTGTCTTCAACTTAGTTGAGCCCATATTATAGTGGGAGTAAATGTGGTAGCATTGACCATGGGGGGAGTACATAAATATTAATATGTTAAGTGTTATCGACGCCCTGTAATAAGGGGATGATAATGTGAATAGGTCACCTAGGCATTGACCTAGTTATTAAGGAAAATAATATTATTCATGGAAAGTTGGTTATAAGTATTCCTAATATAAGGGAAGACCTAGTCATTAGGCTTATGATAATTAGAGATAGAGTTCTATTTGCATTTGGTATTTGGGTTAATAATAGAGTTTAATTTGAATAGGTAAGTGTTGTTAGTCATCATATTTTGACTTAGTAAAGAGACAATTCATAGTATCATTTTTATGGATTGTTATGTGTCAATCATGGAGCTAGAAAGTAGCCACACAGTCATAGTGGTGTCATTTTGCATGTTGATTGTGGCAACCTAGTGAGTATAATTGTAGCCTTAGGTTTCTTGTATTTTTAGTATAAATAGATGAGTCAGCTTGGAGGTTATTCACTCATTCCCATTCTTCCATCTCCATTCTCATTCATTCACACATTCATTCTCAATTCCATTTAGTTAGTCTCATTTCTTAGAGCTCATATTTGTTGAAGAGTGGTGTTAGTGTGAGGGAGAATTAGAGGAATATTCTATAGTAGGATCTAGAGAATTCCATTCCATTCCATCCCATCCCATCTTATTTGTCTCATTGCTTAGAGATCATATCATCTCTTGCGTTTTTCTCTCATTCCATCTCAGTTATCCATCTCCATGATATTTTCCATTTCTTATCATTCTTTGTTGAGTGAAGAACATAGTTCAAGAGTTGTTAGGAAGTGGGCTAGTTGCTATTGGGGAAAGCCTAGCAATGTCTGTGTTAGTGGATACATTGTGAAGCTAGCACCAATGAAGGAAGGAATCAGTAATGCATAGAAGCTATAAACTAGGCATGAGTATTCTACCTCTTTTTATATTGATATGCTATATATAGATTATGTTGTTGCATAGGCTCAATTGAAGCTATGATAGGAATTGTGATACTTGGTGTAAATATATTCTTGAGTGATGGAAATTTGTAATCTTACGATTAGATTCATGTATGTGATTAATTATTGCTTTATTAAAGCAATAATTGAGTTATAGGATATTTATTATTGAGTTGATAGAAACTCAATAATCCTTATGATTAGATATACATAATGTATGTAATAGCTAAGATAGAGCTAATCTATGATATGTATTTGTAGTACAAATGAGTAATTGATTCGGTTAATCCAAGGGATAGGGTAATCCATAGATGGGAATAAACCTAGATAGTTATTATATTGTTTAACCTTATGAGAAAGGTGTGTGTCTATAGTATATAGGAAGGAATTGGTAATCTAGGGTTAGATTAACCAGGGTTGGGAGTAACCTAAACGTTTCTTATTATAAATCATGAGGTAAATATGAGATAGTTAAATGGCCAATTTACCAAATAGAGCAATGAAGTGGGTGGACATACGACTCTCACTCGAAGTACTGGGTGTGAATTCTTAGGCCTAAGTAGTGTAGGTTGCCACTGTTTACACTGTCGGTTCACTGTGATCCAGGTTTACATACTAGGCAGGGAAAGCCATACATGTAGGTTGTAGCCTATATATGGTAGCTCTAGTTATGTAGGACACACCACTATTCTCATAAGGCTATATTATATTGTGAGGTTACCAAACCAAACTCTTCGTCGAAGGGTCGGGATGCTTCAGTTAGAAGAGGCACGGGGGACTGCCAAGTCTTGGTTGGGTGGAAAAGCACTTGAGTGATGCTCTTCCTCATGCAGTTGGCGGCTGATATTTGAGGATGTATGACAAGAAGGACATCTGGACCACTATGTTTTACTTATGTACTCTTTAAGCTCAGTTGAAGCTTTATTGTAATCAAATATTCCTAAAGCACATGGAAGTTTGAAAAGGATATTGTAAACGCATTTATATTTTTATATGACATTGTATATGTTTTCATGATGAATGAAAATGCAAAGTGATTTATTTCAATTATGTATCTTGAATTGAAAAGGAAAAGAAAAAAATATTATTGGTATTTTGGCAATGTATATCTTTTTACTTGTGGGTTAAAATTTGGTAAAATGAAAGGGTAGAACAAAGGGGATGTTTCAGTCATCCACACTCATCAAGCAAAAAGGTTCCAACAAGGTCAAAGCATTGAAGACAAGTCAAGAATAACTCCTCCTAGGAGCCCAAGAAGGTGGATTTGGTCTCTAAACATTCATTTAATCTCACAAATTTTGTCCTATATTATTGTTGACCCTTTTTTGTCAACTTAAGATCCATATGAGAAATTTAGTTTTGCATAACCTACGTGTTATGCACATTTTGATAACCCTTGTGTTATGCACATTTTTTAGAGGGCATGAAGAGGAACTTCATCTTTTTTCAGGCCCCTTTGTTCTATTTTTGAGTTGATCGGCTGGGGCAGTCACATTCACTTAAGGCTACCGACTGGGGGGTTCATACTCGTTGGCGAGCTAGTTCCCCCTTCATTTTCATCAGTTGGCGCAAGGTTTCTTTTTGGCTCCTCGCGCTCCCACATCCTTTTTGGCTCCCTCACTATTGTTTGGCAGGTGCACAAGTAGTTAGTTTTGGCTCCCACAGCTCCACAATTTCCTTTTGCTCCCTTGGCGAGAAAGCTGTCGGTTTTGTCTTTTCTCACTTCCTTGCATGGTCTTCTGATAGGCTTCTTTTTTTTTCGTAGGCGAGCGAGGGACTTGTTCTTCCTCCCGCTTTCTCGTGCGGTCCTTCTGATAGGTAGTTTCTGCGTTGCAAGCCCATGGGCTATTCATTTTGCTGGCTCCTGCGCCCTCGCGTGTTCTCTCGATTGTTTCCATTTGGGGTTGCGGGCGAACAAGGGACTTGTTTCCCTCCTCCCACTTCCTTGCAGATCTCTTTGGCGATGCAGATGTTTCTCTGGGGGCTGGCGGGCAATGTGTATGTGGCAATGAGGGTGCGATGAGCCTGCCCTTTATCTCTAATGTTGATCTCCACTTGGAATCTGATCTAACGGTGTGACTTAAGCTTTAGTTAGGCCTTTTGGGTGCATGTGTGGAGAGATCTCACACATCCATCTTCGCACGAGATCTTTCAATCGACGACTAATATTCAATTTTTTGGTGGCCATTGGAATTTGAATACTCTTTGTCAGGGGTGGTTGTTGACCTAGTTGTCAAGACATTTTTGGACTTAGTCGACGCCCAATCTCTGATCTATTTTGCTTCCAATCATTGGGGATTTTCACCATTACTCTAGATTGGACTTCTGCAGGCCCGTTTTGGATGTTGTCCATGCCCATTTAATACATTTTGGAGACTTTCTTGCCTTTGTTGTGCTGCCACGATGTATCTGTTGCAAAGATGTCTTCTCCTGCAACCCTTTTTGCCTCTTTCAAAGATGATGACCACTTGTAGAGTTGTCCTTGTGCAATCAGATGAGCTTGTCGATTTGATCTTCTCCTCCTCTCGAATATTTTGTAACCTAACCCTAGGAGGTTTAGGGTTTTAGCTGTGATTCAATTTTGAGTTATGCCTCAACTATAAAGCCAATTTTTGTATATTTCCTCAAGATCTTTTTTCTTTTCCTCAGTAGAAAACATATGTTTCTCTGGACTTGTAAAAATTTGCTTTGCCTTTGCATGAATAGAATTCACCTATTTTGCCTTCATTCAGTTCTTTCAACTTGTGTAATGTTGTTACCTTTTTGTCTATATGTGTTTTAATTTGTTTCTTTATTATAGATGATTGTGTTGATTCCTTATGGATATCATCCGTGAACTGGATCAGTTCCTCCTGCTATCTTGCAAATTCCAACCTTCACTTTGCATTTTTGGAAGCTAATTAGGATAGAATCTTGTGCATGTCTTGGGTGGTTTTATTTGTGTTTTGTGTAGTCATAGGTAGGGAAGATCACTTTCAGTCTAGGTGCAAACCTTATTTTCCTTCTTTCTTGCATCCCCTCTTTCTCCCTTTTCCCTGTTAAAATCATTAGATTAGGTCATATTACATCATATTGAAGAGGAAGACGACCTTCTTTGGAGACTCAACCTCACTTCCACAAGTCCCACACTTGAGAGCTTGATTCAATGTTTCACAAGGTTGATGACCAAGTCTGATCATCGCAAGGGGCAACTTTTGTGACAACAATTATTTCATGTAAAAAAGAGATGTAAGGAAGTTTAGGCTCAAGTTTAGAGTTAGTTCTTGTTGTTAAGCTAAAATGGGTTCTTTTCACTTACTATTTATTGTAACTCATTTTCAAATATGTACACTAGTTTCAATCGACTTTTGATTAATAAAGCAAGTATTTACCTTCTCTAATCTGTTTCTTTGTGTGTAACAATGAATGGTTGATGTATTTGCTGTGATTTAATTAAAATCCTTTAAGTATGTCCCATTTTTTTAACACCTTACGCAAAGATGAACATGTTTTATAGAGTTTATAGGTTGTGTCATTGGTTTGAACAGCTTTATAGTTGTGAGAAATCTAATTTTTACTTCTAGGACTGAAAAAACTTTAACTTTCATATGAAGTATTGATGTGTGAGTATATTAAAACCTGCGTTGTGTAAGGATTAGCTTGTGCATTGAATAATTGTGTGTATTAAATAGTAGTATAGTTTTGAAAACAAATTTGGTACACCACCTTAGTAGTTATAGGTATTTTTCAATGTATTCTTCTTTCCCTTTTCCCATAAAATAGAAGATTAGGTGAAGCACTAAAAGGAACTATCCTTCTTAATAGGTTCATCTCCACTACCGATCCCCCACAACCTAAAGATGATCCAACGTGTCACAAGGTTGCCAAGTTAATTAACTTATTGAATGGCGTGGTCTTTTGTGATAACATTAACATCATTTCCTTTTGTTGTTTCTTCGTTGTGATAGTTTGTTAGTTCTTTTAAAGCTCTTATATCAAGATCTTTGAGGAAGGTTTGTTAGTTTAATGAAATTAGGGATATAAGAATTATTTTTTATATTCCTACAAACTCTCACCAAATAATACCTATTCATAATTTCAAAAACTCACCCCTCGATTTTCTTTTCCATTTTCTATATCTCCTCCCCACTTATTTACTCCTACATTACATGGACACATGAGATAGTTATAGTAGATAAAACAAACCCAACAACCTAGTCTTAGAGGGTCCCTTGGTTAAATGAGTTGTTATACAAGATAAAGATCATAACCTTGATACATTTTGAATTTAAGTGCTACCTCTTCATTTAAAAAAAAAATCTTACTAATAAACCTAAGAAATAAACTAGGCTAAAGAAGAATCAACAATGTGCCAACGTCGGAGAAACACTTATCCCCTTTGAAGGTAAATATGAGCAAAGAGTTAAATTTAGAATTTTTTATATGTTTGAAGTGGTTCTTGATACAAATACCAAGAAAGTGGACTTCATATGCTTCAATTGACTTTCAATAATATAAAAGAAATAATTAACAATGATAATAAAATAAGACAACTTTAAGGACACAATAAATGAGGTGTAAATGCACATTAATTACTAGTCAAGCCTTTATTGAAAATCACTATATCTCATGCATTATATGTAAGTTGATTGGACAAAAGTGAAACAACAAATGCACATTTAGATCAAATTTGTAGCATTTCAAGGTCATGGAAATTTGAATTGATAAGTTGTATGATGAGAGACTTCATGTCATTGACAAGGTCTATAAAAATGCATAAATTAAGGATGGTTAAAGTTGTAATCATCGAGTTGAAGAATAAGATGTTGGATGATGTCATGCCTTACAACAACTTCTTTATTGTTCAACAAAATGTGTTAGACATGTGAAATTTAAAGAGTTGATCAAATTGGGTTTTTTAAAAATTGGGAAAGAGGACCATATTTTCTAATGGATAAAAACTTTTAGATTTTCCATTGAAATTCTAAAAGTAGAAAATAAGGTCTCAAGACAACAAAAGGAACAAATATACCATGCTTCAAATGATATCAACATGTTTATGTTGTCCATATTGTGCTTTTTATATTACAATGGCATGAAATAAAATGATTATAATGGAAGACTTTGAAATTCAATCAAAAACTATTTGGAAATGGTTTTGACAAGAAAAATTGGATAAACTTATTTGCGTTGCAGAAAAATCAATGGTAAGATTTTACAACTTACATGCAATTTTTTATTTTTAAATTATAATTCTCTTTTGTGTTGAAGTTCTTTAAGTCAAGTATCCTCTTGTTTGTCAAAACATTATGTTAACATATATGATGTATTGAACGCCATTTGTGACAAATTTTGTATCAACACATAATGTATATTGAATTAGCTTGGATGATAACTTGTTCAATTGATAAGACCACACATAGGAGGCCTCATCCTCATACCAACATATTAAACTCTCTAATAAGACATATTGAATAAGCTTGGACAATAATTTGTTCAATTGATGAGACCACACATAAAAGGCCTCATCCTAGTATCACCATATTACATTCTCTAGTAAGACTGAACTCTGTCCACTAAAGAATAATATAACCATCTCAATAAATATCCATCATAAGACCTTAACTCAAAATGACTTACATAGAAATCAATTCTATCTCAGATGCTTTTAAATTGAGGGCTTAGGGCAGGTCTCCATGCTACTGCTAGCAACTGCTCAATTTTTAAAGGCTTACCCCATGTCCCCATGCAGATGCTTATGAGCATTTTTTGCTTAAATTTAAGCAGCTGTTCCCATGTAAAATTCTAATTAAGGAAAAAGGATAAATTGGAATCTTTCCCTATTTTAGTGGAGCAACAACTGCTTAAAAATTGAAAATAAAAATTGAAAAAAAATGGGGGGCTAGAAATAAGCAGTGGTTGCTTATTGAAAAAAAATGACACATGCTTCACCATGATTTTTTGCCTAGAATTTTGCTTATGAATTTTATTTGTAAAAAATATTACCAATAATTTCATTTACAAAATGATTTAAGATTATTGCATAAAAATAAGCAGCTATTTGACTATCCACAGAACCATTTGCTCCACAAATTGCTTCTTTAAGGGCAGGTCCCCATGCTGCTGCTTAGCTTATTTTGGCAAGCAACAACTGCTCAAAAATTGCTCTTTTAAGGGCAGGTCCCCATGCTGCTGCTTAGCTTATTTAAGCTAAGCAACAGCATGGGGACCTGCTCTTAAAGGTGCAATTTGTGGAGCTTCCTTAAAAAATTGAGCACCTGCTACTAGCCAAAATAAGCTAAGCAGTAGGGATAGTCAAATGGCTGCTTACTTTCATGCAATCTTCTTAAATAATTTTGTAAATGAAAAAAAAAAAACATGGTGAAGTCATTTATCTTATAAATGCTGCTCTATTAAAATAGGGAAAGATTCCAATTTATGTTTTCCCCTTAATTAAAATTTTATATGAGAACACCCGAATTGCTTAAATTAATGCAGAGACATGGTTTTATGTTAAAATTACTTCTCACGTATACTCATTAACAGTTTCGTGCCATTAAATCTTATCGTGTTGCAGGCCAGTGGAGTTGCACGAATAGGATGTGGAAGTTTGATGAACCACCTCCTCCGCCGTCGCGGAAGACTGTGAAGAAAAAGCCAAAGAAAAAGCGAAACTACGACCATGCCAAATTGAGAGCAACCAAAGATGGTGAAAACTCCACCATGTACGTGCCCTCTAAATCCGCCTCCGACCTTTCCGAACAGAAACAAACTGAAGACATCATCGACCCTGAACTCCGCTATACTTTCCAAAGAAATTTTCAGGTATTGTCTCATTTATGGTTATAACAGTTTTAGTTTTCCAAATTTTTGTTAGGTTATACATTTTATTTAATTGGTTTCACCCTTGGGGATGGTCTGCAGTTCATCCGGAAGGTTTTCAGTGTCGACCCTTATTTAAAACCTCTTCCTGCGCCGATAGGGCAGAGCATTGGACGCAGTTTGGGCTTTTTCACTAGCATTTTCACTCAGTTTTTCGGTGAGTCTTTCATTCATTGGGCTGTTATTGAAATTAAAAGCGTTGAGTAAGGGTTTGGAATCTGTACTATTAAAGTGTTTATCTTATACAGGTTATCCTCATTAGTACGTTCTATTATAATTCAAGAACACTTAAAATTTTTTGAAGGTGAAAATAACAAAGAGCAACGCCTTTAAATTTGTAATATTGTGAGAACATGGTATCTCCTGACTCAAGTAATTTGGAGATAACATGCTTAAAATTTTTTGAAGGTGAAAATAACAAGAGCAACGCCTTTAAATTTGTAATATTGTGAGAACATGGTATCTCCTGACTCAAGTAATTTGGAGATAACATGTGCTGTGAGTTTCTTACCAGTCTGCAGAAGTGCTAGATATTTGAAGGGCTTCAGATGAGCTTTCACATGAACCCAATTTCTTTTCAAAGCAACCCATTATCGAACATAGCATTCATGCATTTTGGGTGTGCTTTTTTTGGGCCAGGTTAAATAAGCCTGCTAATAATTAGAGAGTTGGCCTCCACAGCTAACTGCTTTATCATCTGGACATAACATCTGGAATTCATTGAAAGATAGCTTCTCTGCCCCATTCCCCAAGCCACATTAACACAAAGACCAGTTAATGTGGGTGTCTTGCCATTTTTGCGTCTAGGCCATCATCACAATATTTACCCCGCCTGACTCCACGCCTAGTTCACTACAGCGATTTATTCACTTTGGATTTACCATCTTTTTTTATAGGTCAAATACACGAGCACCTTTGAATTCGGTCACCTAACGATTTACAGGTTGAACTTTACCTTTTCAAAACTCCGTGTTGTACTTTATAATGGCATGAATGACACAAGCACACTACAGGGAATAAACGAGGATGATATCTGCAATTACATATCACTTTTTAAGTATTTTCAGATAAAAGAAATTAGAGCAATGGCCTGAGAAGTTAATAAATGAGATGATGGTGGCTTTGGAGAAAATGAATCAAATGAAGAAGCATAATATCTCAATGACATTTATGAACTAGATCCAAGTTAGCGTTAGTGACCTCACATTGATGGGGAATCCCCCATTTATGAACAGCGTCAAGAAGCTGATCTTCAAGAAATGCTTTCTTTGGCTCATTTAAGAATTATGAATTGTGGTTAAGAATAACAAAACTATGAAGCAAATACACCATAAGTTTTTGGAACAGATGCAGCAGATAAAAACCTTGGTCTATCCTCCAACACTTCGGTAACGTTGCCAACTTTGGCTGCTCTGATAGTTTTACTGCCTATTTATGGTCATATTCATTTGGCTTCTTCTATTTTCAGCATAATTTTCTGAAAGATTACATTGATAGAGAGAATTGGATAGCACAAAGTTGATTTTTTCATATACTCTTTTAACCTGTGGAAACAATTTAAAAAATCTAAAACAATTTCTTGTTTATTTCTGTATTGGATGGAAAATATCTTGAATTTTCAGCTGAAAATAACATGTTAGAAAACGCAGAAGACATTGCTACTGATAGTAAAACCGATGCCACTGTGGGAGATTCTCATTCTGAAGGTAACAACAGATTATTTAATGGTGAAGAGCACTCTCCAGTAGTGAACATAGAAGAACACTAAATATAGGGACAGTATACTCCACAGACAGTAAACTGTGAGCATTTTAATACTGTGCAGATGATAAATTCAAACGTTCTAGAAGAGGATATATCCATGCACCCCAAAAATTCAAGAGAATTGTCCGCGTCTTCTTTATTTAGATTTGAGTGTTTTTCTACCTAAAAATGAAAATACTTGCGTTTATTACCGTTTTTTTTGGAATTTCACCTGGTAAGTAATGAAGGTTGGGTTTTAGAAATAAATGATATCGCATGAAGAAAAAGATTGGTTGTGAGGGAAGATGCCAAAGATAGTAAAAGAAGGATTGGTAGAAGAAAGAATCGAGGGTTAAAACAAGAAAGCCTACAAGGGTGTGTTAATGGGTAGGTTCCTTTTTGGAAAAGGGGTTAGTGGCTCAATATTAACAATATGTAATGAAGAATGCTTGTATTGCATGATTAGTCTTCAAGCAGTATAAGTACTGTATTTGCAACTTTTGATTGAAGATGAAGAAAATAAGTTGTATGAGATTGGAACGAGGAGAATGATGTCACAGGCATTTGACAATGCATGGAAAGATATTAGCATCTACCATTCTTTAATGATCTGAGTGCTAAAAGGAAGGAATTATCCTTGCAGTCATGTTACATTCTCCAGTTGAGGTCTGTTTTCCTTGGTAATGTAGGTGTCAAATGAGATTATGACATCTGTGGAATCTGCAAGTTTAAAAATGCTACATTCATTAAGAACCTTTCATAGTTCAAATTCTCTAGTGAACGAATTTCTCACAGAATTTGGACTACACTTTCTTACTGTCTGCAAGCGCCTGTGTGCAAAGGATTGTGTAAGTTTGGAACTAAAGCAAGGTGTAGTATCGGAAGAAGTGTACACTGTATACATGACTGCAAGCAGCTGTTGGAAACGAATTGTATAAGTTTGGACCTAAAGCAAGGAGAGAAGTAGGGGGTGTATAGAAAGAACTGCATATGTGAGGGGAGTACATATGGAACTGACAGTGAACCTTGGTTGTGTAGATTTATTTACTAAGAAACGTATGGAGCCTTTATCATGATCTCTGATGCTGAAGGGATCTCAAGAAGAAATAGTGATCCATGGGTGCATGTCCTCTGCGGTTGTCATCACCATTGCTAGGACATTGGGACAAGGAGAGGATTCCACATATTTTGTGCATTTTTTCATATCCCTGGGATGTTTTGGATTGTTTTTAGACATCTTGGGGGTTGTGTTTTGTTTGTAGATGTGGGGTGCTTGGAATTTCCTGATGACCCCAGGACATCATGGGATGTCTCCCATCTTCTGTAAATATCCCAGGGATGTTCTTGCATCTACCGCATCAACAGTTGTTTTAAAAAGTTGTAAAACATAAAAAACAAAAAGTGGGGTATTTTCAAACTGTTCTTTTCACGATCCTTGCTAAAATAACTATCAGATATTCATGTTCATAATTTTATATTCATATTTCAGTATTTCAGTCAAATATTGAGCTATTGAAGCAAAATGAAGATTGGCAGTATTGGCTGCTGTGATAAGTCTATGGCCAATTGATCAAACCAGAAACTCAGAGCAGCTGCAAGGGAAAGCTAAAGTGGTGGTGGTTGGACCCACGTGGGCAAAGCCAATATTGTGGTTGAGGTCTAGCAGTGATGCAACAGAAGGCTTGTATGACTGGAAAACTAGAGGCAAAAGATAAGATAGGTTACTTGCTGTATAATTAAGGGAATATGGGCAAATTGTGTATGAGATGCAAATAATGAGATTCCAATGTGAAAATACATGCATTTGATGTTTCTAATGGGTATTAAGGCTGTGGAGATCCACATGCCATTTAAGGATCTTATTGATGAACATTAGAAACATCAGATTGACAACTGCCTGTCTCCTCTTCTCCAGTCTTAATTTTGTTAGGGAAAATTTTATGGCTTAACAAGGAAACACAACTAGTTTAACAAAGTAGTTTAGAAAGGCAACCTTGTCAACCTAGTGGGGCTGGCTGGGTAGGTGGGTCTTGTATCATAAAATTGATATAGCTTAATCATATAGGTTCAAAATTAGGAAGCATTTTTTATACTGCCTAATATTTTGAAAGGAATGTGTTTGTTCTTTTGGACTGGAAAAACTGTGCTTCACCTGTAGATTTTAAACCTTAGGTATGTTAATCAGATTTAGATAATTAATTATGCCCTAGTTTGTAATCAGATTTACAGTATTTTATTATACCAACATAAATTAAATATGCCCTAGATTGTAATCAGATTTGCAGTATTTAACAAGTCAACATAAATCCGAAATAAAACAGTAGACAACAAGCATACCCTGGGAAAACCTCTAATGAGGAAAAACCCAGCATGAAAGACCCACAGGTCAGATTATATATTCTCCTCTTAAAATGCACAATTACAATACTTAGCTCTTCTATCAGATCTGATCTATTTGATCTGCTCTTTCCATGTCCTTCAAGTTGCACAACACCATCTAGGTCATCTTGCACAAATTCGCATAAGTCTGGATGAATTCGCCTTCTTCCTTATTAATTCGCACTTGATGAGCAGAGCTGTTTTCTCATTTGCATATATCAAGAATGAAAAATGAATGTGTGTTGACTTGCAAATTGTCACTTATTTATATACATCTTTTACTCCTTGAAATGCAAGTCAGCCTCCTTGGGTTTTTGGCGCCAATAATTAAATGGTGTGTATTTTGCGTAGCGTGGTATTTGTTTGTGCATAAGATAGGGTCACGTTACCCTAGGATAGGATCCGGTCCTAAAGGGGGTTCAGATGTTGCCTTAAGGCAATCCGAACCCATATAATCCTAGTTACAATCAACACTCCCTCTTAACTAGGGAGGAGGAGAATACATAATCTGAACCTTTAAGTTCCATCTAGCACACAAGCATAGAATGGATCTAGCACACAAGCATAGGATGGTTCTAGCACACAAGCATAGAAAGTGTAATACACCAGTGGGTCTTTACATTATTACAATTATCCATCTAGCACACAAGCATAGATTGGATGTAATTCATTCTTGCACACAAGCAAAGAATGATTCAAAGTGCTACAAATAGTCACTGAGATTGAAGCTCCCTCTCAATCAGGGTTCCGTTTTCCATGACACCAAGTCTATCTCTGAAGTACTCGAACTTCACTCTGGATAAAGGTTTGGTGAGGATGTCAGCAATCTGTTCATCTGTGCTAATGTACTTTAGATGAATGGCGCCTCTCTGCACCATATCCGGAATGGGATGATAGTGTGTTTCCACATGTTTGGACTGATCATGAAATACAAGATTTACTGACATCTTTATACAGCTTTGATTATCACAATGAATGGTGGTAGGATCATTGGCTTGACCAAATAATCCAACAAGGAGCTTACGAAGCCACACTCCTTCTCTAGATGCAACAGATGCGGCAATGTACTTAGCTTTTGCAGTGCTTAATGCTATGGAAGATTGCTTTCTGCATGCCCAAGAGATCACTGCGGAGCCCAAGTTGAAACAGATGCCTGAAGTGCTTTTCCTGTCCTTGACACTTCCTGCCCAATCTGAATTTGAGTAGCCTTTCAAGAGGATTGGGGTATTAAGTGAATACTTCAGCCCATAACCAATCGTGCCATGTAAGTATCTTAGAATGTGCTTGGCAGCAACCAGGTGAACATGTTTAGGTGAGCTTATGAACTGACTGAGAGCATTCACAGCATAACAAATATCTGGCCTAGTATTGACTAGGTACATCAGGGAGCCAATCAACTGCTTGTACTCAAAGGGATCTGCAAAATCAGAGTTAGCTGCAGAAACACTTAACTTCTTTAAGTTAGATTCCATAGGAGTACGCATAGGTTTACAATCTATCATTCTAAATCTTTTCAAAATATCAATAGTGGATTTTCCCTGACTTAGAAAGATTTCATTAGCTCTTTGCCATACTTCTAACCCTAGGAAGTAATGCATTAGACCTAAATCCTTCATTTCAAATTCTGAGGCTAATTCCTTTTTACATCTCATGATTAATTTATTTTCACTCGTGAGAAATAAATCATCTACATACAAAACTAAAATAAGCATCTCATCATTATAAACTTTCAAGTAAATGTTAGCATCAGCATCATTCTTGGAAAACCCTAAACTTAGTAAGTACTTATCAATTCTTCCATACCAAGCGCGAGGAGCCTGTTTGAGCCCATATAAGGCTTTCCTCAACCTGCAAACATGAGAATCTCTTTTATGGATTACATAGCCTTTTGATTGCTCAATATAGACTTCCTCCTCAATGACACCATTAAGGAAGGTTGTCTTAACGTCCATTTGATGCAGCTCCCAACCTTTGGATGCAGCAATAGCTATTATAGACCTAATAGAGGTATATCTAGCAACAGGGGCAAAGGTTTCTTCATAATCTATTCCTTCCTTTTGAGAAAAACCACGTGCTACAAACCTAGCTTTATATTTTTCAATACTACCATCAGCATTATGTTTAATTTTAAACAACCATTTAGAGGAAATGACAGACTTACCTTTGGGTCTGGGTACAATGTCCTAGACATCATTCTTGATGATAGACCCATACTCTTCATCCATGGCTAATTTCCAAGCATGATGGAACATAGCTTCTCTGATATTGTGGGGTTCAGACTCAATTATATTGCACATCACAGAAATGTAGTTGGCGTGATTTTGGAAACTCTTGCTATTTCTGAAGGTTCCTCTGGGAGCAGCAAACCCTTCAGCATCTTGAATCGTATTTCTAACCCAAAGTGGTCTCTTCTTGCAGACCACAATATCCTGAGGTATATTAGTAGATTGCATGGGTTCTAATGAGTCATTCTGAACTTCCTGATCTGGAAGATCAGTAGATTCCTCCTGTAACTCAGGGTTAGCATCAACAATTGAATCTTGTTTTTCCATCACCATATCATCATTGTTGATTAATGAACCTTTAGATCTTTTGAAAGCAATATCTTCTTCAAAAGTTACATCTCTACTTACCTCAACATACCTTTGACCTGAAATGTAGATCCTGAAGGCTTTGGAAGATTCGCTGTATCCTACTAGGATGCCTTTCTTTCCAGATGGATCCAACTTGGTTCGTTTTTCTTTAGGCACATGAACATACACAGGGCTTCCGAATATCCTTAGGTGACTGATGTCTGGTTTGATTCCTGAAAAGGCTTCTTCAGGTGTCACATCCTTTAGGACTCGATGAGGACATCTATTTTGAATATAAACTGCGGTTTTGGATGCTTCTGCCCATAGAAAAGGTTGCAAGTCCTGATCATGTATCATGGCTCTTGCAACTTCAACAATGGTCTTGTTCTTTCTTTCAGCAACTCCATTTTGCCGAGGGTTGTAGGGAACACAGAACTCCCTCTTAATTCCTGCCTTTAACACAAAAATCATAAAAGCTACCTGAGGCATATTCACCTCCATTGTCAGACCTGAAACATTTAATTCGATTTCCTGTAGTATTTTCAACTAAGGCTTTGAATTCTTTAAATCTGTTTAGGACTTCTTCAGACTCTTTAGTTTTAAGAAAATAGATCCATGTTTTCCTAGAGAAATCATCTATGAAGATAACATAATATAGGAAACCGCTAGGAGATGCTACTGACATAGGACCACATAAATCTGAATGAATAAGCTCTAACCTTTCTTTAGCCCTACTATCGCTTTTATGAAAGGGATTCTTTACATTCTTACCCATTGCACAACCTTTACAAGCATCATCATGAGATAAACTGAGTTTAGGCATACCTTTGACCATTTTACCGAGAGTGGGAAGAGCTTGAAAGTGAAGATGACCCAATCTTCTATGCCATAGCTCGCATGATTCAGGGGTCTTATGAATGAGAGCTTGAATTGGATTAGCTGCAAGCTTATATAAACTATCACATCTATTTCCAATAATACGAGCAGATTTGAAGTTAGATTTCTTAGACCAAGCGAGTACTTTCCCTTCAGAAAATGCTATTTGCAAACCCTTATCTTCTAAAGCCGAAATGGAAATAAGATTTCTTTTAATACCAGGTACAAAGAGAATATCACAGAGTTGTAAGGAAATACCAGAATCTAGTTTTAAAGAGGTAGTGCCAAAACCTTCTACTGAGTATCGAGCATCATCACCGATTACTACATGAAGATTGGTGTCTTTTTCAATCAGATCTGAGAGGTGCTCACAAAATCCTGAGATGTGTTTGGAGGCACCACTGTCAACTATCCACGTATTGCTGTCTGTAGGAACATTGCTGGAAAGAGCAGAGATAAGAAGGTAGTCTTCACTTTGTTCGGCAACTTCATTTAAGTTGGCTTCCCTTTCCTTTGGGTCATTCTGACAATCTCTGGCATAGTGACCATACTTGTCACATCTGAAGCAACAAATGTGAGAGGAATCTCTTGACTTTTTCCTTGGATCATAGGAGGAGGATCTAAAATCTTTGCTTCTCTTCTCTTTCTTCCAATGACCACCTTCCCTAGATTTAGATAAGAGAACATGATTATCTTTGAGAGAGTTCTTGAGTTTTCCTCTTACCTCAATTCGAGATTCCTCTTCGATGCAATCAGATTGAATACGCTCAAAGTTGGGACGATCGGCTCTTCCACCAATGCTACAAATGAATGGTTCCCATTCATCAGGTAGACCATTTAATGCAATCATAACAAGGTCTTTATCTGAGATTTGGCAATCAAGAGTGCTTAGCTTGTCCTTTGGTTCATTGATCTTCATGAAGTAGGCTATGATTGAGTCTTCTTCTTTCATTTTCATGTGTAGAAGTTGCTCTCTTAGGCAAGAGCCCTGCTGAGATTGTTGACTTCATAGATCCCTTCCAAGTGTTTGATCATTTCTCTGGCAGATGCAAACTTTGATATGACATTGACAAGATGATTCTTGACGGATTCAATTATGATCCTTCTAGCCTTGAGGGAATCTTTCTTGAACAGTTTCAGCTCTTCAGCATCTTCTGGAGGAGACAGCCTTTCTTCTTCTACAAATTTCAGTAGGTCATTTTCTTCAAGGATCAACAGAATACTAACTTTCCAAGCAGCAAAGTCAATGGCTCCCTCAAGCCTATCTTCAGCCTTCAAACCTGACATCTTTAATCTGAAAACAACCAACAGCTATATGCAACAATTGATTTGCTAAAATCAGAAGTTAATGACACCTTAACTCTGATACCATGTAGATTTTAAACCTTAGGTATGTTAATCAGATTTAGATAATTAATTATGCCCTAGTTTGTAATCAGATTTACAGTATTTTATTAGACCAACATAAATTAAATATGCCCTCGATTGTAATCAGATTTGCAGTATTTAACAAGTCAACATAAATCAGAAATAAAACAGTAGACAACAAGCATACCCTGGGAAAACCTCTAATGAGGAAAAACCCAGCATGAAAGACCCACAGGTCAGATTATATATTCTCCTCTTAAAATGCACAATTACAATACTTATCTCTTCTATCAGATCTGATCTATTTGATCTGCTCTTTCCATGTCCTTCAAGTTGCACAACACCATCTAGGTCATCTTGCACAAATTCGCATAATTCTGGATGAATTTGCCTTCTTCCTTATTAATTCGCACTTGATGAGCAGAGCTGTTTTCTCATTCGCATATATCAAGAATGAAAAATGAATGTGTGTTGACTTGCAAATTGTCACTTATTTATATACATCTTTTACTCCTTGAAATGCAAGTCGGCCTCCTTGGGTTGTTGGTGCCAATAATTAAATGGTGTGTATTTTGCGTAGCGTGGTATTTGTTTGTGCATAAGATAGGGTCACGTTACCCTACATCCGAACCCATATAATCCTAGTTACAATCAACATCACCATCATGAAGAATTCATCTAATCTTGCTTGATTCTTAGGCATTAGTCACCAGTGACAGCTTGAGGCAGTACTGGGAAAAATGTGGCAATAGAGGGCAGCAAAGATGTTGATTGCTTCAAGGTCTAAAAGAGGATTTTAACAATGCCATTGAGGATGCTATATTATAGCGCCACAAGAATTGATCTCTGGCATGCTCAAATTTTAGTTTTCAAGAGGGGTTTAATTTATTGTTTATGACTTCATTTATGTTGTATGCACAATTTATAGTTAATTGTAATGATACATGTTATGTAAGGACAATATGTAATGTTCCCAACTCAAGCCATGAGGCTTTAACTATGCATTGGCTGTCTTTGCCTTGGATTACCCAAGAGGAAGAGGACTTAGAGCATTGTTGGGAAATTGTTAGAGTCTTCGGCTTGTTCTCTATTCTATTTTTAAGTTGTGGGCATGTCTTTTAATGCAACTTAAATGATTTAAGTTGCGGGCACATCTTTTTATGCAACTTTAGTGACTCTTAGCCTAAAGACTTATTATTTCCCCTTTTGAGCTTAATTATTTAAGGCACATATACTTTTAAGTGTTTTTTATTGAACATGTGCAAAAAGGGGCCATGGGTGTTGGAAAATAAGGAGGCTACTGGCTCATTTTTGAGGGTTTTATTTGGAGCATTGGATTGGGTTTGCAATGAATCTATGGCTGAGATTAGATCATGGTTTTGGAAGACATTATATAACAGATTAGGGTTCTCTTGGAGCTCATTATGTGATCAGATTTTCTCTATTGCTGCTGCAATCTTTGGCTTGAGGTTTGAAACCCTTGAGTATCCCTGTTTTCGGAGAGACATACAGGCTCCCCTTGGTTAGAAGGGTGTGTTTTGGTGGAAGGGCTTTGGTTTGTGATGCCCTAGCACATCATTTTTAGAGTTGCATCTTCTTATCAAGTTTGGAGGTGTGATTCGGAGTAATCAGACTCAGTTTTGGACAACCTACAGCAAAATTCTTGCATATTCTGGAGCTTGATTGACGCCAACAAGGACAAGTGGGACATCACTGGGAGACCTTGCACTGGTTTTCTGAGGGTTTTCACTAAGGCAGTTAGGATTTTGAAGGCATTTATGAGGTATTTGAGCATAAATCTGCATACTGGTGGTCATATTTATCTGAGAAAAATAAGGAGAAAATAATGTAAGATATTTCTGAAAATTCTGGGCAGATTTAGTGTATTTTCTATAATTTTTTCATGTTCTGGAATTTTTAGAAATTTCTAAAAATTAGCAGAAATATCAGATAAACATTCTGAGCCTAGATCTGAGTTTGTTGAAGGGTAGTTTATTTGCAAATAAATTTCAAAATATTTTGTTGCATATTTTTGGAGATATTGTTGTTTTTCCTTTATGGATCTGGGGATATTACAAATTATTTGCAAATATCTATGGTTGTCATTTACAATAGCTGTCATTTACATTGCTATTGTAAAGACATTATTTATAAATACTGAATAGTGTAATCATGGGGGGATGTGTGCTTGCTTTATATTTAGTTTGTTTGCAATGCAAACATATGTGTTGGTAGGTGGTCTATGGATCTTGTCTTCATCTATACATACCTAAATTAGTAAATTGTATTTCTATTAAAATGCTTGCTAAACTACCAAATATTACAATGGTGGTTGTCATAGCACTGCTATGTATGCACCTAAGAATGAAGGCGATCATGATTTAGTGCATGTTCTTGCATGGTCAGCCATTAGTGCACACCAAAACACATTTGTATAGTTATGGCAGTACATAGGGGCAAAGAGGATTTATAGATGAAAGTTGAGCATTGCGATTTTTATAATATGGCAAAGTCCACTCTAAAGGATTTAAACAACAACCAATAAGTTTTGAGCATTTGGATAGGCCTTTGTTTGAAGTAGTTCACAACGTTTGGGACAAAGCTAAAGAAGATAGATTGGTGATTTGTAGAAGATACATTTTCTTTGAATATATTGGAGACAATAATTTGGAACAAGAGAATCTCATACAAGAAATGAAAATTGCATATATGTTAAAAAAGACCATCTAAGCCTATTCTACTCTACCTAAGAAGAAATGTTTTGTAATTTTGACTACTGAGGACAATGTTAATTTTAATTTATACTGATTTAAACCTTGTCCAATAAGTAGCAGCTATGCTATTAAGTGTGTAAGTCTTAAAAAATCAAATGAAAGAGAGAGATTTAGTCACATACTCAAAGGCAAAGCAAGTTAAAATTCAAAACTTGTAGTGTAGTTACATAGAAAACATAAGATTTTGAAATTTAGGAGCTGAATGGTTTCTCCACTGATAGGTTTTGATGTTTAAAAATATAAGATTTGCATTATACTAATTCCTCAATCACAACTTTAGTAATACTTTATTTTTGGCATTGTAATATTAGAGTTGCCCCAAACACGTTATCAATGGCATAGCAGTTGACTGTTACTCGGATTCATAGCCTAGAAGAGAGACCACATATAATTTCAATCACGTCGTTCACACATAAAAGTATTCTTTGATTTCCGGTTATGAAAAAGTATGATGGTGTATTGGGACATTTTTAAGATTGGTAATTAAAGTCAACTAAATCCCATGTGAATAGAGGCTTCACTGCAAGCTTGGCCAAAAACTAAACAAACCAAAATTTGAGAAATCAAACACGAAAATATCTTTGGTGATGCCGATTGCCCTACACCCGAGATGCTCCTGCATCAGACACACCAGGTAGGAAGAATTTTGTTAGTGGAACTCACAAAATGGAGTTGGTTAATTGAACCACCCTTTCAGGTTGTAAACAACCTGCAGTGAAGTCCATCGCTGTGTCAGTTACACAAAATCATTTCTTTATTTTTCTTTTCCAGCATCTTGCTGGAACAACCATCCTCCTCCTCCCGCAACTCTAGTTGCTAGTCTTTTCTCCTCACATGGGTTTGCATCCACCATTTTCTGTCCCCCTTTGCCAAAGTTTTTCTCCTTTGTTCATCTTTGTGGGATCCAACCGACCATTATCCGACCTCCTTCACCAAATGATCTCTCCACTGTTCTCTTTTGTGGATTTTGATCAACCACAAACTGACCATCTCCATAAAAATCCACTTCTGCCATTCTGTATTGCTTCCACATGCAAACATGCCACCTTCTGACACCAATCTGCAAAATCCACTTGCACTCTCTCTCTAACTTTTACATGCTCATATGCAATATCTACTTGCACGACCTCATCCCTGTTCATTTTTACTTCACTAAACACAGAAAAATCAATAATTACCTTTGCTGCAATATCATCTTTATCACTGCTCATTGCAACTACAACTTCTTCAGGTAGCTCTGCTACATCTTCTTTCTCATTCAAATTGAACAACTCTTCAATCTTTTTGATCTCCACTCCAAGCAACGCACCATCTTCATCAGGTCCTCAATAAACCTTTGCTACAACCTCGACCTTCTGAACTTCTTCCTCTTTTACTACCTCAACCCATGAGGTACTTTCACCTCCATCACATTCTCTGCTTTCACTCACCAATTGACAGTCCACAGTGGCTGTGTTCTCCTCTCTTTTCTCTTCTTTTCTCATCTCATTCCTTTTCTCCTTTTCATTTGTGTGGGCTACTCTCACATCTTTCTCCTTCCGGCTGTAATTATCCTTTTTCAATGGGATTTGCTTCATCTCATAATTCTGTTCCAATCTTGCTTCAATCACCCTTTCCAACACTTGGAGCTTCTTATTTTTTGCTTCTTCCCAGTATCGTTCCAAAAATGATATCATCATGGGTCTTCTCATGACGAACCTCATCTTCCTCTTCAAACGCATCCTCTTCTCATCTGCTGCAATCTTTTTCACGCTCTACAATCTGCCAAAACATTTTATTTCACAGCTTCCTATCTTTCAATCACTCAGGACTTCGCACACCTGCAACGATTCTTTTGAGCTATCCACAATGGCTTCACACTTGTCGACTCTTCACCTGCATGTCCTTGTGTAGACTCTACACACTCAAGACCTCTGGCTTTGATACCAATTGATGCAAGAGGGACTCCCTCCTGCCTGCAAATTCAAAACTCAAAACACAAAACAATGCAGACTCTCTACTTCTAAATGAACATTAGATTGCAACAAAGAAACATAATTTTATTTCAACAAATCTACATACACAAAATTACAGTTATGGATTTTCAATGGCCTCTCTCACTGTACAAGATTTCAATTACATTGTTCCTCAGCCTTGCTCATTTTCTACAACAACCAACCCTCTCCTCACTTTCCTTTGTATCACAAACTCTCTGACTGAGATATCACTCTCTAATCATTGGCCAAATTCCAAGTTTCTATGCTCTGGCCAATAACTCTCTTTTACTAGAGACGATTCTACTCCTCTTGCATATTCACATTGTCATTTTGCAAGCCACATGATTGTCTCTTCTTTCACAAACTCTAATGCCCAATCCATGGGGTCCTACGTCCATACTCAATCTTATGCACTATTTTTCTCTGTTTTTAGTTCTATTTCCATTCTGCTATGCACATCCCTTCTATCAGCGCATTAACTCCCTCTCTGCTCATGCATGCTCTATCCCCTTTAGCCTACTGCACATAGCTTGCTTTCTTGTCTCATTTACCATAGCCCTTCCAACTTCTTCATGCAGCTACCAAGTCATCGACCCTTTACATTCTTCCACTGCTGCTCTTATTTCCTGTATGCAGATCATTCCTCTTTTAATGCAACTGCCTCCTCTGCTGTTGAAATCAATCAATGTCCTTTCCAATTCCACTCCTCTCTCGATCTGCAATTGGATTGATGTATATTCAGTCTCCCCTTGTGACGTTTTGCTTCACCTTCTTAATGCATTTTCCTCCTTCCCTTCACCACTTCATATGCTTGGTATAGGAGCTGAACAGTTCTCCACCAATAGGTTTTAATGTTTAAAAATATAAGACTAGAATTATACTAATTCCTCAATCAGAACTTTAGGAATACTTTACTTTTTGCATTATAATATGAGAGTTGCCCCAAACACGTTATCAATGGCATAGCAGTTGATCGTTTCTTGGATTTACAGGCTAGAAGAGAGACTACATACAATTCCAATCACATCATTCACACATAGAAGTATTCAATAATTTCCCACCATGAAAAAGTACAATGGTGTATTAGGACATTTTTAGAACTGGTAGTCAAAGTCATCTAAATCTCATGTGAATAGAGGCTTCACTGCAATCTTGGCCAAAAACCAAACAAACTAAAATTTTAGAAATCAAACAGGAAAGTATTTTTGGTGATTCTGATTGGTCTACACCTGAGATGCTCCCGCATAATTGGTCTACACCTGAGATGCTCCCGCATCAGACATGCTGAATCCTGTCATTTCAAAGGCCGACAAGCTCTTCAATATATAGCACCAGCAGGGCACAAATTCCAATGCTTCATTTTCTCTTCAAAAATTTAGAAATTAAAATATAATGAGGTTCTCTTATAAAAATAGCCCCCACTTTGTAATGAATGCAAACTTGTAACTCATTAATGAGCTGTCATAGAATATGTCTTGGGGTTACAACTTACAACGGCCTTTTCTGGAACCCACACCCACACATGCAAGAAATTATTTTATTAGTTTATTTTATTTTTGACTTACAATTTCCCTGCTAATGGTCCCTTCTTAAAAAATATTTTTGGTAGCCTTAATTGGGAAATAAGAACAAGGATTGGGCTTACACAAGTTGGGTTGATTAAAAAAGGTATATTACATTATCTTCATTTTTACTCTTTTGTTTTTTATTCCATGAAATTGAAAATGGAAAAAAATAATGAATGTAGAAGACGTGCCAATTTGCCAAATGAAAAAAGAAAACTATAAGAAAAGATTCAAAATACCTTTTCAAATTTGATGAAATGGAACAATGGGCTGTTCCAAATTGACAGGGAGCCTCCAAATGCACCATGGACTCCCTGTGTGCTGCTTTAAATCTGCTGAAGCTCAAGGTCAAACGTTTGTTGCCAATATACTTGCTGTTTATTTCTTCAATGTCTTTTTTCTCACCTTATTTGTGCTTTGCAAATGGTACGAATGGCTTATGGAGATGTTGTATAATTTATTAATTTATTCACTTTTGTTTATCATATTTTTTCTGTGTTAATTCTGATTTCCACTTGCATTGACTGAATATTCCCATATGGACTCAGCAAGTTTGACCATACTTATCAGGACTTGGGTCTGAGATCTTGGGCTTTGTTTTAGCAAACTTCAAAATTGCTCAGAATGACCAAGAGGGTGGGGGGACATCTCTGGGGATGCTCCCCTTTGAGAGCGATGTCTGGGGATGCCCTATCTCCCCTTGAACAGCCTATGGACATCCATATGTCCCTGGACCGTCCCTGACATCAATAAACAAATTGTAAGTTTAAACCATTCAATTAGAAAATAAAAAAAGTTAAAACCCCCCAAAAATGGCTCCTTTTCTCTTTGTCTTTGAATACTTATTTTTGTCAATTTCCCCTTATTTTTCACTGCAGATTTGGTTTTTCACAAGCCCAGGTGCACTGCAAAGATATTAACTTGCATTTGACAAATTGGGCACAACATTTGAGAATAAGTTAAAGGTTAATCCAGATTGTAAAATTCTAATTATTGCTCCTATGGCCTTGATGCCCTCATTGTTTGAAGGGTTTGAAGCCTGCTTAAAAGCCTTAAAATTATGAAAAATGACCATGACTGCCGCAGCTCTTGTTTGGCTTGATTTAACAATGTTTTTGTGATATTTCAGCGTTTTTGGCATTTCCCATTTTTTTTAATTTAGATTCACACTCAATTACCTCTTAAGATTTGCTTCCTGATACAAAAAGTTGTACCACAGTACAACTTTGTAGAAGTTTGAGCTTCTTTCATTGATACCGTTTCATAATGTTAAATTGCAACTTCTTTTATTGTTTTTTGTAATTAAATTTTCAAATACAAAGTTTTATATATTATTTTAATAGCTGCCCCTTGCTGTCCTTAAAATCTGAAAAACAAATTACCGTCCTTGAAGCCCATCTGCCTCAACCTGGTCTCTGCCATCCCCAAAATTTAGAGAAACATTGTGAATATATATGACAAATAGATTGATATAAATATAGACAATGAGATGAAATGAAAGATAGACACAATGAGTATGCATAATCAAGGAAAGGGATTCAAGTATAGGGGTGCCTCCCCTCAAAAAGATGCCAATACTACAAAACACATTTTGTATATCAAATGCATAGACAAACAAAAACCCATTATGCAGTCACTGTAGATCTGGATAAACGTTTCTTGTGTTTCTACCCTTGGTTTTAGCTCTCTTTATCTGTTGGCTAGATGCAACATCTATCAAACGTGTTTATTTTCAAAAGACAGCAGAGTATTGAGGTGAGTAGTTGTTAACTTCACATATCTTGTCCTCCAAATCGATCTCCCTTCATGATTAACTATAATGGGACCTGGTTAATAGGTAGACATCTTCACCATTAGATAACACTAATATCATGTGTTAATTACGTCAATGACAGCTGAATTTTTAGTTATTCTGTAAGTCAGTCATCTTTGGGAACAGTTTCACATTGTGTATCCTGCATATCTCATTCAGTCTTAGGCACAGATGTGAACCAGATATATAAGAAATATGTTTGGATATGGGACCCATATTCTGACTGATTGTGTCTGATATGTGATGACGTTTCTGAATTTGGACCTCATTCAAGGTTGCATCCAGATTCCAGACTTTTTGTGGCATTACCGGGCTGCTCTATTATATATAATTTCTATATATCTCAGAATGTATCTAGGTTGTATTCAGGTAGTACTTGGATAATTTTGTGTTATTAACATATTTATATATATTTTTTGTAGAATATCTACCCTGAATCATATTTGGTGGGTCAGCAAAATTTATTGTTTCCTGTACCTTTACCTTCACATGTTCCTGTTCCTGTATCTGTATCTGTATCTTGTAACTTTCATTATGTATTTCAAGTTATAACTTACCTGTGTAAGAATTGTGTTTTGACAGATGCAATTTCTCTAGTCATGATATATATTTATTTTTTTGCAATCAGTAAGTACTAGAAATAAATAATTATAGACTTTCAATAGTACTTTCCTGGAATGCAAATATTATGGCGGGCATTCATATCAGATTTTGAGCATTTATAGAGTTCAATTAATCTATGGACTCGGCGAAATTTCTTGAACTTGCATTTATGCCCTTCATTACGTTCACCAACTTAAGGGTGTATTTATTCATCTTTTGGGCTTGGCTGTTGTAAGCTCTTTAGTGTTATATAATAACTTCATACTGTCTTGTGTTTCTTTCGCCAGATCCAGAGGGCATTGAGAAGGCCCAAAAATCAATGGGTCTAGGAAGGGAGGAAAGAGTAAGGAGAGTTCGTTGATCATCTGCTTTTGTATCTACCATGCAATATTTACCTAGCAGATTTGGTGTTTTCATGCTTCCAAGGACCAATAGTCACTTACTGTATACCAGGCTTATTACTGGTCTAAGTTGGGCCAAATCATCAACAAGACATAAGATCATTTGCTTTACTTATAATTTATGTTCTGTGTTTGTAACGTGTGCCTCTTGGTTTAAGAATCAATAAAATGCCTTGTGATATTCATACTTATTAAATTTGCGAAAGCAAGTTACTATGATGAATATCCAAAATTTGTAGGGTCTTAAGTAAACTTGATAAAATCCATGTCAAATTTGGATGAAGGTACTCTGAATGAGTGGGAGTATGTGTCGAGTAACATATTTATAATGAAAATTTACATAGCCAAAAGAAATTGTAAATTGCTTGAAGAATCCATACATTACTCCAAACTGTTTTGTCTACATGCATCTTTGTAAAACCTCTTCATGTCGTATTATTATGTTGATTACAAGCAATAGCATTAGCAATTATAGCTACAGACACCTTACAATGATAGGCATCTTTCTTGTTTGCCACAATTGTAAGATCTCACGTCTTACATAAGTATGCATGCCAGATTATAATGAAAATTATTGGATGCTGTCATATGCCCTTTAATAACCGGATTACAGTTTTCAACTCCTTAATGCTTCTCGTCACACCATTATTGGATATAACATTCTAATTTTTTTTTTAATAGTCTACAAATATTAGCTCAACTGAGCATCTGAGCCAACTGATACAAATATTGAGCTCCTTATGAGCAACAACTTAGAAATTACTACTAGAAGCCAAACAGCGGAGGACCAAGAGTCACCACTTAGATTTGAACATGGGTTCCAACAATGAGAACCTAACAGTTTAACCACTTGAGCTCAACCACTTGGATGCATCCTAATTATATGATCTTGTCCATAGTTTTAATGAAGAATTAAGGTATGGACAAGAAATCTGCCCTGAGCCTCATGGTGAATCCAATTTATTGAACAAGATGTTGTAAATTTAGAATGATCAATTCTAAGCTTCTAATTGCAATTATGATAAATCTAAATCCTCAGCATGATCCAGCCTAAAATTATGTCCCAAAAGGACCTTACTTTCGATAGGATTGTTTCATTTTCATGGATATTTGGGCACTATCGGTTTCTAAGCAATGAAATAGAAAACTTTTCTTCATGAATTTTGGCTGTAGTGATTTAACATGGTTGATAAAGCAAACTAGGCTTTTGATGTGATTAAATTTTGCAGATTTGGATCTGTGGAGTAGACCAAAAGTTTATTTCCCAACTTTCTAGGTTCTTCAGTCTGTGTAGTATATATGCAAAATTCAAGGAAGATCAGTGGAAGTGTTTTAGGTGCTATGATTTAGTTTTCATGGCCACCTATAGAGAACATCCTTCATCTACTGACATATTTTGGATGGAAGGGAAGTTTTGATTTGTGGACTATCCATAGAGGGGCCTCAAATGCCTAGTTTCGATGTGCAGGTGATCCAATGAAAACTGCTAGGTTGGGGGCGGTGAGGGGAGTTGCCTCCAAAAAAAATTGAATCTTCACCCAAAATTATGAACTCAGCATCCACTTCAAAATATCAGAGGTTGTATTTCCAAATAGCAATCAGAGGTATTCGAAGATTTTGAGTTAATTTTTTAAAATATCGAGTGCTAGTTTTACATAACTATTATGGAAGTCTTGCAGTAAAGCTGAAAATATGAAGAATCGTGACACCTCTTCACCCGCAAGATTTTTCACATTTTTTCGAGCAGCACCAGCTGAATAAAATATTGGAAGGCCCTCTCTACAGGATCACAATGTTAGGGAAATCAAATGAAGCTTTTTAGCTTTGGAAATTTGTATCATTTCTTTAAAATGTTTATTCAGATTAACAATCCTTTCATCGACGGCTATTTTCTCAAAACTCCAATTCTAGTACAATGTTTAGGTCATTTATTTGGATTAAAATTGGTAGTTGAAGGCCACATTCCATTCCAATAACTTGAACAGGGGTGATGGTCTTGGTTAGGGTAGGCGTGAAGACTCATTTATCATTTTATTTGAATATGAATGCATACAACTTCTTAATGTTAATTATTCAGTGATTCTCATCTTAGAATGTGCTGGTGGTTTGAAAATGCCACCTCTTTCTATTTGAAGAAGTAAATACGTGATTTGTCCAGTGGATTGAGAATTTGCTGTCCCTGTGTAAAATCATCTGATAATATGATTCCCCTATTTTGTGGGAACACAAACCCACATGCACATCAATGAATTGCAGAGAACATAAATTCACTGCTACAAATAAAACAAGAACTTGCTGAAACAGACACTTATCTGTGAGTTTTTACAGATTAGAGGAGGTGAGTAACAAGGGTCGGAAAAAGAACACTCTTTCTTAATCAATGAACTCAGCATAAATTTTAACTTCAATTTTTTCCCTGTCAACTCTTAAATTTTATAGATGGCTTCCACCCAGTTAAACAACGAATTTTACAGTCGGCATCTAATAAAATTCATCATTCATATGAAGATGCATTCAGAGTTAAATAATGAAATTGTGTGCAAATCAAGAAAATCATCACTCATGCATGTTTGCACACTTTGAACAATCAACAAATTGACAAAAAAAAAACAACAACTAGCAATTGCACTTTGTGTGCAATGGGTATGCCAAAGAGGCGTGGAAGGTCAATTGGGAAAATTTGGTCTATTTTTTGGATAAATTTGTGTAGTGCATGAGGTCAATTTGTGGCCATGATGTTTGTGCAACAAAGGACTTAATTGAGAGGTGATAGCTTAAAATCAACTATGCATCCACTAACAAAGATTCAATCATAATTGAAATGAAACTTTTGAATTGAGAAGATAATCAAGTTTCATTAGCAACAAACTCATGTTATGTTTGCAATAGGGTGAGCGCGAGAGAGAGGTTAGATAGGATTAGAAAGAGGGATATATAGAGGGGTAAGATTGAGAGAGAGATGGGTAAAGAGATGGATATAAAAATAGAGAAGAAGATGGAGATATAGGTGGAGTCAAAGATAGAGATGGAGAATGGGGAAAGGAACATGGAGAGGAGAGAGATATGAGAGAGACAGAGAGAGGGGAGAGGAATGTATAGATATGGAAAAGAAAAATAAATAGTTGGAGAGAGACGAGGATATAGAAAGATAAAGATAAAGATAAGAAGTGATATATGTTAATGAATATAGATCATTCCTGTATAATGTAATTGCCACGGTTATTGATTTCATTATCAGCAAGCATCGATATCATTGACATATATATATATATATATATATATATATATATATATCGGTGAAGGGTTATGTCTACGTAGAGGCATGACCCTTACGTGGCTTAGACCCTACGTATCCATAGCACTTCACCATATACTGTCAACTGTCATTAGTTATGTGCTGAATCATCTATCGTGCTTAACAATAACAATTCAGTAGTAGTAATATCGAACATGACTTGAAAGTCATCGGATAATACAATGATAATATGTTAATGTTATTTTCATTCAATATGTATATGATTTTTATTTTGTGTGTGTATTATTTTACTCATAATATATTGCTTGCTTCAATCCGAATGAGGCTACATCCTTAACAATATATATATATATATATATAGAGAGAGAGAGAGAGAGAGAGAGAGAGAGAGAGAGAGAGAGAGAGAGAGAGAGCGAGAGAGAGAGAGAGGAATATATAGATGGTGAGATAGAGCTAGAGAGTTAGAGATATAGAGAGAGAGAGAGAGAGAGAGAGAGAGAGAGAGAGAGAGGAATATATAGATGGTGAGATAGAGCTAGAGAGTTAGAGATATAGAGAGGGGGAGAGGGAGAGATAAATAAATGGACAAATAGAGATGGACAGAGGGTGAGAGAAATATATTGGAAGAGAAAGAGAGAGAGACATAGATATACAAGAAGAAAAAGGGAGAGAAGTGGAGATAAAGAGATAGATAGGGGGATAGGGAGGGAGAGATGGGGAGAAATAGAGAGGAGGGTAAGATAAAGAGAGGGATGGCCCAAAGAGAGAGAGGGGGGAATTGATATAGATAGAGGAAAATATAGATAGATGGACAAGCTAGAGAGAGATGGAGAGAAATATAGAAAAAGATACATTGTGCAAGAGATTTGGAGTGAATGAGAGAGGGGGTGGGGTGGGCTGGGGTGGGAAGGAGTTGGGGCAAGAGTCAGAGAAAGGAGTTGATAGACAATTAAGAGAGAAAGATTTAGACTTTAGAGTGAGGGAGATATATAAAGTGGGGGAAAGATAGAGAGATAGAGAGAGGGAGAGGGAGGGAGGGAGAAACATGGAGAGTGTTTATATACATTAGAGAGAGAAGTAGAGACATAGAAAGAGGGAGTGATGGGGAGAGAGGGAGAGATAATATAGAAAGAGGGATACATAGGGATAGAACGAGGGATATATAGGGATAGAAAGAGATAGATATAGGGATAGAAAGGATTTAGAGAGTAAATATAACTTGTAAAGTATAAAGGGCGTGAGAAAGAGGGAGAAATGGAAGGAGAGAGAAAAGGGGAGAAGGAGAAATCTTGATAGAAAGAGGGTGAGAATTAGAGAGGGGGAGATAGAGAGATAGAAAGATAAAGATATAGGAAGTGATATATATAGAGATAGAGAGAGATATAAAGAGAGAGAGAGAGATGAAGGAAGAGGAGATACATGGAGAGGTAAGGAGATATAGATAAGGGAGAGAGATGGAGATGGAGACAATAATCAAATGACATGCTACCATTAGCATAACTCCCCAAGGACATATGCTCTCCTTCAATTATTGGCATGAAACGAGTAATCAAAAGTTAGTTGCTCTTTCTTGCTCTCTTGCTCTAAACATTTAATTTAGGTTTTAAGTTGAAATTTATTCTACTATATAAATTAGAATAAAATTCAAATATAATTATTCTATAATAAAAAAATTTAATAAGATAAAATGTATAAATTCTAATACCTTTTAATTATTATTTTAATTTCATAAAAAACACAAATAATTCAAATACAATTTTAACTTAATAAAAAATTAATCCTTAAAAGAAAAAAGTAAAATAATTAGAATAATTAAAAAAAAAACGAATATCTAATAAAAGAAGATAATATTAAAAGATATTCTTATCAAAAGAAAATAGTAATAAAAGAAAATTTTAATTCAAAATATAATTATTCTATCATAATTAAAATTTTAATAAGACATAATTATAAATAAAATTAATTATAATTTTCAATTATTATTTGCATAAAAGTATATAACTAATAAAATAAAATTTAAACTTAATGCAAAATTAACTCTTGAAAGAAAAAGAATTAGAATTTTAATAAGGCTGATTCTTTCTTTTATTTTTTAAAAACTTAAAAAAGATAGAATATCTTAATAAAATAAATAACATTAAGAGATGTTTTGAGCAAAAGTAGATAATAATAAAATATAGTTTTTTTCTTTTATACATATTCTTTTTCTAATAATAATATTAAAATGTAGACCCGTTCATGGGTTTCCCAGGGTTAATCCTTTGTGTGTTTCTTTCGATGGGGAGGTTGTGAAGTGGTCAAAGCCAGAGAGGGGGTGGGTGAAAATAAATAATGATCGGGCCTCAAAAGGTAATCCGGGTACTTCAGGTGCGAGATGTGTGATCTGTGACGATGAAGGGAAGATCCTCTTCATAGGAGCAAGAAGGCTTCAAGATGGAACCGATAATGAGGCGGAGGTTCAAGCGGCCTTACTTGCGGTTGATTTGGCAGTGAACATGAAGGCAACAAAGGTACACTTGGAGGGCGATTCCCAGGTTGTGGTCAATGTCTTGATCAAAGGTGATACCCCGTGTTGGAAGTTGAAAAAATTTACACACATAATTAGTGAAAAGCTAAAATCCTTCCATGATTTTTGTATCTCCCATGTGAAAAGAGGAGGGAATGCCATTGTTGTCGGCCTTTCAAATGTGGTGTGTGAGCTTTCTATAGGGGAAGTAAGGTGGCGCGATTGTAAAGATGGTATCGTGCGATGGAGTTAAGGTACCCTGTCAAGATTGTACGCCTGCAAATTCGAATTGCATGTCTTTCAATCGACCTTTCAAAGTAGTAAGTTTGGCATGTTAATGAGCATTTATTGCGAAATGTCCTCTGAAATGGCAGCGCTTGTGGAGTGTGCCATCTTTACTTCTAATTTTGGTATTCTCACGCATTTAATGAGACTGGTTTGTGAGTTGGTGAAGGAAACTAGTTTTTGGCAGATTTCGTCGGGTTTTCTTTTGCAGTATATATTTCTTGTGGATGCCCAGAATGGAAGCAAATTTTACCTTGCAGTCTTCCAAGTTGATGCCAGCTTTTCGGGGTCCTGTCTCACAAAAATAGCCTGAGAAAATGTTTCTGGCAAAAGACCTGCTGCTCTTGAAGGCGGTTCAGCTACTCTTGGGGGAGGAGGTGGTGATTATCGGTCACAGGTATAGATGCAGAGCTGATATCTACTCCCTAATCATGGCTTGGGGATTGGAATTGGGATATACATGCGCGGATGTGAGGAAGGCTTTGAAGAAGATTGTTCCACAGGAATACCTGTTAAATTTGGAGTCTCTGCTGGAATGGGTCGTTCCGAGTTGGGGCTTCAACCTCTCTGAAGGAATCCTAGAGGAAAATGCTGAAATGCGGGCGAGGCATTCCTGAATTCAATTTCTTCGTCGTTGAGAGGAAGTTAGAGCTTATTTCAGGGACGATGCGAGACGAGGTTGGGAAGGTTTGGTGGTTTACATCCATATAATGGAGCTTGAAGATGTAATTCGATAGGCGGGTGTGGAGGAGAGGCTGGTTGATGAGACAAGAAGTAGGAGGCCGATTACAAGACGACTATCGACGAAGTTGGCAAGGCAATTTGAACTGGGTGGTGTGGCCGACGACATTGGTGGAGTGGCGGAAGGACCGAATTCACGAGGGTTTGTTGCCGAGGGAACAATGAGGACCAATGGAGATTCAAATGCCTCGGTTGTAGGAGTTGTGAAGAAAGAGAGATGATGTGTTCTGTGGGCCAGGGTACTTCTGGGTGCCATTTCTTTTGTTTAGTTAAAATTTTATTT
The DNA here is from genome assembly GCF_030272615.1 of Cryptomeria japonica. Classification (NCBI taxonomy): domain Eukaryota; kingdom Viridiplantae; phylum Streptophyta; class Pinopsida; order Cupressales; family Cupressaceae; genus Cryptomeria; species Cryptomeria japonica. Next base: position 384,950,477 of record NC_081410.1, on the reverse strand, counting down.
GAAAAACTTGAACTTTCTACTTTTGTTATAAACCGTTTGAACAAATTCGGCAAGAATTTTGATTGGCATGATGTAATATGTAAACTTCCGTACTTGAAGCTGTGGGTGTGGGGTAGTGTTTGAGCAGGTCACTGGTTTTGGAAATCATGGTTTTAGATGGGTGGTTTGGATGGTTTTTGTGGGTGGTTTGGGGAAGTGATTTGATATTGGAAAATTTTGATGAAGTTGTACTGTTTAGTTTTAAATAATAAAATATAAATTGAACCGATCAAAAAAATAAATTAAAATGTATATATATATATATTTTTAATTATAAAAGATTTTTTTTTAAAATTAATAAATATAAGCGGTTTGGATTAATTCTCTAGTCTTGCATCCTTCTCTTTAATTGTGAACCATTGATTTCAATATGTAGGTGGTTCACTTCATATAGGTAATGCCTTTGGCATAAATTGTTTTTACCTATGGAATCTCACTTATGTTGTCCTGTTTTGATAGAGATGTGTGTTTTTTTTCCTACCTTTATTAATTAAAATTTAATTTTGCATCATACTCAAATGAAACATATTTGCACACCATTTATTATTTCTAAAAGAGTTTAATTTTTTTTATTGTGTGAAGATTAATAAATATCAAGGTAAATTTTTAATGTCATTAAGTATTTTTTAGACTTTTTAAAGTAGTTTTGATAATTTTGAAGTGACTATTTCATCCTTTGGCCATTTGACAATGTGTGGAGACCCTCTAATGAAGTTAAATTCTAGTTTAGAGTTATAATAAATCACCAATGTTGATGAATTGTATAGTTTGTGGAGTAACCACTAAAAATAACGCTGAAATCAATTTGATACTAAATACTATATTTTAAAATGTTATCAAGTGCTATAGTTTTATTAAAGATCAAATATTTATAATTAATTTCTAAATATCTTAAAATAAGGCGATTGAAGGGGTTATACTTGTATAGATACTAAATTATGAGTAAATAATTGTTATTCATTAATATGTTTTAACTTTTTTCACAATGGTGGTTAATTAGTTAGTTGAGGGTAGTTTTAAGGTACATTTTGAAGACTCAAAATATGTTTTCATTTGATAAACTTGGGAAGGTCTCAATCCCCTTACAAAACATCCTTAATGACAATAGGAATGAATCTCACCAGAAGTGAGATGAGAAAACAAAAACTTAACAACAACTCGTGGAAGAAATTTTACAAACAATGCACATCAGGAGTGATTCGACCTTTCACCCACAACTCAAGACTAAGTTTGGGAAGAGGAAGAAGAAAGACCTTTCCCCTATGTACGAACAACAGTCCAAGTAATACTATCATCCAAATCCCTTTTACAAGGGGAAACCCCTATGGAGGGCAAATCAACACAAAGGTGGCATTAGGATGATGAGGCGAAAGGTGGTCCTCCACCTCATAAGATTGGAGTTGAGCAAAAGCAACAAGAAAATTGGGTAGCAAGCATGGATTTGGAGATCCCCCAATAAGGTTCACAGAGCACAATATGGCCACACCAGAAGCGAGAGGCTCACTAGTATCTTGGGAGGAGTCATCAAATATAGAAACAAAATCTTGGGGATAGTCAATTGATTACTAATAGCATTCATCCACCAAGCATTAGTGCCTTTATGATGCAAGAGAAAATATTTTGTAGCCAAGTGACCAGTCGAGAAGCAGCAATGATGATAATGAAAAGGGAGGCCCTCATAATCAAGCGACTGAGTCAAAGGTCTATCCTCAACTATTAGAACCATATACCCATGAAGAGGCTTGGAGATGATGCCAATATCCACAAGGATGCCAAAAAAAGTAGAGTGGGAAGTGGAGTCATCAACCTTCAAGAAGTGATTGATAGAGTTGTCAGTGGCCCCATAACAAGAATCTTCCCAACATTGGAGTGGATGATTAGGAAGTCTCACCCAAATCGGGTGCATATTGAGTGGTTCGGTGAGAGGGTTTATGTTGTACATATACTTCAAAGTTTAAGGACATGGTAATTATTGACAATGTGGAAGACCATATTCTTGAAGATGTCACAAAAGTATTTCTCAATAAGTTTATTTCAGATTATAAATAAAAAATTGTTTAATATCTCATAAATATTTTGGTATTTAATTGAATGAGTGATTCATTCTATATCTTCAGAAAGTTAGCACAACATTTTGCGTATTTTTTATACTTTGTGTATATTATGACATCATTGATTCACTAGCCAATTAAATTTTTTTATCAAGTCATTAAAACGTTAGATCGAATCACAAACTCAAAAAAGAGGGCATGTATAGTTGAAAGAATACCAAGGAAGCATCAACATTGTAGGGGTCTTGAAGTAATTTTTTATATGGATAAAACATTTTTTAATAATACAAAGCAAAGTGTCAATCAAAATGGGTGGTGAAATAGATACAAGAGTGCACTGATCATTTAAAGATCTAAAGGAATACAAAAATTTCTATATTTTCATTTGATCAAATTTAAATTGAAAGTACAAAGTTTTGAGCTTAAAATTTTGTAGACTTCGAGAGACTTCTTTACTAAATTTTTAAATGTAGTGATCACCCCTTCTCCTACTAGGGTAGGCTTCAAGGAATTGATCTCATTATTGCTAAAATAAACATCTATAAAATTAAAGGAACATTGATTGAGTTAAATTTGGATGCATTAAGCCCCTAAAAAATATTTGAAAAGATGGAGTGGTACATCAACAAAAGTATCTATCAGTTAAATATCATAAAGCAATGCCTATATATTGTTAAGAGGTTCATTGAGTGTGGGGCATCAACTTCTTATCATTCTTATAAAATCAAAAAAATATTGAAAAATATTGATAAGATAAAGCAAAAGATTTGCCACAAACTAAAATTACATTGAGAAGGCTCAATGCAAGTTTTTGTTTTAATTTCTTGTAATTTGTTATTTTTCAAATTTAATACAAAATAATAATTTTTATATTATTTATTCTTATCTCTCTTGGGTGAAACATAACTAATATGGTTTTAATAACTCCTTATAATGTCATACAACCTCTTTGAGTAGAAAATTTCTTTATTCTGTCATTTATTATAGGGGCTCTTAGTTTAATACTTTTACAAGCATTTTTTCCTTTTAATGGCCTACAAATTTGTCAACCTAATATTTGCTACTAGAACTTAAGGTTTTAAAGTGCATTAGGACTGTTCCACCAATCATGTGATCCTATGATTTTTTTTCACAAGGTGTTCGATGAGGCATGCACTATAAATAAAATCCAAATGTGGTTCTTTCCATCTTAGAGTTTGATAGTCCTTGTAAATGTCTTGACAATTTTATTTTGATAGTTATCTTATTTGGAGGGTTCTTGCTACAATCATGCTAAGGAATTGGGTTAAATATGTTTGGATCCTACATGGGGTCTTCCTTGATGCTATCTAAAATATCAACAAGGGGTTTTTTCTTTTTCACTTTGCAAAGGCTAGCCATGCAAAATCCATAGTCAAATGTGGTCCTAGTTTTTCCTTATGTCCCTTCTAATTTTTGTCTTGTACTTGATACTTTGTTTTGTTCAAAGAATGAGGTCTTTATGTCCTTGTTCAGATGGAACTTATAGGTCTACCCTTGCCATGCTACAATTTACTAACTCAAATTGGTAGCTCACTTGCTAAAGTTGTTTGTGTAGAGATAGATGTGCTCTTCCTAGAATGTCCTAAAAAATGTTGTGCATAAAAAATACTTGAATGAATCTATTGATATATTATTTGGCCAAATTTATTATGCACAATATGCCTTTTATAGTAGTCTTCCAAATAGTTGTTAAGGTAACAATTTTTTCATCATAAGATAAAAAAATAGTGGCAAATTGAGAATTCAATCAATAATGGTGGTCATTTTTTGAACAATAAAATATAATCATTTTAAAACCTCTACAAGAGAGGAAAGAGATGAATCCCTCTAATGAGAATTTAGAAAAGGAGGTGAATAGACCCAATTACACCAAGGTGCCACTGCTTTCTTCAAAGCTAAGTGTGTGGTCTCCCTCTTCCTCTCCTTCAATGGCCCTTATGACACTTTCATAGTGAATCTAAGAATCTATAAGAGTGATAATTTAGTCTAAATAAAATAAGTATTAGCCCCCTAGTTATTCAAATGGGAAATTTATCCAAAGATGATTTCTTGCAAAGCATTCATGTAGTTCTCAATGACAACAAACTAGATAGTGAGGATATTACTCTCAACTTTCATTGATGAACTTTTTTCTCCTAGAATGTTCATGGTCTTATAGACCTCCCAAAGAAGTATTATATGAGAGTCACTACACCATTTTCCATGTTTGCATATTCTTTATTTGTAAGTAATTTTTTTTCTTTTTGTTTCTTTCTCATTAATTGGTTAGCAAGTTTTTTTTGTACCAACCATGATGCAAGTAATGAAGGAGTTATCACCTTTATTGTAAGAATTTGTTGAAAATAGCCAAGATCTAGAGCACATTGAATAACACAAAAGAGAGACAAATAGATTTGATAAGAATAAACTGTATTCTAATCAAGATGCAAAATACTGATCAATTGGATCATTAAAAAATTACATACAATGTAGATGAGTCTACTTATAAAGGCAAATTCATATGGATATGTGAGCACACAATCATGACATGTGGCTCAATGAGAAACAAGAGTAGGTAGGGGTAGGTAGGAGAAATAATAAAATATTTCACAAGAGGTGGATCACCCACCAAAGGTGGAATGTAACAACAAGATAAGACCATAAAAGGTGAAATTTCACCTAAATACATCATCCCTATGTGCACACTTCCCTAAGTGTCTTATATCCAAACTACTATCAATTGCATTACCCTAAGTCAACTTAAGTAAAGTGTAATAATGGGACATAATTTACACCAACACCCCCCCTTAAGTGCAACTTAGGGGAATGAAGACTTAAGTCAACAATGCAAGATGGGTCTCGAATACAAGGCCATGTTAGGTACCCATGTACAAATGCAAATGCACACAAACCAATGTAATCTCTCACAAACAAAGAAAGAGAAAAAAACCCAATGGGAAAAAACTCCCCCTCGAAAGAGAGATGAAAATGATACAAAAGAACTATCAAAGAAGAATGAGAAGGACAAAACCCCATGTGAGGAAAAAGTCCCCCCCCCCCCCCCCCCCCCCCCATAAGAGAGAAGAAGAGAGACCAAGAAGCCCCCCCTCAATGTAGAATCTACACCAATGATAGAAGCTCAAAACTAAATGAAGAAACTTCTCCACGATTGTCAAACAACGTTCCTCCCCTTAGGAAGAAACAAAACCAAAGGTGTGTCCATGAAGTCTCCCCAATCATGAAGGGAAGATGTAGGAAAAAAAATCAAGATGAATGGAGTCTCTAAAAACTGCTCAAGTGTCCCCATGTCAATGCTGAAAGTTACCCCCTCCAAATTAGGTGTACTATCCACACTGCTAAAATAGACACTCCAAGATCTAGTGGAGATGAATGTATAACACGATCCAAAGACTCACATGTCTCCTCTAAGGATAAAGAGACCTCCAAATGTTGTACATAAGAATCCACAATCATGTCAACCTTGAAAGAATGATCATGTAGAGAATGCACAAGAGGGTCAGAGTGTTCCCTTGTAACAATTGAAGAAGGATCACCTTCATCAAAGAGAAGATGAATATCATCAATGATGTCTCTCAAATCTGCAATGTAGGACTCCACAAACAAACTTACAATATTTGTCAAGTAGTCATTTCAATGAATTGAAGCTGGAAGACAAGGAATATCCTATTGCACTGAATCACAAGAAGGCAAAACTGTCACAATATCTGCATCATCAGGTGCAATAGGAGGAGATGAAATGCAAGGCTCAAGAATGGGGTCACATGTGAGAATCCCCAAGTTGAAGTACCCAAAGTTCTCCTCAATATCTGAATCATCACAATAAGTGTGATCATAATGTGAAGAATCATTATCAATAGGAACAAAATTTGCAAAGGAATACAACTGAGATGCATGATCCACCACCCCTCTAGAAATAATAGCTCTAGTCTCCAAGTATCTAATGGTAATTGAATCAGGTGTGAACTCCACAATTTTCCTTGTTGCCCCATGAGTGATTTGATAGATGGAAAGAAGATTGTTTGTCAAATGAGGTACACACAACACATCATTGAAGGAGTTATCCCCAATGGCAATAGATCCTTTCTCAATGACATTCATATATGTATGATTTCCCATCAAAATCGATGGCATGCTACAAGGCTCAAATGAAGAGAACATAGACTGCGAAGATGCCATATGATGAGAAGCTCCTAAATCTAGAAGCCATCCCCCTGAATCATGACTTGTAGTAGCACAAAGAGATTTCCCCTTACCTTTTGTCTGGGAGGAAGGGGAAGAAGATGAATCCTTCTTCTTATAAGTGGATGGTAAATCAATGCTGTTCTTTTCGAGGATGTTGATCAATTCATCAATTTGCTTGGTGTGGAAACGATGCTCATCATGACCACTTTTCTTGCAATATGAACAAGATATCCTTTCCTTATATGATTTTACCTTAGGTGAGGAAGTAGAATCCTTTTGTTGTGGAGAGGACAATTGCGCTCTATCTTGTTGTGTCTTAGTCTTAGATTGCTTTTTCTTCTTGTTGGAATCCTTTCATTGATTCTCTTGATTAACCACCAAAGCCATGGACTTTGAAGACTTGAGAATCCCCATGCTCATCAACTTATATTGTTGTAACATCAACATTTCTGTGAATGCATCAAATGTGGACATAGTGAAGGAACTACCCATTGTTAAGTGATCAGTTTGGAAGCTAGAAACAAATGTTGCATACTCTGATGGAAGCTTTCCCAAAAGGTTGTAGACCAACTATGCATCCTTCTTATCAATGCCACAATCCTTTAGTCGTGCTCTTAGCTCATTTTCCTTGGTGACATAATCTTGGATTGTATCAAAGTTCTTGGGATCCAACATGGTGAGATCATTATCAAGTTGATAGCCCCTAATCTCATCAATTTGGCCATACAATTTTCCCAAGACATCCCATGCATCCTTAATTATTTTACACTTGTGAATATGAAAGATGAGATCATTTGATATATACTTCCTCAATATTCCAATAGCCATAATGTTTTTAGTGAGCCATTCCATGTGACCATTAGGATCAACTTAAGGACCAACTGGTGAAGTTATAGTTCCATCAATATAGTGAATTAATCCCTTTTCCATTAGCTTACTCCATACATAAATTTTCCATGAAGCAACATTTATTTATCCTGATTGGAAACTATATTTATTTGATCATGGATTTCACCTCACCAATAAGGTATTATGGGACCTTTTCAAGATTAACAGTCATCCTTTTGGAATAAGTAATTTATATTCCTTCAAAGATGATATTAAAATAGCTTACCTCTAGATCTAGATCACTAATTCATTTCCTTCTATCATTGAGGTTATATGTAGATACTTTAATATGCTTAAAATGGAATTTAAAAAGTACGATACTCTACCCATGATATGGAAAATGGGTATTTAATACGCATCATACTATATGTGCAATAATTTGGGGCTTTTATCTCAATATGGGCCTCCACCATACTCATTCCCAATATTTTACATCTATAAATTTTAGGGATATTCTTTATATGGAGTGCAAATGGATTGATTGTGTTGTATTGCTAGCATGAACTATCTCTCATTTATTAGTTATTTCCCCTTGTTAATGGATCCCTTTCTAGATGTTATCTATTATGATCATTTCCTATATAATATTGTATTGAATGACAATTTGCTAAACCTAATATGACTAATAATTTAATGCATGAGCAACTCAGAGAACTAGAGACTAGACTTAAAGGTAGAAGCATGTGGAACTTTCTTGAACCTTGCAGAGCTTGTGCAACATGTCACATGATACGTTATCAGGATAGACAACCCTTAGATGGGTTTGTACCCATCTACATCTTGTTTTGGGCATGTTTCAAGCATTTAGGAGTAACACACACATTACACTAATAGTGCAACGAAGGAACCAAGGGAGGTTGATGTGGATCATTTCTAGTGTTTGGATCTGATATATAAACACTTTAAGACTCTTGGGAGACGATGACCAATAGTTAGGGAGTAGTACTTATGGGAAGGTAGCTCTACAAGACTTCCATTTTAGTATTTTCTTTATAATAATCTAATGACATCCTATGTACCGATATGCAGGGTCAATGGCTCAAATGTATTTGACACCTGAGGGTTTGTAGGAATATTAACATTCTATTATATTATATTAAATTCATTATTATGTTTCACTTTTATTTTATGTTGTCTTGTGTGTGGTTTTCGGCTACAAGGCTAGACAATTCATTCCAGACCTTCCATCCTTGACTGCATCAAGTGGTATTAGAGAAATTTTGAGTCTTGTGGAAGTGTGTGTTCTGGAGGACCCCAATGTGGACAAATTGTTGACTAGAGGTAGGTTGTGGATGCTGTCAACAGAACATCAAATTGATGAAGTTGCAACCCTGAATCATATCGCCGAATTGAGGCAATTGCACCTAGTTCGAAGGGAAGATGCCGCCAAGAAGGATGTTAGTGATCGCTAATGTTACTTATAGAGTAGAGGAAATGATGGATATGATGAAAGCCATAAAGAACTAGCTAGATGTTATGGGAGAAGACTGCCTAGACCAAAAGAGGAAAGTGATGATTTGGAACCAAGGATACAAGATTAGGGAGAATAAAGCCAAGAGGAAGAAGAGTTGGATCAAATCAAAATGATGAAGCCTATTGCTAGGATTGGAAAAGGCCAAGGCTTAAAACTCCTAGTTATCTCGAAAGTTTGAATCTGAAGGAGCTGATTGATTGGATCAATGATATGGAAGAGTACTTTGAATACGATGAGATTGAAGATTTGGAGTGAATGAGGTTTTCTAGAACAAATTTGAAGGGGCATGTTGCCATTTGGTGGAAGGAGGTGCAATTGGATAGAAACTATAGATGGAAGGAAAGATTCACAAGATGGGAGAGGATGGTGGTGAATCTGAAAGGTCAATTCATACCCATGGATTTTGAGTTAGAATTATTGAAGAAACTTCAAAAATTGCATAAAAAAGAGAAGACAGTGAAGGAGTACACCAAGGATTATCATCAGGACTAGACACAATTAATATAGAAAAGAGAAGGTGGTGTGATACATTAATAGTATTAGAACCAACATTAAGGAAGAATTAAGCCTAGTCTAGATGACCATCATGGAAGAAGCCTAGCAATTTTCATTGAAGGTAGAAAAAAATATTGGTAGGATGGCAAAATGGATATCTAGGAGAAGAAATCAGAGAGTTGTAGAAGGATGGACACAACACACTAAGATAAGGTCTTATATTGAGCAAAATAGGGAAAGGAGCCCATACTTGAGGGAGGAGTGAAGACTCAGGGAAAACTCATATCACAACCAAAAGGAAATGGAAGATTATCATTGTGATGATGGATATCAGAGGAATAAGAGGAGATTTGATCGAGGACCATTCTAAGAAACCCATTTTAAGTGTGGGAAGAGTGGACATCGTGCCTTTGAATGCTGCCAAGGAAGCACAAGAAAACCAAGAGGTTTTGGAGCCATAAATACCTATGCCGAAAACGAATGGGATAGATCATCCAAGTTCACATGACATTCAAAAAAGGGAGAGTCATTGGTCATGAGCAGATCCTTGTTGCAGATACAATTCAAGGATGAGCCAACACAAAGGAGGAACCTAATTTGGACAAGATGCAAGTTGGGAGGCAATTGTTCTAAGGTTATCATTGATAGTGGAAGTACAAACAATTTGGTCTCAAAAGGGATGGTGTGCAAGCTAAAATTGAAGAGGATGAAAAAAATAACCAATACTAAATTCCTTGGATTCAAGATCACAAAATATTGGTGAGTGAGAAATTCCTAGTCAGTTTTCACATTGGTTCTTATAAGGATGAAGTGTTGTATGATATCATGTCGATGAATTCTTTTCATTTTTTGTTGGGGAGACATAGATCCATAGATGATGCAAGGAAGAATACATACACTGTAAATTTGAATGGGAATAAACACACCATGATTCTCCTAGAGGAAGACTAGAAGAAGGTAGTGTGTGGTAGTGCGAGGATCTATTTGGTGGATGGGAGGAAGTTATTAGATGGATTGAAGCATTAGAACATTTATTTTTTACTCATTTTTAGGAGATGTGGCAACAAGGATGTCAAAAGCACTAGCACAAAAGGAGCCAAAACATTGTAGAAGGATGTTGTGGAGTTGCTTGAGGAATACGAAGATATCTTGTCAAAAAATGTTCTAGAAGGATTGTCACCAGTCTAGAGTATTATTCATCACATAGACCTTATATCATGGGCAAGTTTTCCTAACAAAGTAGTGCATTGGATGACACCAACAAAGAATGCATATCTAAATAGACAAGTACATGAATTCCTAGAGAAATGGTTGATTTAGGGGAGTCTAATCTCATGTGTGGTACTTGTTGTCTTAGCACCAAAGAAGTATGGAGAATGGAGGATGCGTATTGACTCAAAAGCCATAAATAAGATCATAATTAAGTATTGGTTTCTTTTGTCAAGGATGGATGACATATAATGTGATTGTCTGAGTGGTTAAAGGTACTTCACCAAGATTGACCTCAAGATTAGGTACCATCAAATCAAAATCTAGGAAGGTGATGAATGGAAGACTACATTTAAAACCAATAAAGGTTTATATGAGTGGCTATTCATGCCTTTTGGATTCACTAACACACCAAGTACATTCATGTGGCTGATGAACAAAGTGTTGAAGTAGTTCTTGATTATTTTATCTAGATAGCATTTTGATTTTTAGTAGGAAAAGAGAAGAACATATCTGATGCATCAGACAAGTATTCCAACGGCTGAGGGAAGAGAAGTTGTTGATCAACATCAAGAAATGCAGTTTCATGAAGACATAACTAGTTTATTTGGGATTTGTTATCTCTACGGAGGGATTGAAGAGGGATCTAGAGAAGTTGAGAGCAATTGTAAAATGTACTACACTAATGGACATTGGGAAGGTAAGATATTTTCATGGTCTGACAAGTTTTTACTAAAATTTTATTTGAAATTTTTATAAGAAAATATGAAAAGTCAGAGAAGCCAAATAGAAACTTGTACACACAATAATAATATGATATTTTATTCATTTTCATTCAAGTACATAATATATATATATATATATATATATATATATATATATATATATATATATATATATATATATATATATATATATATATATATATATATATATATATATATATAGGATTCTCGTATCCTATTATTTAGGAAACAACATAAACGACATCCCTAAATAATTGAGTTGTTTTAATAACTCAATTACAAACAAACATTCCTGCCACTAATATAATAACCTATAAAGAAACTCTAACAAATAATCACACCTATAATAGATACATGAGTTGTGTTAACAAATCACATTATGTGAACACTAACAAATTATTTCCCAACAATTTTAGCACCATCTATACACCAATGACAAAGTTAATGAGGGGAGACCAGAAAGAGTTCAAGTGGTCAATCAGAGCACATAGTAGTTTTTATTTGTTGAAGCAAAAGTTGATAGAGCAACCAGTACCAACCTTATAAGATTTCAACAAGGTCTTTTAGGTAGATTGTGATGCCAATGGAAATGTTATTAGAGTAGTCCTGAGCTAGGAAGGAAGGTCAATTGCTTATTTTAGTGAGAACTTGAATGATTCCTAGAGAAGGTATTTAGTGTATTATCAAGAGTTCTATGTCGTAATTTAGACATTAAAGAAATTGAGACACTATTTGTTACCAAAGGAGTATTTATTGTATACTAACCATCAAGCCCTCTAGTACCTGAACAATCAGGGCAAGCTTAAGAAAAAGCATATGATGTGGGTAGATTTTATGCATACATATTTATCTTGAAGCCCTAAAGTGGGGAGTCAAATCGAGCTATAGATGCACTAAGAAGAAGAAGAAGAAGAAACCTGATGATACATATGAGGGTGACAATAATGGGATTTGATGGACTAAAATATTTGTATGAAGATGATCTTGGTTTTGTGAAGGCCTAGAAGGAAAATAGAGAACGGATGGGGATTGACAAAAATAAGTGGTTAGAGTACTTATCCAAGATGACATGTTGTTCAAAGGAAATAAATTATGCATCCCAAAAAGCCCAATACAGGAGAACATGATCAAGGAGAAACATTCTGAAGGGTTGGCAGGGCATTTTGGTAATGAAAAAACTATGGCCTTGGTGGGTGAGAATTTATTTTGGCTTGAAATCTTCAAATATGTCTGAAAAAATGTTCTAGAGTGCAGGTTTTGTCAGGTGGCTAAGGGAGATGGTTAGAATATTGAGATATATCAACCTCTTCTAGTTCTAGAAAGACCTTGGGAAGACATAAGTAAAGATTTTATGATGGGATTTCCAAGGACTCAGAGAGGACATGACTCCATATTTGTATTAGTATAATGGTTATCCAAAATGGTACCTTTCAATCGTTACAAGAAAAATCATGACGTGGTCTATATTATTGACTTATTCTTCCAAGAAATGGTGAGGTTGCACATGGTACCTATTCGCTCCCAAATGGGTTTACACTGCGAGAGGCATAAACCAAGTTGATTCTTCAAATACTCATGGAGAAGCCAATTCCAACTATCAATATCCTTCAGACTTGGACCAACTACGACAAGGATCTGCAAATCCTTCTGTACTTTGGGCTCTGCAAGACTCGATAGGGTGATCCCTTAGCAAATTTGTGATCTCTGTGCCACACTCATGAATTATGATAAAACAAAGCAAATAATCTCATATACGGGGTCAAAATTAGGGAGAATGCTCAAGAATGATGAAGTCTTTAGTGATCCTCGATCTTATCTAGAGCATGAGATAGTAGGACACCTTAAACATACATAAAAACTTGGAAATATGTCTTGATTTTAATGATTTAGGACAAACCATAAGTGAAACAGACAAGAAATTGATAACCTAATGACATCTGCTGGCATATATCAGTGCCTTACTCCATTGGGCTTTGATTTTCTGAAATATCACTGAAACTTGATACAAATTTATCTAATAGCTAATTAAATCTTAAACGACAATTCATTACAATATCATTTTATTTGCAATTTCTTACTCAGACTACTTATCAAATCCTAGTACAAGCTTTATTCCTCTATAATCTCATTCAAGCATTTCAATTAACCCCTTGGATTAAAGCATGGAATGAAAAATTACATACATCATAACAATGCAATGAGCAAATGAAACCCTTGATATTATTTACCCAAAAGAAAAGAAAATTGTACACAGGAGAGTAAGGATTTGAAATTATATCTGTATTAACTTCAAAAGCTATCTTCTATCAAATAACCGAATACATTTCATTTATAGGAGAACCCATTTGAAATTTGAAACTGATGACTATCTTCTATTTTGCTCTACAAAATGACATTACAATTCTCTACTATTTACTCATGACTTCTCAAAATTGGAACCTAATCCTGCAGGCCAGACCTACACAAGAGACCCTATTCAGAGATTTTGGAACCCTTTCTAATGGCCTTGATTTCCCTTTTATAGTAAAAAAAGGGAGCAACAAGCTTTAGTCCAAGAGACACATGTCATCAGAATGATTAAACATACCTGAAGTTTGTTACAAAGATATTCCACTCAAGGAAAGTTATAACCAATATCAAAATTTGCAACCGCTTCTCTCATATTCTTGATGCATTTTACCTCCCTTGCTGTTGTCCCTGTTCAAAAAAAAAACTGCCACTAGAAGACAAAAACCATTCAACCAAACAGTTATATCAAATAGTTTACAATCCTTATTCCTCATTCAAATATGTTTACTCCATCCGTTGTATTCTTCATGAGATGGCCATTCATAACTCATGACCTCATCAACTTTTGCTTTGTATGGAGTGTACTTAACAACTACTTGATTTGCCTCTCTTTCAAAAGATTCAAAAAATATCCATGTGGCAATTATTTTGTCCATTCAATTCTCCAGCATATAAATGTTCAACCCTTCACAAATTATATCTACTTGGGTGCTGATGACTCTCTCTACCTCTTCTTTCCAAAATTGTAAAGTCTTAACTGCCCCATTTCATACTCAATATCCGACAGAAGTATTTCACTCAGCTCATTGAAATTTCTCATCGACTCCCTTATCTTTCTTTCTATATTCTCTGGCAAAATTTGGGCCTCCTGTATTGATTTACCAACAAATAAATTGGCTGGAGTGTATGTGGCCTCTCAACATGATATTTGGAAGCCATAGTTATTATTCTAAGCTCGTTTCCCTTTTGCAACCACTTTGTGAACAAGGGAACCACCATCTCCTTATCTTTATCAAATTTTTGAATAGCATCAAATAATAAAGAATACAAAGAATGAATGCTATTAAGTCTACTATCAACTTTTTCATTTAAACAAGTTAGCACTGAGCTAATTATCTCCTTTTGTTGACAAGCTAACTTATCTCCTGATTCTTTCAGCTTATTTTCTAATTCAATAATCCTCTCCAAGAGTTGGGCTTTAGTTTGATCAGTAGATCTAGTGGATTCAGGTTCATCATCATCATATGGTAGCAATGATATATTGGGAATATCAACATTAGAGAGAAGTTTAACTGCTTCTTCTTCATGGGTAACATGAGAAGATTTGGATGTTGATGGCGCTGATGTCCCTATAAGTGCAGAAGAGGATACTCTTATCTGTACTTGCTCAAGAAGTTGCACTTTAGTTTGCAACTCTACACACCTCTATTGAACTGCATTATAATCATTGAAAAGATTGTCAAACTTTCTTATTAGCTCTTCTTTTTCCAAGGCTTCCCTCTTTGCAGTCTCATGAGCCAATTTAGCGACATCAACATTCAGTTTTGTAGCTTCCACACTTGATGTGTCAGATGCTCTTTTTATAAGAAGGCCTCCTTTTAAGTTGGGATTTATGTCACTAATGTTAGGATTTCTAGGTCCTTCCTCTAATGCCCATATTGCCAAGGTTGCATAATCATTTACAAAATCCGATTCTTTTAATGCCAACCTTGCTTCTTCCTCTGAACCTAGTTGTTGGTCCTTTGATTTCTTAATTGCATCAAAGGCCACTGCATATGCTATATCCCATTTTTTTAAAATTAAGACTCCCGCCTAATTTACAATCATCCTGCCCTCATCTTCAATAATTTTCCTGAACTCTTCCATCATCTCATTCTTAACTTCTTCCTGATTTTTATGCTCAGACCTATCTGGCCTCTGAGATTCTCTCTCAACACTTCTCTTCTTAAAATCTCCTATTTTCATTTTCCATACTAATTGCGGAAATGTTGAGCTTCTCACAAAAGCATCATCCTTAAGAAATCTATCACATGCCTCCTTCCTCACATCCCTAAAAGCTCTACCCTGAATATCCAAGGGAGTGAGGTCCAACCCCAAACTAGGAGGCACAAGAGGAATACCAATTTGCATCTATGTACTCGTTACTATGAAAGTATCTTCCTCTATTTGTTCTTCAACCTGCCTTGAAGGTGAATAGGGCATATGTGGTGGTGAAGGAATTCTATCTGAATCTTCAAGATCGATGATCTTGACTCCTTTAAAAGGCTTAACTTGCACCTTTGGGGGAGGCTCTGGCTTCATTATCTTTTTACCTTTTCTCCTCACCAATTCTTCACTGTCGTTGCTACTCTCTTCTTCACCACTTGTTTCTTCTCTTACCCTTTTTTGAGAGGGCTCATAAACAGGTCTTTTTTCTTCTAGGCCATCTGCTCTTTGAGGTAGAGGAGGTCATGGGCCTGGCTGTTGCATCCTCATTTGATGAATCAAGGTTGATTCCTCTGGTGTGATGGGCGTTGGATGTTGTACATCTCTTCTTTCAACTTGTCAGCCATGGACTTCTTCAAGTTTGACCCTCTTCTCCTTTAATGCAAGAATCAATTCATCAAAATTGTACATAACAAAATCAACTTTAGCATAAAATGGAGTGAAGTTTTTTGTTGGATCATAGCTTGGATACATTTTCTGATCTATAGCCCATAGCTTCCTAAAATCTATCCATTTCTCTTTCCTTGAATCCCAAGTCATGAAATCAAACTCATTTCTTATATCATCCTTAGGGAAATTTTGCTCATGGGACAATATGCCTCCTTTTATTCTTGTCTTGAATATGTTATAAAATCCTTCCGGGTCACTATGTCTGGCTGTGCTAACCGCTAAATGATATGGTGCAAAAAACTTGTCGAAATGCTCATATCCTCCTTTTAAAATCACAAAATATAGAATGACAATATAATCAGGGAAAATTGTTCCTTTGCCTCTTCCCTTTAATTCCTTATCATGGATGCACCCTATCTACCACATTACTTCAACAAAACCCATTCTCAAAGGAACATTAAAAGGTAAGACATGTGGCTGACCAGAGAAACCATAAATTCTAATAACAGTGCTAGTAGGATAGGGGATGAAATCCCCACAATTGTGCTCAATCTTTAGAAGTGGAAACCTCTCCTTAGACCTCACAAAATCATGCAGCTCTGTGGGTATCCTTGGTGGGTTCACTATCAATCTTTGCCTTAACCTAGAAGCAAAGTTGTTAGCAAACCTCACAAAGCTAGCCTCCTGTCTGTCCCAAGATATATCCGTGCTCCAAAGGTGCACTGGAATTTCATTATTGTCAATTGTTCTTCTGAGGTTCATAGTTCCTTTAAACTAATCTGCATTTTAATACAAGAACATGTGCATGAGCAAGGAGTACCAGTAGAAATGAGTGCCAGACACTTCATTCTTAACATCCTGCAACCCCTCATGAATCTTCCCTTCAAGGTATCGGGCGAAGTCAAAATTCACTATATAATTTGGATGTTAAATTTGCATAGCCATATACATGAAGTCATGTGACATAACAGTAATTGGATTGAACCCCAAGACTTGACATAGAGAGAAAAAGGCAACCTGAAAATAAGGAGCAAAAGCACCAATGGGAAAAGGCTCCACTGGAATAGGACCAATGTAGTACGTTGTCTCTCCCGCTTTTGTCAAATGAATTGGAAGAAAGCTAGTTCGAACAAAACCTTTCATTCTATAATACTCTGCCTTCAATTCATCTAAAACTACTTGTACCATGTTAGCAGATGGTTCATACAAGTCAAAGATATCCTGGAATTCCTCTCTCTTGATTGTCAGCAGAATCTCTCCTTCATTTCCCCTTATAACCTTGAGACAAGGTCATATCTGTCTGCAACAACCTTGGGAAGGTCAACATCCATGAATACATTCGGCACCACTAATTTACCCGTGATATTGCCAGACACTTGAGAATGGGGATTGTAAATTCCTCTGTCCATAGCGTAATTTGAACATATCTATTAAAGCCATTAGTACCCTAACATCCGCCAAGTGGTACGCTTTATCAGTCAACCCTTCTCCTAGGGTTTTACCATGAACAAGTTTCTGCCCTTGATACTTGTCATTAGTCAAGGGCTTTAATTGGTCGAGAAAATCATCAAAAATATTTCTCTTCAAATATCCAGTCTGCCTTGAATGTTTTTGTAGGGGAGCCATCTTACCAGACTAGGGTTTCTATCACTTAACCACAAGAGGAAAAGAAAAATAGGATTCGACACAAGAACCTCCAGAACAACACAGAATCATGAGAATTCTTATCAAATTTTGAACCCTAGAACAATTCGTGAGGTTTTCCCTATAATTACTCACACAATTGACATTTCAATCATTAAAGGAACACATAATGGGCGTTTAGCAACTTACTGCTTTGCAAATACCAGGCGAACCACAATCCTGCACTGCAAGAACCCATCTCAATCTTCTTCAGCTACGGGGATACCTTCTGAATCGCTATGAATCACTTTATTAATTGAAAGTAGCTCTGAGAATTCTTTTATTATTGTTCTGGAATGAAATTCCACTATCTCATCCACCATTACTGCTCACACGAGTGAAAAAAATAGCTCAAACTTGCATTTGAAATAAGTTTAAAACTGAACCATCGATCATCTTCCATAATGGTGCGTCGCACGATTATCTTTAGTCAATCTAAAATTGACCATCACATGTGGCAAGCGGGTCCACCCAAAGTATGACATGGCATAGCCAACTCACCGCTTACTTCACCTCAGTCAATGAGCCCACCATCAGCTTTTCCTGGTCTGCCTTGGACACGTGGCATCATCTCGTGATGATGCAATCCATAATCCCCTTGCATCTCTTGATCATGGGGTTATGAGGGTCATTGGATCGGTTCACCGTTTACCTTCTGGCCACAACGACCGCCTTCTTAAGTCCCTTAACAGTCGAGCAAATTATTCGTAGAAATTAAAATATCTTCATCCATTACAAGCATGTGCAGATTGATGAACCATTAGTAGTCCAGACTTTACTTATTGGGAACCGATAACAACAAATGTTGCAAAGGTTTAACTGCTGGCTTAACCTCCCCACCTTGGACACATGGCATCATCTCATGATGTCGCAGTCCTTAACCACCACGCACCTTCGACCGCGGGGGAGCGCGGGCTATAGGATCTGCTCGCGGTTTAATTGTCAGCCAAAATATTAAAACATTAGACTTAGGAAAATATAATAAGTGCTGGCTAAAATATTAAAGGGGCTCGACCATAAGAAAAAATAACGCGGACATAGAAAAATACAAAGGGGTCGGCTGAAATGTTAAACGAGACCCGCCTAGGATAATATAGATAAGCACAACTTAGGGTATAAAATGGCCCCGCCGATGATGACACAACCCTCAGGCCTAAAGACAAAAAGGTAATGGGAAATTATAAATGGCTTAGGGTTTTTCCATAAGATTTAATTACAAAAGCGTAAAACCCTAAACCCTAAACCCCAAAGGTAGGAACAAAGAATAAAATTAATCCAGAATGACTAGGATTTTGAATTCTGGATTTTGACTAAGGCATGAAAATTTTGTGTGCAGTGATTTTTAGGACTATCAGTGGCTCTTGTTGGGGACGATCATTACTCAGGAATGATATGAGAAATCCAAAATCTTTGGTGGAGCAGACCATTTTGCAGAGCAGACCAAAAAGAAACAACCTGGACAAGGCGACTCAAACAGAAAAGAAACTACTCTACTTATGTACAAGACCTAATCTAATGCTCATGGAAAAATAACTACTTGAAGAAAAGTAGAGCTTCAAGAATTGTCCATGAACAGTCAATTCAAGAGTATCACCAGTTATATCTTGGAAAAAATATGAATCTTCTCCCTACTTGCTCCAGATCAAATATGGGCCAAGCCAAATGGCGTCAAACTTGCTATGTTTCATTTATCTTCTAATCTGGTATTCCACATCAGAACCAAATCATTAACTTGAAAAGTCCTTACAGTTGTTCTTTTGTCATACAAGTTTTTTACTTGCATTTGTAATTTTGCATTTCTGGTGTTAGCTTCTCTTATAATTTCATCCAATTCCATCAAAGCTTCAACCCTCAACTGCATATCATCATCTATATCACTATCACAATTTTGGACAAACTTATACATTTCCATCAAATTGTTTTGAGGTAATCTTACGCGCATACCATACACTGAGTCAAAAGGTGCACATCCTATTGCTTTCTTAACTATCACCCGGTCTACCCAAACTGCTAATTTTAACTTTGAATCCCAAGCGTTTTTATTTTTCTCCAGGATTCTTTTAATAATTTTCATCAAGCTCTTATTGTTCGATTCGGCTTGCCCATTTCCCTGTGGGTGGTAAGGTGATGTGTATGAAATATAGATACCATATTTGTTGCAAAAATCTTCATATTCCTCTGACCTAAAACTCATAGCGTTATCAGAGACTATTCTTTTAGGACATCCAAATCTAGTCAATACATTATTCATGAGAAAATCAATCACCACCTTAGTTGTTGCCTTCCTGGTAGGTATAGCTTCAACCCACTTAGTGAAATAGTCAGTAGCCGCCAAGATCTAAGAGTGACCACCACTAGACTTACATGTTATTTCCCCAATAAAGTCTATACCCCATTGTTGGAATGGAGCCTGCACATTTACAGGTTTCAATGACAGATTTCCTGAAAATTTCAATTTTCTTGAAAACCTTTGGCATGGATCACATCTTCTGACTAACTGATGTGCATCCTTGAAAATTGTTGGCCATCAAAACCCAACCCTTAATACCTTGTGTGCAGTTGTCTTGGCCATATAACGCCCTCCACAAACTCCATTATGCATTTCTAACAACAACTTCTAAGCTTGGTCATGGTCAACACATTTTAACATGACACCATCACTGTTCCTCCACCAAAGTTTGATATTAACAATGACATATTTTATAGCATGTAATTTCAATTTCCTCTTTTTATTATCAGTCATATCTTCAGGACATTTCTTTTTCTGCAAGTAGTATATGATATCATCATACCACTCAAAACAATCCATATCATAGACACAAGCTCTATGTTCCTCCTCTATAACATTTATCTGATTTGCATCCAAATTACTCTGAGCCATTAATTTGGCCGATCCTTGTCTTCTCACCAATTTAGTGATTTGGATATCCATATTGAATTCCTGGATCCTGTTGATCCATCTACATCTCCTTCCAGACATTTCCCGCTGAGTGAAAATGTCTTTAACTGCAACACTATGCACATATGCAACCACTATGGCTCCCATCAGATAACTCCTAAAAGCTTTTACTGCCTTTACTAGTGCATAAGCCCATTTCTCATTTAAATCATACTTCAATTTTGCCGCCTGCAAGGACTTACTAAAAAAAGCTATGGGTTGTTCAAAACCCTTTGAAGTCTTTTGCAACAAGACAACACCAATAGTATGAAAAGATGCAAATGAAAATATTTGCATAGGTTTGCCATAATCAAGTGTTTTCAAAATAGGTGCATTCTTAATAGCTTGCTTGATTTCTTGAGATGCCTTGGTTGGCTCTCCTTCCCATTCTAACTTTGCGCCCTTTTTTAACATCTTGGAAATGGGTCTACTGATTTCAACAAAGTTAGTGACAAACCTTTTGAGAAAATTGATTTGCCCAAAGAATGATTGAATTCCTTTCATTGTCTTGGGTTGAGGGACTTTGTCGATTGTTTCTACCCTTTCTGGGTCAATCCTTACACCATCTCTTGAAACAATATGACCCAACAGTTTACCTTGAGTCACCCCAAAAGAACACTTCTTTGGGTTTAAAGATATTCCATATTCAACAACCTTGTTGAATTTTTTTTCAAGATGACCACAATGATCATCTTGTTGGCATTTGCATGAAGATTTCATTGATTAACTATTATATTGTCATTGATGTCAATTATAACCGGTAATGATGTTGTTATGATGTTGTTTTGCAATCGGTAGGTGAGCTAGTGAAGGAAACCAGTATTACTTAAGAAGCAGTGAGATCAATCAGTAACCCTACCTGTTGATGTTCCAAACCCTAATCGATGGAGCTTGGTGAATTGGTTGTATTGGTTTATGTTCAAATGATGAGTGGTAATGATTATTCCACATATTCATATTGTATGTGAAGAGTTTCAAATGGTTTTTGGCACGTAGAGATAACAAATTTATCTTGGGAATGAGCGAGTACATTGCATAGAGAGGAAACCACATGATGAGTTACTGGAACCGATGAAGCGGTGATCAAGGAGCAGTCGAGGTTGTCTTGAACAAGGTGCAATGATTGCTATGTAATCTAATGGTCGTACTTGAACCGATTTGTTTGTAATCTCTATGAGATTTTAGGTTTGTGATGTGTTACCGACCTGTTGTTTTTCTTATAAGGTCGATGAGTTGTTTTGTTGTAGTGTTGGCAATTTTGGTTAAGTGTTAGTGTGATTGATTGCCAAACCAGAAGGTGTATCTACAGTATGTGTGAAGGAAGATAGAAGCATGAAAAGGATTTGATCAAGGAGAGTAGTGCTATTTACCTGATCAACAAACCCCTGTTGTTCTCTAACAATTACAACAACCAAATCCCTTAAACGGGTAAGCTTTAATAGACTTAGTGCTATCTAAATCCTCTAACGAGGTGATCCGTTAGCTTGGATTTCAAATCCTCTACCGAGGTTACTCCTAATAGGGTATTGCTTCTAATAGGGCATTATAGTCAATCCCTTAACTGGGTGGTCCCTAACAGGATTTGTTCTTAACAAGACTTTTTGTAAGCTTTAACAGGCTTGGCTCCTAACAGGGCGAAATTCAGAAAAGTTCAGAATACTTGTGTGTATTCATCCCCACTGTGGTTTTTCCCATTTGGGTTTCCGCATCAAAAATCATTGTGTCAAGTGGTGAATGGTTTTTTGGTTATGTTTGTTATGGATAATTTTCTTAACTATTAAATCCACTTAGATATGATAATATGTCTGGCAGTAATCTGAAATGTGCTTTTACTTTTGTCAGTAAAGTATTTGGATGTTTTGGTTAAATGGTTTGAAAGTTAAGAGTTGTTATAGTGTTATTTTGATATGCCAGTCAAACCAGTAAACTGTCAATGCTATTGAAGTTTGTAGTTCAGTGTTTGAACCAGTTAGTTTTGAGATTGGCGTGGGAGATTGTTTTTGAGTTTGGTGAAAGTTTAGTCAGTTTTCTATCTACTGTATCACCCCCCTCTCAGTAGTTGTCTGGATCCTTATTGATTCATCATACTATCAATTGGTATCAGAGCATTTTAGGTCGTCTAGTGTCTAAGCCTAACAGCTTGAGGTAAAAATCTAAAAGAACATGATGAAGAAAGAAAGTCCGAAGTTTAATAGGGAAAAATATCAAATATAGAGTGATAGGATGAAAATCTATATCGAGAGTCTAGGAAGTCAATACTGGGAACATGTTGTTACACAATATGTTGCACCTAGTGGGACTATGTCTGATGATCAAAAGAAAGAACAACTAGAGAATAATGAAGCATTGATGGCCATTATCAGTTCTTTGTCTGATTCAGAGTATTTTGATGTCCATGGTCTGGAGACTGCTTATGATGTGTGGAAGAAACTTGAAGAAATCTATAGCGGTGACGAGCATGTGAAGAATGCCAAAGAAGAGAGTCTGAGAGGTAAATTTGATGACATGTAGATTGCTGAAGGTGAAAATATTCAACAGTATGGTCAGAGGATCAAGGAGATAGTTGGTGAGATCAAGAACGTTGGTGGTAAAGAGGAGGATGCCACAGTGGTCAATAAGGTGTTGAGAACCGATCTACCAGTCTACGCTATCCGAGTTGCAGCCATTCAAGATCTAAAGTCTATTGATAAAACTAAGGTAACTCTTGACTCCATCATTGGTAAACTCATTGCATTTGAATTAAATGGTTATGATGGTAGTGCTCAGAAATCTGAATCTACATTTAGAGCTTCAGTTTTTAACCCACTTGTGAGAAAAAGAAGAGATGTTAGTCACAGTTATGAGTCTAGATCCATTAGAGAAGTTGATGATAAAGACATTTCGATCGAGCTTGAAGCATTGTTGGCCAAGCGATTACCCAGAGGTATCGGTAAGTACATAGGTAAATTACCTTTGAAATGTTTTGCATGTAACAAGATTGGACACATTCCAACTAAGTGTCCTAATGGTGACAATGAGCATAAGCGTGAGAAGTACAAGACAAAGGTTATCCATTGGAATTTAAGAATGGAATGTGCAAAATCTATGGGAGAAAAGGTGAACTGATTGCAACCGACAAGCAAACAAAAGGTAACCTGTTTCACTTGAATCCTAAAGTCAACAATTGTTTAATTGCTAAAGTAGATGATAGTTGGCTTTGGCATCAGAGATTTTGTCATATAATTTTTGATAACATTGTCAAAGTCAGTAAGTCCAAGTCGGTAAGAGATTTGCCTTAGTTGGACAAACTGGTGAATGCTTTGTGTAGGGAATTCCAGTTAGGAAAGATGACATTCTCAACTTTTAAGAGAAAATCTTTCTCAACAAAACATTTGTTAGATTTGGTTCATACAGATCTCTGTGGACCAATAAGGACTAAAAGTATTCAAGGTGATAGATATTTTATGATCTTCACTGATGATTGCTTAAGAATGATGTGGGTCACATTCTTGAAGGACAAAACAAAAGCCTTTAGTAAGTTTAAGGCATTCATGGCCTTAGCTGAAAAGGAAAGTGGTAAGAAGATAAAGTGTCTGAGGACTGATCAAGGAGGTGAATTTACTTCAGGGGAATTCACTAGATATTGTGAATACAATGGAATTAAGAGGTAGCTTTCTGCACCGAGGACACCACAACAAAATGGTATTGTAGAGAGGAACAACCAGTCAGTTGTTGAAGCTTCTAGAATGATGCTGATACAAGGAGGAGTAGAAAAAACTTTCTGGAGAGAAGATGTCAACACAACTGTCTACACTATGAACCGAATATTGGTAAAGAGAGGTAAGGATAAAACTCCTTATGAATACTGGTATGGTAGATGACCTAATGTCAATTATTTTAAGATTTTTGGCAGTAAATGTTTTATCAAGAGAGGTGACTATGTTAGTAATTTTGAGGCTAAGAGTGATGAAGGCATATTTATTGATTACTCCACCAAGAGTATGGCCCACAAATGTTACAACAACCAGACATAGAGAATCATTGAAAGTGCTGATGTCTGAGTGGATGAGTGTCTTGAAGTTTCAGGAGAAACCAGTAAGGAAAAGAAGGAAGATAAACCTTACATTCTAATTTTGGAACCAGAACTGATGAAGCCAGAAGTTAGTGAAGTGAATGTTGTAGTACCAATTCAACCAGAATAGGTAGATTCAAAAGAAGATGATGATGGTGAGGAAGAAGAACCTGAAGATAATGATCATGTCATTCCAAGGTATGTGAGACTCAATCATAATCCTGACTAGATTATTGGAGATAAAGATGCTGAAGTGTTAACCAGAAGAATAATTAGAGAGAATTCTTGTATGATCTCCACTATTGAGCCTAGAACTGCTAAGGAAGCATTTGGAGATGATCACTATATCAAAGTTATGGAAGAGGAGCTTGACCAGATTGAGAAGAACAATACATGGACCCTAGTACCCAAACTGGTGAATAAAAATGTGATAGGTACTAAATAGGTATTCATGAATAAACTGAATGAAGATGGAGTAGTAGTCGGAAACAAAGCTAGATTGGTATGCAAAGGTTATGCACATGAAGAAGGAGAAGACTATGGCGAGACATTTGCACCAGTTGCTAGATTGGAAAGTGTTAGGACTCTACTTGCATTTGCAACATATATGAGATTCAAAGTATATCAGATGGATGTGAAGTCAACATTTCTAAATGGAATACTGGAAGAGGAAGTATACATTGATCAACCAGATGGTTATGCTTTGACTGATGCAAAGGATATGGTGTGTAAACTTCCCAAGGCATTATATGGTTTGAATCAAGCACCGAGAGCATGGTATGAAAGGCTGCATTCACACCTGATGAATATAGGTTTTCAAAGAACCAACAAAGACAACAATATATATCTCAAGACTGAAGGAGATAAGATACTGGTTAGTGAATTGTTTGTGGATGATATCATATTTGGAGGCAATGATGACATGAGTGATGAATTTGCAAATGAGATGAAAAGTGAATTTGAAATGTCTGTAGTAGGAGAGATAAAATTCTTCATAGGTTTGCAAATTTAGCAGATGAAGACTGGTATTTTTATCACACATTCTAAATATGTGAAAGAGGTATTGAAGACATTTGGAATGAGTGACTGTAAACCAGTTGGGACACCAATGGTTACAGGTTGTAAACTATCTAAGGAGGATGATGTTGTATCTATTGATGAAAAGGAGTACAGATCAATGATAGGGAAACTGCATTATGTTGTTCACAACAGACCGAATATTGCTCATGTTGTTGGTTTAGCTGCAAGATTTCAGAAGAACCCAAAGGAGACACACATGATTGCAACTAAAAGGATATTAAGATATTTGAAAGGTACTATTGATTATGGATTATGGTATCCATATGCAGGTAACTTTGATTTGAAGGTTTGTTTACTTCATCAATACTCCAGAGAGAAGAAAAATAAAAATAAGCAATATTTTGGGGTGTCAATTGGGGAGTCTTCCTGCTTCCTATTTGGGGCTTCCCTTATGCCAAGATCTTCCTGATACTTTCTGGGGAGCTTTGGTGGACAAATTCCATAAGAAGTTAGCATGTTGGAAGGGTTCTCTTCTTAGCCAAGCTGGTAAGGTTCAACTGTTGAAATCAACTCTTCAAAGTATTCCTCTTTATGCCATCAACCTTTTTAGAATTCTTGTCAAGTTTGCGGAGGCTATTGAAAAAATTCAAGGAACATTTTTGTGGATAGGGGTCAAGGAGAAGAAGAGAATGAATCTGATTGTGTGGGACAATATTTGTAAGCCAATAAGAAAGGGAGGTCTGGGTCTAAGAAGAATAAGAGACATGAATGAATTTCTTATGGCCAAGAAGATTTGGAGAGGGTATAATAGCCAAGGAGAATGGAAACTGATATGGGACAACAAGTATAAAAGACAATATCCTACACTTCTAAGCTTCCTCAATGCAGAAGATATCCCAATTGGATCCAATATATGGAAAAATGTGTCTAGAACAAGAGATCTAATTGCCAAAGGTGTGAAATGGAAGATGGGGAAAGGGAACCTTATCAAATTCTGGGAAGACTCCTCATTGCTTGAGCCCTTTTGAGTGAAAGTCCCGAGTGGAGTAGATTTCAGAGCCAGTGCAAGGAAAAATATGGCTCTATGGTGGGTGACTATTGGAAAGATGGACAGTGGAAGGATTTATCTCAAGTTGATCCTTCCTTGGGAAGTCTGAACAAAATAATGAACTCCATGGTGGTGGTGGAAGATGAAGATCAATTAATTTGGAAACTCACAACAAATGGTAAATTTATTGTGACCTCTCTTTATTATTAGTAGTTTTCTAAAATGGATAGTCCTTGTTGGGCTAAGGCTTGGGTGAAAGGCCTAACCCCTAAAATTGATATTTTCTTCTGGAAAACCCTTCAAGATAAAATTCTAACTATTGATAACCTCAGAAAAAGAGGTGTGTGTATGCCCAGTGTTTGTTTTCTTTGTATGAAGAATGAGGAGACCATCAACCACCCATTCTTTCATTTTCCCTTCTCTGCTACTGTCTGGGGAAGATGTCTGGATCACTTCAATGTCAGTTGGAGTTTCCCAGAATCAGTTCAAAAGGTTTTTAATTCTTGGCAGCACCCATCAAGGAATAAGTCTACTATTTTGTTGTAAAAATTGGATTTACCCCATATGTGCTGGGGTATATGGAAAGAGATAAATGAAAGAGTGTTCAGAGAGAAGGTGTCTAAGGCTCAAATTGTGTTTGAGAAAATAAAAAGAAACATATGGGAAAGTATTAATATCATAGGTGGTATTGCTAGTCCTCAAGACAAGGATGATCAAATAATCTTCAAGAAGTGGAGATTAAAAGGACATGATCACTTTCAAACTAATCCTAGAGAGGGTGTGAAATGGGAATTTCCTCCCAATGGCTGGATGAAAATCAACTTTGATGGAGCTTCAAAGGGTAATCCTGGTATTGCGAGATGTGGTGTGGTCCTAAGGGATGAATGGGGAAAATGCAAAATTATTAAATGCATACCTATAGGAAATCAGACTAATCATGTTGTTGAGGCTATGGCATCTTATCAAGGGATGGTCCTAGCAAAGGAAGCCAACTGCACCAGAGTCTGGTGTGAAGGAGACTCATTGAATATAATAAATTGTTTGAACAAGGAGTTCCCGCCATCTTGGTCAATAAATAACGCTATTAAATTAGCGAAAAAAATAAGTGATACATGTGAAATGTGTGTTTTCACATGTGTACAGGGAAGCAAATTCATGTGTTGACTGGGTCGCCAACCTGGTTTGTCAAATGGAGGAAATCATTACTATTAATGGTGAGAGAAAACTTGCATGTGAAGCGAAATCCTTGCTCGATCTGGACCGTATCCATACGAGGCAACGTGGCACCATCAACCATAATTTCTAAATGCTTCTTCCACTTATTTTGATGCAGGTTTACAATGGCGGTGATGAGCATTTATTTAAGTGTCTTTTCATAATTGCTTGGCACGAATTCGGGGCTTTTTTTCAAGGCAACTATAGAAACCAGAGAAGAAGAATCAGAGCTGAGAGAAGGAAATTTAGTGATTGTGAAGGAAAAATGGGAGGGAACAAAAAAAGGTTCAAACCTACCTCTTGTTCGGAATGGAGGAAGAACAAAGAGGTTTGGGAAATTCTTCAGGAGGGGGGTCTAAGTGTGTTTATGGAGAGGCTTAGTGGGAAAGATCCAACGGTCACTAAACACTTTATCAAGAATTGGAAGAATGGCAAAGTTTTGGTGGGGACCTAGATGATGACTGTGGATGAGGAGATTATTGCTGAAGCCACGGGGATGATGACAGAGGGCATGAAATTCTATAGAGATCGTAACATCTCTAATAAGGCAACAGACAAATTTCCTATCACGAAAGGTGAGAAGAAGAAAATGGTGAAGGTCGACAACTCCTATCACTCCCCAAAATGTATATGCAGGACATGGAGGTTTTTTTTGTTTGCTACAATTACCTATATAACTTCGGATGACAGGTTTACAAGAGCTTATGGGCACCACTTTGTATTGCTCAACCATTTTCGCCATTGGGAAAAGGTAAGCTTGCCATATTATCTTTCATGTTCCATGGACCATACTATCAAAGAGATACAGAAAGATCCCAAGGGTGACCATGCTCTTCATCAGGGTCTTATGGCTCTTGTGTATAAAGTGCTGAAAGGGAAATGCATTGAAAAACCTATTAAAGGTAAAAATGCAAGGGATGAGGACACAGAGAGTGAGGTTAGTGGTTTTAACTTAGACTCAGAGACTGAAGGCGAGTCAGAGGAGCTAAGTAAAAAGGGGAGGAACAAGGGAAAGAGGAAGAGGATAGTGGTGGATTTAGATATTTCGAAGTCTAAGGCCGAGTCCTTGGAAGGTAAACTCATCAAAAACAAGAAAGGGAAAGGCACCAGAAAGCAAACCCAGAGGAAGAAGAACATCAGCAAGGGAGGTAACAAAGATATTAATCAAATTTTGATTGATTATGATGAGGAGGCAGAGGAGGATAAAAATAATAATGGGAAAGATAAGGAGGAGGATGATATTCCGATTGTGGGCAACAATGAGGATTTGAACACTCAAGGTCTGCAGAAAGAGGATCAAGAGGACAAAAGGGGCAAATCTAGTGATTGTGTTGGAGAAAATGAGAGTATTAAGGGTTTCTATGATACCGTCAGCACAATGGTGAAAGAAATAGGTAGCTTGAAAAAGGATATGAATGTTGTCAAAAGAGCCACGATAGGCGACAAACCCCTCTTTGAAAATGTCAAAGAATTGGCGGTGGAAATTATTAATGTTGAAGCCATTGAAAACATGGTGAGTAAAATTATTGCAACTAAAAAAAAGGTTAAGGAGATGGAAGAAAATAAGGAGGTGAAAGGGATGGAAATTGCTATGAACAATCTGGGAAGCAGAGTTGACAAGATGGAACTCACAGTAAAGAAGATAGCTGAACAAAACTTCCGAATTCTCAAAGCCTCGGTGGACAACATGAACATTTTGATTAACAAATTTGATAACATCAAAGATAAAGAGGGCGACAAGGATTAGCTGGACAAAAATGGTCACGAGAAGAGGACTAGAGCCAATACCAGGAATAAGGGCGACATCAAGGGTCGAGAGCTAGATGATTTAAAGACCTCTGTGAACAACATGAAGTAGATGGCAGTCTACGCTGAAGATATCATGAAAAATATCTAGCTATCTCAGTCTCTGTCTTTGTGCTGTCTTTTTGCTTTCCGTTCATTGTCTTTTTGTGGTTCTTCATGTTATGTGTGTTGAGATCCCTTTTTGTTTGGATGGGATCAATTTTTTTTATTGAAGTGATCACGCACGGTTCTTTCTAGCTCTTTTTCTCTCTTGATTTGTAAAAGGTTCAGGTTCCTTTCAAAAACTTGTTTTTACTTAATCAAAACTTTGATTTGAAGGTTTATACAGATGCAGACTGGGTAGGAAATGTTGATGACAGGAAGATCACAACCGGTGGTGCATTCTTTCTTGGAGAAAGACTTGTATCTTGGAGAAGCAAGAAGCAAAGATGTATATCATAGTCCACTGGTGAAGCTGAATATGTTGCAGCGTATATGAATTGTACCTAGGCAATCTGGATGAAACACATTCTGGAAGGATTCAAGTTGAAGATCACAGAACCAGTAAAGATTTTATGTGACAACACCAGTGTAATAAATATCTCAAAGAACCCGGTGTTGCATGCTAGAACCAAACACATTGAGCTGAAATATCATTTCTTGAGGGAGAAAGTGCATAGTAAAGATGTGTTATTGGAGCATGTATCTACTAAGGAGTAGTTAGCGGATATCTTTACTAAACCTCTGCCTAAGACTACTTTTGAGTATCTTGGAGGTCATCTAGGGGTTGTGCCCCTACATGAGGTCAAATGAGTAGATGTGGAATACATTAGTCCCAAAGATAATTGAAGAATCTTGAAGCAGGATTGGTGTAGAGTGGAGTTACTCCACAGGGGGAGCATCAAGTTGTAGATTGTTGATGTAGAACAATGAAGTATGACACTGCATGTTTTACTTTCACTTTGGCATTGTTGTCAAAGGGGGATAAGAACTATATGATTATGGGGAGAATAACTGTATGATTGATAGAGAGAATATCTATAGCCAGTTACCAGCTCAAGACATGGAGACTCAGTTGAAGGAGAGTACATGGTAAAATGTAAACCAGGATTCCTATACCTGTGTATGTGCATTACTCTCAATCATCACAATCAAGGGTATTGATATTTGTATTGCGATCAATGCCAAAGGGGGAGATTATTGGAATTTGCATGAAGATTGCATTGATGAACTATTATGTTGTCATTAATGTCAATTATAATTGGTAATGATGTTGTTTTGCAACCGGTAGGTGAGCTAGTGAAGGAAACCGATATTACTTAAAAAGCAGTGAGATCAACTGGTAACCCTACTTGTTGATGTACCAAACCCTAACTGATGGAGCTTGGTGAATCGGTTGTATTGGTTTATGATCAAATGATGAGCGATAATGATTATTCCTTGTATGCATATTGTATATGAAGAGTTTCAAATGGTTTTTGGCGCATAAAGAGGAAACCACGTGATGAGTTACTGGAACCTATGAAGCAGTGATTAAGGAGCGGTCAAGGTTGTCTTGAACAATGTGCAATGATTGCTATGTAATCTAACAGTCATAATTGAACCGATTTGTTTGTAATCTCTATGAGATCTTAGGTTTGTGATGTGTTACCGACCTGTTGTTTTGCTTATAATGTCGATGAGTTGTTTTTTTGTAGTGTTGGCAATTTTGGTTAAGTGTTAGTGTGATTGATTGCCAAACCAGAAGGTGTATCTGTAGTATGTGTGAAGGCAGATAGAAGTGTGAAAAGGATGTGATCAAGCAGAGTAGTGCTCTCTACCAGATCAACAAACCCCTGTTGTTCTCTAACAATTACAATAGTCAAATCCCTTAACCAGGCTTGCTTTACCAGGCTTAGTGCTATCTAAATCCTCTAACCAGGTGATGCATTATTTTGGATTTCAAATCCTCTACCGAGGTTACTCCTAATAGGGTATTGCTTCTAATAGGGCATTATAGTCAATCCCTTAACCGGGTGGTCCCTAACAGGATTTGTTCTTAACAAGACTTTTTGTAAGCTTTAATAGGCTTGGCTCCTAGCAGGGCTAACTTCAGAAGTTTTTAGAATACTTGTGGGTATTCATCTCCACAGTGGTTTTCCCATTTGGGTTTCCATGTCAAAAATCATTGTGTCAAGTTGTGAATGATTTTTGTGGTTATGTTTGATATGGATAATTTGCTTAGCTATTAAATCCACTTAAATATGATAAGATGACCAACAATAATTTGAAATTTACTTTTCATTTTGTCAGTAAAGTATTTGGATGTTTTGGTTAAATGATTTGAGAGTTTCAGAGTTGTTATACTGTTATTTTGATATGCCAGTCAAACCGGTAAACTGTTAATGCTATTGAAGTTTGTAGTTCAGTGTTTGAATCAGTTAGTTCTGAGATTGGCTTGGGATGTTGTTTTTGAGTTTGGTGAAAGTTTAGTCATTTTTCTATCTATTGATTCACACCCCCCCCACCACTCTTAGTAGTTGTCCGGATCCTTATTTATTCATCATACCATCACATCTTCCTTCCTAGAATATGTTGTTAAATCGTCCTGATATACAACTAAGAAGACATTTATAATATCAGAAAATGCAAATCCATTTCTCTTTGAAATGTTGCTCCTGCATTTGTTAAGCCAAAAGGCATCCTTACATAAACATAAGTTCCCCAAGGCATAGTAAATTTTGTCTTGTATTGCTCTGATTCTTTAACCATCACTTGGTTATACCTTGAAAATCCATCCATCATAGACAAAAGATCACAACATGTGACCCTTTGCAACATTGCTTCCATATTAGGCAATGGATAGTTATCTTTTAATGAAGATATATTCAAATTCCTAAAATCAACACACAATCTGATATCTCAGTTCTTTTTTCTCACAGGTACCAAGTTAGACACCCATGACAAATGTCTGATGGGTTTTATGATTCTAGCGTCCCTCAGCCTGACTAATTCTTCTTGCATCTTGGGTGCCAATGTTGGATTAATAGGTCTTTTCTTCTGTCTAAAGGGTTTAACATTTTCCTTCAAAGGAATTTCATGTTGAAATAAATCCTCCCTATAAGCTTCTAGGTCATCATATGACCAAGCAGAGACATGTTTATACTTCCTTAACAAATCAATCAACATTTTTCTTACCTTGGGTGACATTTTCCTTCCAATATACACCTTTCTTGGGGCTCCCTCCCTCCCAAGATTAATTTATTCTAAATCCTCAAGGTGTGGGGAAGTGGTAGCAACCTTGGCCTTATCCTGACAATCAAACATCCTTTCCAAAATAACCAAACCTCTGAGAATTTTATTTGTCTTCAATTGAATCACCTCCTTCCCAAAGATCATCTCATTTCCACCCTCTGTTTGTACAAGGCACCAAAATCAATCTCCTGATTTTCATACTGTTCCACACACTTAAAATATGATCATAATCATTGAAAACCTACCAGCTTTTAATGTTATCAAGGACCGAAGGCCTGCTTTGAACTTCAACTTTTGAGATTCCAGCATAGGTAATATCTTTTGGCCTTAGAGCTATATTGGATAGCAAGTTCAACATTCTATTATGGCTTCTTTCCTTCCAGTCAATGCTAAACGCATCAAAATTCTCAATCTGATCCCATACCACATTCCTATACTGTTTCATTCTTCTATTATTTGACGCATACTTACACCTAACTTGGGATATTACTAATTCTGAATCTCCAATGACTTTGAGATTCTTTATCCGATGTTTTTCAGCTAATTTCAAACCCAACAAAAATGCGTCATATTCTGCCACGTTATTTGTGCATGCAAAATACAGAGTAAAAGAAAATTTAAAAGTTTCTCCATGGGGTAAAATGAATAATATACCTGCACCTGAGCCCTCCTTTGAGATAGCTCCATCAAAATACATTGTCCATAAATCATCATCACTTGATGATTTCTCTACTTCCTCATCCAATGGTGAAGGTCGTCCCTTTTCCTTTTGCAGAGAATCCTCAACTCTGAATGCATTGATATCTG
Source organism: Cryptomeria japonica (assembly GCF_030272615.1). Taxonomy (NCBI): domain Eukaryota; kingdom Viridiplantae; phylum Streptophyta; class Pinopsida; order Cupressales; family Cupressaceae; genus Cryptomeria; species Cryptomeria japonica. Next base: position 384,916,707 of record NC_081410.1, on the reverse strand, counting down.
TGTCTACAAAACATGTCATGTCTTCATCAGAGTCTATTTCATGTACCATCATATATGGCACTCTCGACTCCCTTTCAATCTTTACATTTTTACCATCAATACAAAAAGTGACATAAGATAAATCACACTACAAACTTCCACCCATAGAGGCACTCTACTTTCTTGACAACATACCATAATAAGGTGGGATATCTACAACTAGGACACTCATGGTTAACTCCTTCTCAGGGAAGGCAACAAGTTTATAAGACAATGCTCTTATAGTACCTATCACATGTACTTCTCTTAAATCCATAGCACAACATCTGCCATGAGGAGTATCTACATTTAAACCCATGGCTTGCATTATCCTCATTGGCATGACATTATTTGAGGTCCCAAAATCAATCATATAATTCTTTAAGACTCCTCTATTTATGGTAACACTTAGAAAGAAAGGGTCCACATTATCATGGCTCTCACCTATTGTGTCTTCAAGATAAATTTTGGGGAATCTGATAAACTATTCCCTCTAACTCCTTATCCTTTGTCTCATTTTTATTCACTTGTTCCTCTGCATTATGAGAAACATTCTCATGTTCAATCTCAACAGAAGAAGAAACACCCATGACCCAGGCCATGGCTTTCTCTTTATGCTCTTCAATTCTTAGCATTTCTTGTAAAGGGACTTTAACTATAATCTGAGAAAGCAACTGAAGCATATCAATAGGTGTGTAAACTGGCAATCCAAGAGACATACCTAGTTTTTCTTCACATTTTTTTGGTTTGTTGCTTTCAGGATTTTGTTTTTGCTTCATGTCCTCTCTAGCAGACGCAACAAATTTTTCAACTATCTTTGTCTTCACCTTAGGTGAAACATTTTCCTCACTAGGCTTCATAATTTCATCTTTCTTATCCCATAATTTTAATAGGCTTCATAATTTATTAAACTGTGGATTTTTTGGTACAGAAACCTTATCATTCTTTGCCACAGACAATTTGAGATCCTTCAAGGTAGTAAGTACCTTGTCCCATTTGTCTTCCTCTATAGGTTTTGACCCTAAAGAGTTCTCAACTTCGTCCTTTGCTCTCTTAGAGAATCTGGGATCCTCTTTTCTTCCAAGCTTACCTGGAACTCTTCTATTTCCTTCAACATTTATGGCTATCCTAAATGCATCTCTAAGTGTACGCGGGGAAAGCGGGTTGATGAAACTCAATATATGAAAATATTCCAAAAGACTTGTCCACACACACACATGGGACTTCTTGGTGCAAGTTATGGAGCTATGAAGGATAGCTCAACTTCCCAAGGTTGGTTCCATGGTTCTCTCTCTCACAAGGTCCCTCAAGCCAATGCCTTTGCTCTCAGATCACTGAGCAAAGTGACTTAGGGATGACTAATGCAAGAATGAGGGATGCTTTAGATTAATTCTAACATGAATGCATCCTATTTATGCATGTTTCTACAAAATGGATTAAACTAGATTATAAGATGACAAGGTTAGTAGCAATACTATCCTAACATGATATACTAGTTAATGATTTAAGCTAATATAAATACTCTAAAATGCATATTAGATTATTTCCTATTACAAAGAGAGACTAGATGCAAGCTAAAATTGAGCATAAATGAGATACTAAAAGCTTGGATGATAAAATGGAGGAATGAGAGCTCTATTTATAGTGAAAACATGGCAATGGATGGTCAAGATTGAAAGCACTTATCAAGGGTCTGGATTGAAAGTTATCAATCCATGTTTAAAATTTTCACCAATGAAATGGTGACAATTGTCAACATAAGACTGCTTGAGAGGAGAGGTAGAAAACATTAAATGCTTGAGGGGACATGATGGTTACCCTAGGGGGTTGGGTTAGGGTTAGGTTAATGGATATTCCTTTTATCCAAGGGATAAATGAATGTGCAAGGGTTAAAGGGATAACCATGGTCAAAACAATGAATTCTTGATGAGACCCTTGGGTTAGATGAGGGTTAAGTTAGTCAAAAAGTCTCTAACCATGCAAGAGGGTTGAGTTAACCATTAATGGTTTGGAAAACTTTCAAGGTTAAGTTGTTGAAGACCTAAAGCCTTTAATGGTTTTCAAAGACTTTGAATGTTTGAGAAGTAACTTCCCTTTGCTTAGGGATGTGACAATGATGAGGATATGATTAGGCTAATTAGAAGGAGTTAGAAGAATCTAGAAGGGATTTAGGCATGCAAGTGGATTTTGTAGGAGAATGCAAGTGGGAGGAATTTTAGGATTTTCAATTAAAATAAAATCATTTATTTCAATTAAATGGTGCAATTTGCATTTGGATAAATATTTAAATAAATATTAATTTATTTAAATGTGAATGTGAATTTTGGATTTAAATAAATCTTAATTTATTTACATGAGAAAAAGGAAGATAAAGCATTAAATGCTTGAAGACTTTGAGGGAAACCATTAAAGGCTTAAGAAGACTCTAGAAATAATCCATTAAGTTTGAAGACTTTAAGTTTGAAGACTTTAAGGGAAACCATTAAAGGTTTCAAGTGGGTGAGGATAAATAGGATTTTAAATAAATAATTTATTTATTTAAAATAGTTGTGCAACTTGCAAGTGGGTGGAGGATAAAGGTGATTTATTAAAATAAATTGCTTTATTTCAATTTGGTTGCAAGTTGGAGATTTAAAAAAATTAGATTTATTTAATTGGGGTAAACTATTTAATTAAATGTAAATTTAATTAAAAGTAGAGAGAAGGGGTTTAATTAAATAAAATGATTTATTCAATTAAATGATATAAAGGGCTTAAGAGAATTTAAATACATAAATTGAATAATTTATTTAATTAAATAGAAGAATGTGGTGATTTAATTAAATTAGATTTCACTAAAATAGAGGAATGAGAATAAAATGAACATTAAATATTCATTTAGGAATATGGTCATTTTTATACGTCTATATTTTGCCCCTCTTTGAAGTGACGTATGTGCACATGTTGATTCAAAGAAAATGATGTATCATCATGATTTGGTTGTGATCAGTGTGATGTCTTGTCAAGATGTTCATGTCGTGCCCCAGATTTGATAAACGATGCACATAGGGTTAGATTAGCGCATTGGGGATATAGGACAGCGTATAGGAAAAAATGGGTAGCGCGTAGGAGAGACCTAGCGCATTGGGTTAGCCGGGGTTCGCAGGGGTAGTGTAGGATAGCGCGTAGGTATACGTTTTAGCGCATGAGTAAAAAATGTTGGGTAAAGTGGGATTTTGGATGAAGAAAAATAGGTAGGTTTTTGCCAGTTTTCTAGGGATAAGTGCGAAATGTCATTCTGCTTATCTGTTGTCATTGTTTTTGATAAGTTGTCCAATATGAGTTCCGATATGGTTTTTGGATAGATAACTTGATTTGATTTGCAATGTTTCAAGTTGATATATATGTGGAACTTGAGTTGTTTTATAAGTTGAAATAGTTGTGGAACTTGAGTTATTTTACAAGTTGATATGGTTGTGGAACTTGAGTTGTTTTACAAGCTGATATGAATGTGAAACTTGAGTTGTTTTACAAGCTGATATGATTGTGAAACTTGAGTTGTTTTACAAGTTGGTATGATTGTGGAACTTGAGTTGTGTTACAAGTTGATATGATGTGATATGGAAATGGATTGGATATGATATGAAACTTGATTAGATGTTCAATGTTTCAAGTTGATATGAATCTGATTTGCGATATGAATTGATTGGATGAAGAAACTGATATTGGACTTGTTTTGTTTTTGACAGGAGCGACTTGGAGTTGTTCAGTCGTGAGAGCGATTTTCGAGACCATGGTCGCTGATACCACAATTGACGCAGGTTGACAGGGATATCATTGAGAGGTGTAGCTCGAGCAGAGACTTTGGAGGGAGCGGTGGTAGGTGGCTTGATGAGAGACACCCTGAGGGAGTTGGCTTTGAGAGCCAAGGAGGTGGAGTACTACCGGAGGCATTATGAGGATGTGGTTCCCAGGGAGCGCCGAGTTCCGAGTTTCACAGCTTCGAGATCCAGTCAATCTAGGGAGACCGGGTCGAGGACAGAGAGTAGAGGCGTGACAGGGCCTGTTCGTCAGGATCCACCTAGGGATCCTGATGCTGGTACATTTGTGGCGAGACCATCACCCTCGGGAGATAGTCATACTTGAGAGACGTTGTCTCTATTGTATTTGATCATTTTGTTGTATTTGGCACATACATGACATATTCAGCATATTGATCATTTTTGATATATATATATATATATGACACCATTTTCTTTGATCCTCGTGTGATGTGTTATGGATGATGCTTTCTATATGATTTTGTTGCTTCTATGATGATGATGCAATGCTTAGATAGATGCATGTGATTTGATATGTGATGAATATGATGTGATAATGCATGATGTATGAGATGTATCTTGAAAATGAGATGTATGATAATAATATGTTGTGAGATGTATCATGAAAATGAGATGTATGATAATGATATGTTGTGCACAACTAATTGTAAAATGATATGCAACTAATTTGAGCATCCTCATTCTACGTTTGTCATCCTTGTATAGTCTCATGTTTTTGCCTTCTTTTTAGGTATCATCATTGAGCATTAATTTGTTTGGGATATGTTTAAAATTTATACAAGCATAATGGTATAATTGAGCTATAATGACCTGAGAAAAATTTACATGATTTTTGATTTTGCAGGATGGCACAAGCGTCAAGGTATAAATGAACCAAGATGACCTGAGTGCGGATTGCGTATAAATAGACAAGATTAAACCATTTGTATGCACAAAGTGGATTCATGTCTTCAGTGATATGCTTTGAATCACGTCTTGAGACAAGTATTTGCACAGTACAAATGATTGCCTCACAGACAGAAAACTAAAAAGATATTGGAGGCTCCATGACTTTCTCTATTTCGATGCATCATTGAGAAAATGTAGAGGATCCAATAGTTCAAAAAGAGTTCAAGTGCCAAAATAGTAAGAACTTCATGCAAGATGCAACATTTGATACTTCAAAAAATCATCCCTCATGTGTTATGAATCCATTAAGTGTATTCGTGTTTGGTTCTCTTCGTGTTTTGTTGAATGGTTGTCTTAACATGATTCTCTTGGTTTGCTACAAGTTCTTGATTTATTCATAGGACAGGATATAGATCAGTGTTGCCCCTGGCTAGATTTACTACCTAACATGGATATGTATAGTGATTACCAAGCCATGGTGGGATATGATGAAATGATTTGTGGATAGGCTAGGATAGTGACTACGCTAAGTATGTATTGGATAATGCTTAGTTTGGTAAAGGTGTTGGGCAATGGCCATTAGGACTTGGATTTATGGATATATAACAAGCTCGAGAATAAAGATAGATAGAGGAGTTGTCCTCTCACAATAGCACCTGTTTGCCAGGTTTTCACCAGCTGTTTTTATTGTATCTTTTTTTTATTTGCTTTTTCTGATTTTTTTTTTTTTTTTTGTATTTTCACTTTTTCCATGCATTAGACTTCTCAAGTGTAGTATTTCTTCAAATGGATGTTGTTGGTTGGTTCGTCGAGCACATCGCCTTCTGAGGTAGTTAGCTGATAGGTGCCTGATCCATAGGCTGATATGATGACATAGGGACCCAACCAATTAGGTTCAAACTTCCCTTTATTCTCCCGATCCTGTTTATTCCTAGGATTTTCTTTGAGTACTAGATCACCTATTTTGAAGATTCTAGGTATGACCTTGTGGTTGTAGCTTCTGCACATGCACTGTTGGTATGCTTTAAGGTGAGTATAGGCATGTTGTCATTTTTCATCCAGAAGTTCTAATTCTTGCAATTTGTTGACTCGATACTCTTCATCTGGAATGAGACCTTTCAAAGATACTCTAAGAGATGAGATTTCTACCTCTAGGGGTAAAATTGTTTTGGATCCATACACCAATGAATATGGCATGGCTTCTGTCGGTGTGTGGATGCTAGTTCTATATGCCCAAAGTGTTGGATTGAGTTGCACGTGCCAATCTTTTCCCGCATCATTTACTGCCTTCTTGAGGAGTTTCAATATGGTTTTATTGGATGCCTCTGCTTGACCATTCCCCCATGGGAAGTAAGGTGTAGAGAAATGATGCTGGATTTTGAATCATTCACATAGTTCTCTCACATCCTAATTTTTGAAAGGACGTCCATTGTCTGTGATGATGGAACTTGGAATTCCATATCTGCAGATCAGATAATTAAGAATGAAAGAGGCAATCTGTTTTCCAGTAACTATGGTTATGGGAACTGCTTCAATCTATTTGGTAAAGTACTCCGTTGCCATGATAATGAACTTGTGTCCATTTGAAGATGAAGGATGTATTTTGCCTACTAAGTCCAGGCCCCACTGACAAAAAGGCCAAGATGTTGTAAATGGCTGCAATTCCTATGCTGGTGCATGTATAAGATTGCCATGGATTTGGCATTTAGGACATTTCTTTGCAAATTGATATGAGTCTTTTTCCATCGTCGGCCAATAATATCCCATTCTTAGAAGTTTTTTAGCAAGAGTAGGACCATTTGAATGTATGCCACATATACCTTCATGAAGCTCATGTAAAGCAGAGTCAGATTCATTACGATCAAGGCAATGAAGAAGAGTGCCATCTAGACCTCGACGATACAAAGTATTAGCAGTTAGGGTATAATGGGTGACTTGTCGGATAAAGTTGCATTTCTAGTTCTGAGATAGGTCAATGGGTAGGGTATTGGTTTTAAGATATTCATATATCATTCCATATAAGGGGGAGTTTGAACCAGTTAAGGCATAGATGACTTGGGATGCAGAATTATCATAGGATGGGGAAAACAATTTCTCTACTAGGAATTCATAACGATCCTGTTGCTCTGGAATTTGTAGTAGTGAAGCGATAGTAGCCATTGCATCGACTGTTGTGTTGTCCATCCTTGGTATTTGTTCAAAGGTGATGTGTACAAAATACTGTTTGAAGTCATCCACCATTCTTTTGTAGGCTAGCAGCTTGTCATCTTTCGTCTAATATTCATCATTGATTTGGTTTATAACCAGTTGTGAATCTCCATAGACTTTGAGTTTTGTGATTCTCCATTCTACAGCCATTTTGATTCCCGTGACCAATGCTTCATACTCAGCGATGTTATTTGTGCATGGATACATAATTATGTATGATCTTGGTATGGTGTGTCCTTCCGGAGTGATGAACAAGATGCTGACACCGGAGCCATGTTGAGTGTAAGAACCATCAAAGTATAGGGTCCATTGCTTGGTGGAAATAGTAAGGACATCTCTATCTAGAAATTTGATCTCCATAGTTTTTTTTTCAGGTAGTGGTGCTTCTGCCAGTTGATCTGCAATTGCTTGTCCTTTGATAGCTCTTCGCTTGGTGTAGTGTATATCAAATTCACTGAGAATCATGACCCATTTAGCCAATCTGCCTGTAAGAGCTGCTTTGTTGAGCAAATATTTGAGAGGATCAATCTTTGCTACTAGCTTGATTGTGTGAGCTAGCATGTAATGTCAAAAAATTTGAGAGGCAAAGACCACAGAAAAGCAAGCCTTCTCAATAAGTGTGTAATTTAGCTCATAGCCATTTAATGTCCTGCTGATGTAATATATAGCTCATTCCTTTCCTTGTTGATCTTCTTGTGCTAATAATGCCCCCAATGATATGTCAGTAGTAGATACGTAGAGAATGAGCAGCTTTCCTACTATTGGTGGTACCAGAACTGGTGGATTCATTAGATATTGCTTGATCTGATAGAATGATTCCACACATTTGGCTTCCCATTTGAACAGTACATTCTTATGTAGCAGATGATTGAATGGTAGAATTTTATCTGCTAGTTGGGCGATGAACCGCCTGATTGACTAGAGTCATCCTTGTATAGATCTGAGTTGGCTAATATTCTTAGGTGGTGACATTTCCATGATGGCATGTACCTTCGTTGGATCCACTTCAATACCTTTAGCTGAAACTATGTAGCCTAGTAACTTGCCTGATGTTACCCCAAAGACACACTTCTTAGGGTTGAGCCTGACTTGAAATTTCTCCAATCTTTCAAATATTTTCTCTAGTATGTCTAGATGTTATGCCCGGGTGAATGATTTTGCTAGTAAATTGTCCACATAGTCTTCCATGAAGGTATGCATCATATCATGAAATATTGTTGTCATTGAGTGTTGATAAGTTGCCCCAGCATTCTTCAAGCCAAAAGGCATGACATTCCAATAATACGTTCCCTAAGGACAGGTGAATGTTATTCTATCTTGATCCTCTGGAGCGATCTTGATTTGGTTATAGCCAGAAAAACCATCCATTAGTGATAACATCGCATGACCTGCTGTGAGGTCTACAATTATGTCGATACTTGGTAAAGGAAAGTCATCCTTTGGATAGGCATTGTTGACATCTCTAAAATCAGTGCATATTCTGATACTTCCATCTGGTTTTGATATTGGTACGATGTTGGAAATCCATTCAGCATAGTCGATGGGTCGGATAAATCCAACATCTAACAATTTCTTCAGTTCCGCTTTGACCATGAGTGCTACATGTGGATTCATCTTTCTTAGTTTTTGCTTGACTGGTTTAGCTCCTAGAGCAATGGATAAATGATGCATGATTAATTGTGGATCAATCCCAGGCATATCTGCATATGACCAAGCAAAGTTGATTTTCTTTTCTTTAAAAAATTTAATAAATTTTGATATTTCTTCCTCTGTCAGAGATTCTGCAAGGTGTATATTTTTGGCTACTTTTGTAGTACCAATATCAATCAATATGGGTGATCGCTCATGATAATGCTCAGGAAGAGTGTCAAGACTCCCATCTTTAGGTGCCTTAAAAAGGTTTTCACCTTCAGATGCATCCTTTATTTTTACTTTTGTGTGATCTATTGCTGCCATTGACTGATTTTCAGTAGTAGATCCTTTATTTTGCTCATTTTTGCGACTGAGAGATTTGGCACTCCCCTGGTTGTCGACATCATTACTTTGTTCACTGGTAGAGTCTGTTTCTGGGTTAACAGTACATAAGTAATGGATAATGGATTCGTCAGTTGGGAAAATTGGTATATCTTGAGTTTCAGGTTCATCCCAGTCTATGAGGTCTGGAAAGACAAGTGGTAAGGAGTCATTAGGTGGATTAAGTTCGATTGCCTTAAGTGTCAGGATGGAAGTTTCATCGTGGTTGGCTTGGGTGTTAAAGAAGTTAAGGATCTTGTCAAGGTCTTCAATGGTATCATCTTCCGTATAGACTTGCGCATAATGTTGCTACTCGTTTTCCTTGGCGTCATAGATATTTTGTGGACCAAATTCAAGTGGTCTAGATTCTATGCCGCGTTCTTCTTGAGAGATGGGTGTATGACTGTTTGTTGCACAAATATCTTCAGTAATGTTAGAACAGCTGCCCCATTCATATTCATTGCAATCTGTCTCAGAGGTATCATCACAAATTCTATCAGTGCGGTGAATTGGTATGTTGTAGGGTGAGAACAGGTCTTTGATGATTGATACAAGTTTGATAGTTTTCTCTGATTCTGTGTCAGATACTGCTTCCACTTTCTGCATTTGTTCATATACTGCCTTTTCTCGAGGAGGAATGATACAATCAGGAGATGATTCCTCTTTGCCAGATATTAGTTCTTGAATATGATGTACTTCTGTAGATGCTTCCTTATTTTGAATGATGGGATTCTCTTGATGGTGCTTTTGTTCTTGATGTTCACGTTCTTTGTGTATTGTCTCAGCTGACTCAAATAATGCCTCCTGCTAGGAATCTTCTTTGTACTTCCTCTTTTCTTTCCATTGAGGTTTTTGATGTTTGCATGGTGCTCTCTTTGGTAGTAGAGTGAGTTCAAAGCCCAATCCCCTTTTGTCTTTACTGAATTGTGAAGGAGGATCTAATGGTTCTGTGACACCTTCCTGATGTTTACTGATAGGGCCTTTGCCATTGTATCCCATTTGTTGCATGATTAAGTAGCCTTTTCCATACAAGTGTGTTGGTATAGCTACTTCCACAGTAGCTTCTCTATCTTCTTCCTCCTCTTTGTATAGCCAGCTAAGGATGTCCTTTTCTTCTTATTCATGTGCTAGAGTGTCGAGTTGGATAAATGTGCCATCAGACTTGGTGATGGGCTGAGTTGCTTGATGTGTTGATGTTGTAGGTAATCCATGAGATCTAGGTGATGTTGGTAAGTTGGCCAAATACATGGGTTCCAAAGAGTATTCTCCCATGCCTTGTTCTTTGATTTTCATTTTCTGCTTGAAATCTCTAGATAATGATTTAGACTTTTCTTGTTGAAGATCTGGTGCTGAGGAATTTAATTTCTCTCTATTATGTAGAACCAAGATGTCTTGGGCTACCCCCATAGCATTGCAATGCTAAAATGGATTATGATCAGCTGATATATAAACCTCCTGCCCATTGTAGGGGAATTTAACACACTGGTGATACATGGAGGGTATTGCTTGCATTTCATGTATCTAGGGTCGACCCAATAAGATATTGTATGTGAAGGTCTATGTCTAAGACCTGGCACATAGTATCCTTTTGTATCAGTCCTACCTAAATTAGCAACACCACTATTCCTTTAGATGATCTTTCCTCATCATCATATGCCTTTATAGTGATCTTTTTGCGTGGATCAATAGACTCCTCAGAGAATCCTAATGCATGGATAAGTTTTAAGGTACAAATATCAAGTCCAGCTCCTCCATCTATTAATACTCATTTAACTCGGTGTTTATAGACCATGACTTCAATATGGAGTGGAGTATTATGTGGATGGCTCAATGAGATATTATCATGCTTAGAAAAAGTGAGGTTATGAGGCCCTGTCGTATGAGCCACCATGGCTTGGAATTTGTCAGTATCCAGATCCTGGGGTACATTTGTTTCCAATAGTGCTTGTTCCAAGATGTCTTTGTGTTTGGGTGAAAGTTTCAACAACTCAAGTATAGATATTTGAGCAGGAGTTTTGCATAGTTGACGGACCAGATCATATTGTATTTTAGGGATGATGTTTGTTCCCAATGTATGCCCTTTCAAGACATATTTTTGAGCTCTGGTGGTTACATTGATTGACTCATCTTCTCATTTGTCCTTGATTTTGATGATGTTTATTTGATTGTCTTCCGCTAAGATATGATTGATGGTGTTATTGTATATGTGATTGATACGAGCTCCACATGTATCATTTGAGGTTGAAGCTCCATCCTTGTTGTAGTTTGGAAGAGGATTTTTAAAGGCCCCATGGTCACCATTTGTTTTGAGACCATCGATTGTTAAATCTCCCCTGTCAATCATGTCTTGGACAATGTTCTTCAGTCTCATGCAATCATTTGTTTGATGACCTTTGTTTCAATGAAAATCACAAAAGTGTGAGTCATTCCACCAAGATGGTTTGAGTTGTGGTTCAAAGTTGTTGATTGCTGATAATGAAATAATTTTATTTGCCAGAAGCTCTCGGAAGGCTGACTCCAATGATTGTCCTAATGGTGTGTAGACGCGTTTTTAAAAGTTGTTGGTGTTACCTTGTGAATTGTTATTAGGCCCTCGATTTGTGTTATTGTTTTGAGCATTGTTAGTGTTGTTTGTGTTGAGAGGATCTCGATTAGTATTTGGTGCATAAGTGTTAGTGCCTTGGTTAGCACCCTTTGGATTCTTTGTAGCTTGGGGATTTCCTGATAAAGCCAATACTGGTTGTTTGGATTTAGCCTCATTAGCTTCAGTGCCTCCCTTGTTACCAGTGTTCTTGTTTCTGGTCCAGAATCTAGATTTGTCTAAGTTTTGATTAAGTAAAAGCAGGTATTTGAAAGGTGCTCAAACCTTTTACAAGCCAGGAAAACAGAACTGCTAAAAAAGTGCTTGATCACTTCAAAAAGACAAAATGAACCCACCGAAAGGGATCAACTTAACACAACATTACATTAAAAACTCAGAACAGACAACAAAAGGAAAGCACAAAGACAACAAAGAGACAAAACCAAGGACAACAATTGAAACTAAATACTATTCATAATTTCCTCAGCGTGACAACCATTTGTTTCATGTTGTTCACTGAGGTCTTCAGATCCTCCAGCTCACGACCTTTGATGTCACCCTTATTCTTTGTGTTAGCTCTGGTCCTCCTTTCATGACCCTTCTTGTTCAACTGCTCTTTATCACCATCCTTCTCTGCATTATTCTCAAACCTGTTGAAAAGGATGTTCATGTTGTCCACCGAAGATTTGAGGATTTAGAAATTTTGATCAGCAATCTTCTTGACATTGATCTCCAACCTGTCAATTTTGCTATCAAAATCTTTCATTTTGTTTTCCATTTCCTTTCTATCTCCCATCTCATTGAACTTTTTTTCCGTTGCTATGATTTTTCCAACCATACATTCAATAGCTTCTGCATTATGCAGAACAACCACTAACTCTTTAACATGATCCGCCAAGGGCTTGTCACCAACTGTAATTCTTGCAATGGCCTATGTATCAGTTTTCAGATTGTTAATATCCTTCACCATAGTAGCGATGGTCTCACAGAAGGCCTTAACAGTATCTTTGTCACCACTGTCACTTTTATCCCCTTTTTCCTCCTTATGCAGACTTGTGGTATTCACGGCCTCCAAATTGTCCTTAACTGGGTTACCCTCCCCTTCTTTGTCCTGACTATCAACCCTCTTGTTTTCATCAGCCTCCTCCTCAGATTCAACCAGAACATAATTGAAATCAGAATTGCTACCCTTTTTAGTATTCTTTTTCTAAGCCTTCTTTCCAGTGGCTTTCCCTTTCCTGTTTTTAACAGATTTTTCCTCAAGGGATTCAATTTCAGAATTCGACATTTTAGATTCCACAATAAGCCTCCTCTTCTTGGCCCTATTTCTCCCTTTTTTGCTAGTTTCTTCCGACTCTCCCTCGGTCTCCAAATCAAAGTTAAAACCACTATCCTTACTTTATGTAGTCTCATCTCTAGCATTTTTTCCTTTAATAGGCTTTTCAATGCACTTCCCCTTTAGCATTTTATAAATCAGGACCATAAGCCCCTGGTGGAGGGCATGATCACCTTTAGGATCCTTCTGGATCTCCTTTATAGTATGATCCATAGAACAGGTGAGGTAATAGGGAAGGCTAACCCTTTCTCCATGACAGAAATGGTTGAGTAGGACGAAGTGATGCCCGTAGGCCCTGGTAAACCTACCATCTAAGGTAATGTATTCAATAGAAGCGAATTAAACAAACCTCCATGGCCTGCAAATTCTCTTCGGGGAGTGGTAGGAGTTGTCAATTTTGATCATCTTTCTCCTCTCACCATCCGTAATAGGAAACTTGTCTACTGCTTTATCTGATATTCCTCTGTCCCTGTAAAATTTCATACCCTTGGTAGTCATCCCCATGGCCTCAATGATAACCTCTTCGTCGACATTCATCATCTGTGATCTAATCAGAATTTTTCCATTTTTCCAGTTCTTGATGAAATAGCTAGTGATTGTGGGGTCTTTCCCACTTAGTCGTTCCATGAAAACATTCAGACCCCCCTGCTGAAGGATATCCCAGACTTCTTCGTTCTTTCTCCAGTCAGAGCAAGAAGCATGTTCAAATATTTTCTTGTTACCTCCCATTTTTCCAGCACCTTCCTTGCAATGCCTTCTCTCATTTTGATAACTTCTCCTCTGGTTTCTGTGGTTCTTCTGAAAGAGTGCCCAAAATCCATGCCAAATAATAATGATAAGACACCTATTTAAGAGCTCATTATCCTCAAGCAAGCCCTGCATCAAAAAAGGCGAAAAGGTCATTAGAAATAATGATTAAAAGTACCACGTTGCCTTGTATAGCTTCGGTCCTGATTGAGCAAGGATTTCATTTCACTTGCAATCTCCATTTCACCATAACTAGTAATGATGTCTCCCAATTGACAAGCCAGGTTGGCTGCCCAATCAACGCAAGAGTTGGCCTCCCTGTAAACATGTGTAAAAACACACATATCAAACTCTTCGCTGATTTTCCTAGTAGCTTTAATAGCATTACTAATTGACCAAGACGGCGGCAATTTCATATTTAAACAATTGATAATGTTTAAGGAGTCTCCTTCACACCAAACTTTAGTGCAATTGGCTTCCTTGGCAAGGATCATCCCATGATAAGCCGCCATAGCTTCGGCAACATGATTGGTCTGATTTCCTATGGGGATACATTTTATGATTTTACATATTCCCCATTCATCCCTTAGGACCACTCCACATCCTGCAACCCCCGGGTTTCCCTTAGAGGCCCCATCAAAATTGATTTTCATTCATCCCCTAGGCGGGCTGGTCCATATCACTCCCTCTCTAGGATTTCTCTGGATGCTCTCTTGAGCCTTTAATCTCCACTTTTTATAGATAAATTGATCCCCCTTAGTGTTAGGATTATCAATACAACCTATAATATTCATATTTTCCACTATACTTCTTATTTTTTCAAACACAATTTTAGCCTTAGCAATTTTCCATAATAAGGTTGTGGTTTTGTTTTTTGAATGATGATGCCATGACTTGAAAATCTCCTGAATCGAGTTGGGGAAGCTCCAACTGATATTGAATTGATTTAGACAACTTCCCCAAACATCAGCAAAGAAGGGGCAATGAAAGAGCATATGATTTATAGTCTCCTCATTCTCCTTACAAAGAATATAGAAACTAGGCATGCTGATACCTCTTTTTCTGATATTCTCAGTAGTAAGAATTTTGTCTTGAAGGGATATCCAAAAGAAAATGTTGATCTTGGGGGTGAGGCCTTTCACCCAAGCTTTAGCCCAGCAAGGACTTTCCATGTTGTTGAACTGTTGATGATATAGAGAGGCCACTGTAAAAGTACCACTAGCTATGAGTTTCCAAATTAAATGGTCTTCTTCTTCAATCCTCACCATAGAGTTCATGACTTTATTCAAACTACCCAGAGACTGATCCACTTAAGATAAGTCTTTCCACTGTCCATCTTTCCAGTAATCCTCCACCTTGGTTCCAAATCTTTCCTTGCATTGGTTCTAATATCTGTTCCACTTAGGGTTTTCATTCAAAGGGGACTCTAGAAGCCAAGGGTCCTCCCATAACTGAATAAGATTCCCTTTCCCCAACTTCCATTTTGTACCTTTGATAATTAAGTCTCTAGTCCTAGAGACATTTTTCCAAATATTGGATCCAATAGGGATAATCTTTGCTTTGAGGAAACTTTGAAGATTTAGACATTGGCTTTTATATTTGTTGTCCCATATTTTTTTCCACTCTCTTTGATTTCTATATCCTCTCCAAATCTTCTTGACCATGAGGTAATCATTTATGTCTCTTATTCTTCTAAGGCCCAAACCTCCTTTATTCATAGGCTTACAGACCTTCTCCCAAGCAATTAAGTTCATTCTCTTCTTCTCCTCAACCCCCGTCCATAAAAAAGATCTCTAAATTTTTTCAATGGCCTCAGCATACTTAGTAGGAATCCTAAATAGACTGATGGCATAGAGAGGGATACTTTGAAGAGTGGTTTTTAGCAATTGAACCTTACCTGCTTGACTAAGAAGAGCTCCCTTCCATCCAGACAACTTTTTGTGGAATTTATCCACCAAGGCTCCCCAAAAGGTATCTGGAGGATCTTGGCCTAAGGGGAGCCCCAAATAAGAAGCAGGCAGACTACCAATTTGGCCACCCAGAATGTTACTAATTTTAATCCTCCTTCTCTCTGGGGTATTGATAATTTAAACAAAGCGTTTAGACCAGTTTATAAGCTAACCAGTAGCCTCTCCATAGTTATCCAAAGCCTTTTTTAGTCTTCTAGAATCCTTCACAGTGGCTTTTCCCATTATTATAGAATCATCAATAAACTGTTGATGAGAACATATTTGATCTGCCGAAGAAGGATTCAAACCACAAAACACCCTTTTCTCAACCAGCTTTCCAATACATTTCCCCAAACATTCTGCCATGATGATAAAGATCACTAGAGATAGAGGGTCCCCCTGCTTGAGACCTCTTCAGGCTTTAAAGAAAGGAGAGGGGGAACCATTCATTAAAATAGAGAAAGAAGCCGAAGAGACAAGTTGCCTAATAAGGCTAACACTTCTGGGACTAAAACCAAAAGAAAAGAGAACTTCCATCATAAAATCCCAATCCACTCTATTGTAGGCTTTAGAGAGATCAAGCTTCAGAAAAAAAACCTTCTTTTTTAGAAAAAGCCAGAGAGTGGATATTTTCATGAACAAAGATGATAGAATCCAAAATTTGCCTTCTCGGGACAAAACCGCTTTGCTGAGGCGAGATGATGGAGGGAAGCAACTTTAGAATTCTAGAGGTAAGGACCTTAGAGATTATCTTATAGAGAGAGTTGCATAAACTTATAGGTCTGAAAAGATCCATAGAATCTACCCCCATCTTTTTAGGTATAAGAGCAATAAAAGTACCATTAACTTCTTTCAAAAGTTTTCTAGCACCAAAAAACTCTTTCACAGCTCTGGTAACATCATCTCCAATAATATGCTAGTACATTTGGAAGAAGAACATGAGAAAGCCGTCCAGACCTGGGGCCTTGTTGCCCTCAAAGGAATTAATAGCTATCAGAATTTCATCATGGGAAGGGATGGCCGTCAAATGATCATTCTGATCATCCCCCAAAATGGTAGGTATACTGTCCAGTAGTTTGCTTTGGGCCTGTATATTCAAATTCTGATCCTTAGCAAGTAAATTAGAGAAAAAATCCATAGCAACCTTTCTCATGGAATCATCCTCTACAACACATCTGCTATTCACTTTAATCTGAACAATTCTATTTATGGCCTTATGTCTTAAGGTGGAAATATGGAAGTATTTAGTGTTACTATCCCCCTCCTTTAACCAGACATTTCTCGATCTTTGTTTCTAGTAGGTTTCCTCTTTAGCTATTATATCATGATATCTCATAAGAGTAGCATCTTCAGTATCTCTAGACATATTAGTGCAACCATTGTTCTATATCTCATCCTGGATTTCCTTGAGTTCTAAGAGGGTTGTAGCTTTTGAGGTAAATATGTTCCCAAAGCAATCCTTATTCCACTTCTTAACATTATCTTTAACATTCTTCAGCTTTTTGACCACTTTATACATGGCATTACCTTCAATACTGACCTGCCACCAATCCTTAATCTTACTTTCCAGATCCAGGTGTCTAGTCCACATTTTTTCAAATCTATAAGGGAAATGTCTCCTTCTATTCTTTACTTCAGCCGTGAAGGTTATAGGGTAATGATCTACTCTTGCCCTTATGTGAGAAGATAAAGAACATTCATGAAGATTAAACCAATCTAAGGAAAGAAGAGCTCTATCAAGTCTAACCTGAATCAAATTCTCACCACTTCTTCGATTAGTCCAAGTGTATTTGACTCTTTGCAGCTCCAGATCATGAATGGCATTATTGTTTATGAAGTCCATTAGGTCTAGTCTGCTATCCAGATTAGCTTGACTCCCTCCCTTTTTCTCATTTTTCTTCAAGGGAGTGTTGAAATCTCCCATAATTATCCAGCTATCCTCAGCAAACCTACTTCTCAACCTAGTAAGATATCTCCACATCTCACTTCTACTAGTCTTAGTGTTGGGAGCATAAACATTAGTTAGGACCCAAGTAGTGCAATTATTAATGTGCTTAAATCTTATACAAACCAGATTGTTTTCCTGAATCAACACCTCTCCTTCTACATTGTTTTTGTTCCAGAAGGTAACAATTCCTCCCGATGCACCTTCTGAACTACCTCCACTGACTCCTCCATTTTTGAACATATTCAAACTTTCAACTTTATCTTTTGCCATCTTAGTTTCTTGAATCAAAAAAATATCAGGGTTTTTGTCTCTAATCATATTTTTAACTAAATTATGCTTGTGAGGACTATTAAGTCCCCTAATATTCCAGGAGATGATTTTCATGGATTTTTAGAAATACCTGCCTCAAAGATGGTTCTTTGGGTACCATCTGCTAAATTCTTGCTTGTTTCCAATGATCTTTTTTTGGCATTTGAATGTCTTCCTGGAGAAGTGTGTTGCGCTCCCACATCACCAAGCCTGCTTCTGGTGTTTCTAGTCAGCGTACTATTGACTAGGTTATTGTTATTCTTTTTTTTTTGCTTGTTCCTTCTTCTATCCTCTGCTACTTCTTCATTCTCCTGCTTTGTTTCATTCTTCCCCAATGCCTTTTTTATGTCCTCTTCATCTCCCCATTTTGGATCTTGTTCCTCCGAAAGGGCCAACTTTCCCTTTGCTGGGGTGGTTAGTGAAATTTCTGATAGCCCTTGGCCTAGAATAGTATCAGGTTGGGCCTCCTGGAACCAGTCTATTTCTTTATCTTGATCTTGAGATTTTGAAACCAGGTTAAAGTTATCTCCTTCCTCTTTGTTATCTGTGGGCTTTTTATCTTCTTTCTCTAACTCTGTCTTGTCCTCTTTCTGATCCTCTTGCCGAGTGTTTTCTTTTTCTTTGTGCTCTGAGTCCTTAACACTCTGCTCCAACATCTGAATCTTTAGTTCATTACTCATTTCATTGGTGATTTCTTCCTCCACCTGTCCTATCTAAGACCGCTTCTCCTGATTAGGATCATTGGATTCCAGGGCTTTTAGTGGCTTGTCCACTTTTTTCCAAACCTTAGTTTGGAGATGGGGTTTATCCTATATAGTTGGACATTTTTTAGCCTAGTGTCTGACTTTTTTACAGTGAAAACAGACGAAGGGGATTGTTTCATAAACAATATTCTGCTTCCACTTCCCCAGTTTTGATTCTATCTCTATTTCCTCTGGCATGTTCATATCAGGTCCAACTCCAACACAGATCCTAACATAGATCAGCCTTCTTCTGGATGTCGTGACCTGGTCAATAGAGATAAGCTCCCCAAAGGTATTGGCAATTCTTGCAAAAACATCTTCCTCCCATAATTCCATTGGGAGCCCAGGGAGCTTGACCCACACCGGGACTTGGACCAAAAAATTCTTTCCTTTCGCTACATTAGGGTACCACTTCTGGATGTACATGATGTATTTGCCTATTGCCCAAGACCCACTACATAGAATGTTTCTTCTATCCTCATCACAAGAAAAAGAGAAGGATAGACAATCTTTGTTCATTGCCACCACATCAACCTGACCTTTTAGGTTCCACTTTCTTTTGACAAATCCATGAACTATTTCTATATTAGGTCTAGACCCCAAAAAATTACCAATCAAAGTATTTTCCATTCTAGCAATGTTTTGATCAATGATTTGGTCTGGAACCATGATAGCAAACTTGCCCTGAGACACATTCGAGGATTTTTCAACAGGATGCGATAAGGACTTACCTTTAGGCTTAACCCCAAACAACGAGGACCACTTACGTGTCTATCCATTGGGTCCCCCCTTAGGGTCTGTTGATGAAAGAACCTTTTTCAGATAATCTTTACCTTCCATCGTGTTCTCTGAGACACAAGTCGCTTGCTATCCTTGGGCTCCTTCCTAGTTGCCATCTAAGTTGTTGTTGTTTTGGTTATTGTAATGAGAGTTGGATGAATTCATTCCTTCTTTGAAAAATTTCAATGTCCCTTTCTTAATACATGCTTCTTCTACTTGGATGCCATTTTCAATCAATTTGGCAAAAGATGGTATGCATTGGAGTTTGAGTAGGTAACTCATCTCGCTATTCAAGTTGTCGATGAAAATTTCCATCTTTTCTTTTTCGGGTACATCTTGAGGATATCTCGAAACCATCTGTCGCCAATGTTGAAGGAATACCATGAATGTTTCATTGTTTTTCTGCTTGGTATTACAGACATCTAGCATAGTGATAGCATGTTGAATGTTGTAGGAATATTGAGTTATGAATTTGTTGACCAATTCATCAAATGATTTGACAGGAGGTGTGATTTTGGATAACCATTCCATTGTTTGCCCTCCCAAGCTTCTTGGGAACAACCTCATCAAATAGGTGTCATCATGAGCAAATTCAAGACTCATGGTACAGAATTCTCAGACACGATCACATGGATCACTTTTCCCATCATATTTGCCAAGTTTTGGAATGTCTGAGTTTGGGGGAAAAGGCACCACGTTCAACCATCTGTCAAAAGGATAAGGACAAATTTCATTTAAGGAATACTGTACTGTTGATCCTTGTTGCATGTCTTGCATTTGTCTCTGCAACATTTGCATTTGCTGTGTAAGAGCAACCAAGGGTGCATTTGTTTTCCAAGGGAAGAGTTCTTCCCTTGCATTAGTTCTCAGCTGAAACGGTATGTTTTGCTCTGGGATGTTTTGCTTGGATAAATTTTATTTTGGCAGATTTTGCTCTGGTGTGTTTTGTTCTGGGTCACATGTTTCCTCCTCTCTTTGTCGTTCTTGATAGTCATAATGTTGGGACCTTGTTCTAAACATGTCAATGTCAAAGTCATCAGGAAGTTTAACTCCTTTGCTTGTGAGCATGAGAAAATATTTTTCTTTGTCATTTTCTATGAGTCTTTCTATGAGTTTTTGAAATGAAGCGCTTTCTTGACACTCTTGGAGGAGTTCCTCAGAAATTTCAGTGTCTTCTAAATTTGGACCCTCGAAAGGATTTGATAATCTCTGATTCATGTTGGACTTTGGTTGTGTTTCACTTTGTTTGTTTCGTTGAGAGTGAGTGACAGTGGGCATTTAGAAATATTCAGGGGTTGGTGGTGGCAACCTTGGTATGTTATAAGTGATGCACTCTTCGGGAAAGAATGCTGGATTAATCTTTCCTCCATGATTTATTTGTTGGTTGAATGCTGACTTTTGACAGAATGTTCTACTCCTTAATGGTTCATTGTCAAATTCATTGGTTTTGTTTTGAAGATACAAGTGGATATGATGAAGGAATGTTCAATGAGATTTAAAGAGTTGGCAATTGATGTATAAAAATTTACTCCTTTTGGCAAGTTTCAAAGAACTGGGTTGTTGTTTCCTCAACTTAGTGTTATGATAAATACTCTTTCTTCTCAGAATATGAGGATTAGTCATGCACAAGCGATCAATGGTTTCCTTTGATTTGTTTTGGATTTAGTTTAGCTTGTTTTTGGAAACTCAAGTTTTTACTTTATCAAATGAAGGTTTAGATGCCCCCTCACAACAAAGCACATCAAATGATATGAACTCCGAGCTTTCTCGATATGGAAACTCAATTTGACAACCTAGACTTTTTAAAACAAGTGTGTTATGGGATAGAAATCCGTATAATTGAAGGACCTGTTTGATACCTGTGATGAGGTTTCCTGATTTTGATAGGAGAGATGTGTTTATCTTGCGACTAGTTTTCAGATTTTGGACAACTTTGTTTGACGAAAAACTTGCTTTGAGAATAGTTTTGGATACTCTGTTTTGGTTTTCTGTTTGATGAAGTTTAGGTTGAGGAAGGAAAGCTCCTGAAATTGTTTTCAAATTTTTCAAAAATGACCTCTGTTTGGCCCCTTGTTTTCTTGGTTTTGGCTACGCGCTAAGACAGAGATAGAATGCACTATAGAAAGTCCTCAATGCGCTAGAGAAAAGACTCCACGCGCTAAGTTGTTGCTTCAATGTGATAACTGGTTTATTTTGGTTTTGCCTTGGTTTAAAAGGTTATGTGCTAATATGGGCATGTGACGCACTAACTGTTCAACTCTACGTGCTAAGGTTTAGTCTCCACCCGCTAAGTTGTTGCTTCAACACGCCAAACTATTTTCAAAATGCACTACTTAAAACTGCTAGTTTTGGATTTCTTCAAAGTGCTAACGTTAATACTTAATGCGCTAATGTGAAGGTTGAATGCGCTAAAAGATGGTTTCTACATGCTAAGAAGTTGTTCTTATGCGCTAAATTGCCATGATATTTTGACTTGGCTGCTTTCTGCAAATTTTGGAACTTTATTTTGAGTTTTCAATGATGATAGATGATTTTCTAAAGTAACAAATGAAGACACAACACCAAAGAAGTAACCATTTTTGCTTTAATCTAAACAATGAGTGTAAGTTCTGCGAGGATGTGTTCAAAACCCCAATGTTTCAACAGGTTCAGATATGAAGAATACACTTCAAAAAGACTCTTTATTCAAAGGTCATAAGTAATACCATAGCCCACTAGTCTCAATACTCCATCAGCTCAAACAACCGTGTCACCCCCTAAGGGGCGCCCGTTTTTTTGCCTTTTGCCAGAAATTAACCCAAAGTGAATTGCTTCACAATTGAGTAGTTATCTTGGGAGATATATGGTGAGAGATCTTGGGGGTGGACTCTTCCCCACCCTTGCACTATGATATTACA
Organism: Cryptomeria japonica; assembly: GCF_030272615.1. Classification (NCBI taxonomy): domain Eukaryota; kingdom Viridiplantae; phylum Streptophyta; class Pinopsida; order Cupressales; family Cupressaceae; genus Cryptomeria; species Cryptomeria japonica. The sequence goes on along the minus strand of NC_081410.1, from coordinate 384,894,469 downwards.
AATGTCTAGTTATTGACTCGGCTCAAGGTTTCTATTTTTAAGGTTCATAATCAACCTTCCTGTTCAGTCTTCAGTGATAAACTCCCTTGGGAGGCTTTCCAACCTTTAGAACAAAGGCTTTACATATCTCAGGGATACTGGGGGAAGGCTAATCGCTGAGCAAAACCGTTGAAGGGACTTTCGTCAACCTCCACTTTTGATTATAGTGGGTTGGAACTCTTGACGATAAAGTCGTTCCCTTCACACCAGCTAAAGAATGGCTTTAAGAGTTTTTCAACCCCTCAAGAAGGCAAGCCTGCTAAAGGATTTGATGCAATAAACACTAAAAGCGTAAGAGTGGTCTAGATTTTTGATCACCCAGTTAAGGGGAGAGCATATTCCTTCCACTTTCGTAACAAAGCAAACAAGTGTTCTTTTTAACTCTTTATTGCAATGATTTGTTAAAATCTATATGGAGATGTTGCTCCACAAAAACATGGTGTTTATTTTATCCCTTCAAAGCAATGATTTTCTAATCTAGGAAAAGAACCTGGTCAACAAAGCAAAACTTGGATGTTTGGTCAACAAAAGAAATCGATCAAAAGGGGAAGATCTTCCCTCTTTAATTGTGATTTTTTTAAAAAAAATGTGGTTCTTTTTCCTTGAAAAAATTTAAAATTGATCCTTTTATGCACCAAAGGATGGTGAAGTTATTTTTAAACACCTTTGCTTTGCAAAATGGAAAAATTGTTTTGTTCTTTTTAGAGCCCAATTGAAAATTTCTCTCCTAGAAAAGCAAAAAAGGTTGTTTTTGTGGTTCTTTTTATAGCCCAAATAAGGTGAGTTCAATTTTATTTAACAAGAATTAAAAAGACTTTAAATTCTAACTAACTTAAACAAGTTAGTAAAAATTTAAACTATTTATAGTTCTAGAAATAACACTAAGCTCCTCCCTGCAATACGATGTCAGAAATCCTGTAAAAATACCCACCACAGTAATTAGAAAAATACAGGTTTTTGTGGACTTCAACAAGTCTAACTTTAAACTTGGTTACAATTTTAATTTTTGCCTTCTATCTGTGATGCGCTACAAAAAGGACTGTACGCTCTACAAAACAACCGGGATGCGCTATCGGACAGACCCGATGCGCTGAACTATTTTTTGAATGCGTTGCTTTGTTTTTTTCCCACGCCGAGACCTACAGGAAAATGTTAATAAAGTTAATGCGCTAAGTGATAGTTTGTACGCTCTAAGGAATGAGTCCCATGCACTGAACAATAAGCTGGATGCGCTATAATGTTGACCAGATGCGCTAAGGGATGTTCCCCACACGCCAATTCCTATTTCCTACGTACCTATAAAAGTGGTTAGATTTAAAAACCAATTTGATTAGTGGGGTAGGGCCCCACGGTGGGCGCCAGAAATGTATGTGGGGAAAGCGGGTTGATGAAACTCAATATATGAAAATATTCCAAAAGACTTGTTCACACACACACATGGGACTTCTTGGTGCAAGTTATGGAGCTATGAAGGATAGCTCAACTTCCCAAGGTTGGTTCCATGGTTCTCTCTCTCACAAGGTCCCTCAAGCCAATGCCTTTGCTCTCAGATCACTGAGCAAAGTGACTTAGGGATGACTAATGCAAGAATGAGGGATGCTTTAGATTAATTCTAACATGAATGCATCCTATTTATGCATGTTTCTACAAAATGGATTAAACTAGATTATAAGATGACAAGGTTAGTAGCAATACTATCCTAACATGATATACTAGTTAATGATTTAAGCTAATATAAATACTCTAAAATGCATATTAGATTATTTCCTATTACAAAGAGAGGCTAGATGCAAGCTAAAATTGAGCATAAATGAGATACTAAAAGCTTGGATGATAAAATGGAGGAATGAGAGCTCTATTTATAGTGAAAACATGGCAACGGATGGTCAAGATTGAAAGAGCTTATTAAGGGTTAGGATTGAAAGTTATCAATCCATGTTTACAATTTTCACCAATGAAATGGTGACAATTGCCAACATAAGACTGTTTGAGAGGAGAGGTAGAAAGCATTAAATGCTTGAGGGGACATGATGGTTACCCTAGGGGGTTGGGTTAGGGTTAGGTTCATGGATTTTTCTTTTATCCAAGGGATAAATGAATGTGCAAGGGTTAAAGGGATAACCATGGTCAAAGAAATGAATGCTTGATGAGACCCTTGGGTTAGATGAGGGTTAAGTTAGTCAAAAAGTCTCTAACCATGCAAGAGGGTTGAGTAACCATTAATGGTTTGGAAGACTTTCAAGGTTATGTTGTTGAAGACCTAAAGCCTTTAATGGTTTTCAAAGACTTTGAAGGTTTGAGAAGTGATTTCCCTTTGCTTAGGGATGTGACAATGATTAGGATAGGATTAGGCTAATTAGAAGGAGTTAGAAGAATCTAGAAGGGATTTAGGCATGCAAGTGGATTTTGTAGGAGAATGCAAGTGGGAGGAATTTTAGGATTTTCAATTAAAATAAAATCATTTATTTCAATTAAATGGTGTAATTTGCATTTGGATAAATATTTGAATAAATATTAATTTATTTAAATGTGAATGTGAATTTTGGATTTAAATAAATCTTAATTTATTTACATGAGAAAAAGGAAGATAAAGCATTAAATGCTTGAAGACTTTGAGGGAAACCATTAAAGGCTTAAGAAGACTCTAGAAAGAAGCCATTAAGTTTGAAGACTTTAAGGGAAACCATTAAAGGCTTAAGAAGACTTTAGAAGGAAGCCATTAAGTTTGAAGACTTTAAGGGAAACCATTAAAGGTTTCAAGTGGGTGAGGATAAATAGGATTTTAAATAAATAATTTATTTATTTAAAATAGTTGTGCAACTTGCAAGTGGGTGGAGGATAAAGGTGATTTATTAAAATAAATTGCTTTATTTCAATTTGGTTGCAAGTTGGAGATTTAAAAAAATTAGATTTATTTAATTGGGGCAAACTATTTAATTAAATGTAAATTTAATTAAAAGTAGAGAGAAGGGGTTTAATTAAATAAAATGATTTATTCAATTAAATGATATAAAGGGCTTAAGAGAATTTAAATAAATAAATTGAATAATTTATTTAATTAAATAGAAGAATGTGGTGATTTAATTAAATTAGATTTAACTAAAATAGAGGAATGAAAATAAAATGAACATTAAATATTCATTTAGGAATATGGTCATTTTTATACGTCTACACTAAGACTTTGAGGATCTTTATCTCTAAGGATATATGTCATTTTTCCATCAAATGCATTCATATATGTAGTTAGACAAACATTATCATCCAACCTTAAAACTTAAAATAACTTATGTATAGCCTTTTGAAATCTGATATTAAAATCAGCCACATCCTCATTTAATGACTTCTTGATGTTGTTGAACTCATTTAACATAAAGCTTGCATTAGTTTTGTCACCATACTTCTCTTTGAAATATCTCTCAAGTTCTTCCCAAGAACCAATGCTTGCAATTGGCAACCCTCTGTACCAATCCCTAGCATCCTCTGTTAGAGATTGCACAAAAAGTTTCATGATAACATCCTCATGCTCCACTTCATAGTCATTTAACTTATCAGTGAAAGCCTTAAGATGTTCCTCACCAGTAATAGAATTATTCCCTGCAAACTTATTGAATTTATCCCTTAAATCATTTGGGATTGTGTTAGGATATCCTGGTATGCCATCAAAATGCAACTGCCTATACCTTTCTAAATGGATAGGTCTTCTTTGAAACTGCCCAACAATAGATTGTCCTGCAACATTTATTGTGGCATTAGTCCCAATGGTATTTGTTCCAGTGCTAACCCCAACAGTAACACCAACAAGTTGTTTAAAAGGTTGGGGTTTACTGATGTTTCAAGTAGCGACTTCCCTGCCCAATGACTACAACTCCAATATTTTGGGTACTCTGAACATTCTAGGAAGGAGTATTTGTACTGATATTTGGTGCCATAAATATCCTGAGTTTTAGATGGACTAGCAGTAAATGAAAGACTATTTAACATTGACAACTTAAGGAAATCAATCTTTCTCTTCATTTCTGAAGTTTCCATCTCAATTTTCTTCATCTCTTTTGCAAGAGATTCATTCTGTATCCTAGCTTTTTCTAACTCAATGTCAGCTTGGGATAATTCTTGACTTAAATCTAAGATAGTTGAAGATCTTTTATCATCTATCTTAACACCAGATACCTTTTTCTTTCCTTTATCCAGATCTAATTTGGGAATCCCAACACTTGACTGACTAGAATTTGCTAACTTTTGGCTATCAACATGACTCTTAGACTTTTCTTTTGTAAAATGTTCAGATATTTTATCTAAGACCTCTCTTAGAACAGGGCCCTCAACACTAGGCTTAATGTTTTCTTGAGTCAATGCTTTGAGTGTAGCCAATTGCCATATTAGACCATCTCTTTCTATTACAACACAAATGACTTCATATTCCTTTTCTTTTTCTCTCTTCTTTCTCAAATTTATTTGTTCTTGGAGCTCCCTTTTTAGTGTGTCTATATCTCCAAAAACTTCTCCAGTATCTGGAAAAGTTATCTCAGATCCAGAAGTATCACCTAAATCAAGTAGGTTTACATTACCTTGCTCCTAAATTGACTCATAACTATAAGGAAACTCTATTGTGAGACCAATAGGAGGAGGTACACCAATAGCATTGTCACTTTGGTGACTTCTACTTCTACTCCAACCTCTCTTCTTTTCTGAATATTGAACCTGAGTAACCTCCTTTGTCTATTGTTGCACCTCTTCTTGAACAGGTGTATCAAACAAGGAATTAAAGAATCCTAAACTCTCTAATTCAGAACTCTTAGAAGATGATGTATGAATTTTAGGAATAGGATTTAAATGTGACTTACTTGCATTCTTATTCTTAGGTTTCCATGACGAGGGAGCGCTGCTAATTTATGCATTTCTTATTATCCCATTTCTCTTCGGAGCTCCAGGAAGCTCTTCCAACTTCTCTTCAGGATGCAACCTCATGTAACCTTTGGTGGTCTTTGCTTTACTCATAGTGACAAAATATTTCAAAAGCTTGTTAGAAATATTCAACAATAGACACACTGCGGCAGAGACCCCAGAGTCGCCACCCAAATCACTTTGGGATACCAAATAATACACTACTTTGTAATCTTTGAAAGAAATTTATGAACCTTGCTCACAAATAGGAATGTTTTTCTCAAAAAAATGTAGAAGACCCTTTACACAGAAAATCATGAGCCCAAAACACCAAACCATGGGCTCAGCCGTCAAATCACAGAAACACCATTAAAATTCAATGCAATTTTCCCAATTGGACGACAAGAATGACTACAACTATGCATTAGTCCCCAACAGAGTCACCATTTTGTTGGTGACTCCGATGGGTCAATGTAGATATCAATTAAAACTCAAATCTTTACTAGAGATTCTAGAAAACTAATCCCCAACAGAGTCGCCATTTTGTTGGTTCCCAAATGGATTTACACTGTGAGAGGCAGAAACCAAGTTGATTCTTCAAATACTCATGGAGAAGCCAACTCCAACTATCAATATCATTCAGACTTGGACCAACTGCAACAAGGATCTGCAAATCCTTCTGCACTTTGGGCTCTGCAAGACCCAGGGGGGTGATCGCTCAGAAAATTTGTGATCTTTGCGCCACACTCACAAATTATGCTAAAACAAAGTAGACAATCTCATATACAGACTCAACAACAGGGAGAATGCTCAAGAATGATGAATTATTCAGTGATCCTCGACCTTATCTGGAGCATGAGATAGTAGGACACCTCAAACATACATGAAAACTTGGAAATATGTCTTGATTTTAATAATTTATGACAAACCATAAGTGAAAAAAACAAGAAATTGATAACCTAATGACATATGCTAGCATATATCGGTGCCTTACTCCATTGGGCTCTGAGTTTCTGAAATATCACTGAAACTTGATAGAAATTTATCTAGTAGCTAATTAAATCTTAAATGATAATGCATTACAATATCATTTTATTTGCAATTTCTTACCCGAACTACTTATCAAATCCTAGTACAAGCTTTATCCCTCTGTAATCTCATTCAAGCATTTTAATTAACCCCTTGGATTAAAGCATGAAATGAAAAATTACATACATCATAACAATGCAACGAGCAAATGAAACCCTTGATTCCATTTACCCAAAAGAAAATAAAATCGTACACATGAGAGTAATGATTTGAAATTATATCTGTATTAACTTCAAAAGATATCTTCTATCAAATAACTGAATAAATTTCATTTATAGGAGAACCCATTTGAAATTTGAAACTGATGACTATCTTCTATTTTGCTCTGCAAAATGATATTACAATTCTTTGCTATTTACTCATGACTTCTCAAAACTAGAACCTAATCCTGCAGACCAGACCTAAAAAAGAGAACCTATTTAGAGATTTTGGAACCCTTTCTAATGGCCTTGATTTCCCTTTTATAAAAAAAAAGGGAGCAACAAGCTTTAGGCCAAGAGACACATGTCATCAAAATGATTAAACATACCTGAAGTTTTTTACAAAGATATTCCACTCGAGGAAATTTAAAACCAATATTAAAATCTGCAACCGCTTCTCTCATATTCTTGATGCATTTTACCGCCCTTATTATTGTTCCGGTTCAAAAAAAAAACCGCGACTAGAATACAAAAACCATTCAACCAAATAGTTATATCTAACAATTTACAATCCTTATTCCTCATTCAAATATGTCTTACTCCATCCGTTGTATTCTTCATTAGATGGTGATTCATAACTCATGACCTCATCAACTTTTTCTCTGTATGGAGTATACTTAACGGCTACTTGATTTGCCTCTCTTTCAAAAGATTCAAAAAATGTCCTTGTGGCAATTATTTTGTCCATGCAATTCTCCAGCATATCAATGTTCATCCCTTCACAAATTAACTCTACTTGGGTGTTGATGACTCTCTTTTCCTCCTCTTTCCAAAATTGTAAAGGCTTAACTGCCCCATTTTCATCCTCAATATCCGGCATAAGTGTTTCACTCATCTCACTGAAATTTCTCATAAGCTCCCTTATCTTTCTTTATATATTCTCTGGCAAAATTTGGGCCTCCCGCATTAATTTTACCAACAAAGAAGTTGGTTGGAGTGTAGGTGGCCTCTCAACATGATATTTGGAAGCCATAGACATTATTCTACGCTCGTTTCCCCTTTGCAACCACTTTGTGAACAAGAGAACTGTCATATCCATATCTTTATCAAATTTCTGAATAGCATCAAATAATAAAGAATACAAAGAATGAATGCTATTAAGTCTACTATCAACTTTTTCATTTAAATGAGTTAGCACTGAGTTTACTATCTCCTTTTGTCAACAAGATGACTTATCTCTTTATTCTTTCAGCTTATTTTCTAATTCAATAATCCTCTCCAAGTGATGAGCTTTAGTTGGATCGATAGATCTAGTGGGCTCAAGCTCGTCATCATCATATGGTACCAATGTTATATTGGGTATATCAACATTACGGCCAGGTTGAACTGCTTCTTCTTCATGGGTAACAGGTGAAGATCTGGATGTTGATGGCGTTGATGTCCCTATAAGTGCAGAAGAGGATACTCTTATTTGTCCTTGCTCAAGAAGTTTCACTTTGGTTTGCAACTCTACACACCTTTGTTGAACTGTATTATAATCATTGAAAAGCTTGTCAAACTTTCTTATTAGCTTTGCTTTTTCCAAGGCTTCCCTCTTTGCAGTCTCATGTGCCAATTTGGTGACATCAACATTCAACTTTGTAGCTTCCACAATCGATGTGTCAGATGCTCTTTTTATAATAAAGCCTCCTTTTAAGTTGGGATTTATGTCATTAATGTTAGGCTTTCTAGGTCCTTCCTCTAATGCCCATATTGCCAAGGTTGCATAATCATCTACAAAATCTGATCCTTTTAATGCCAACCTTGCTTCTTCCTCTAAACCTAATTGTTGTTCCTTTGATTTCCTAATTGCATCAAAGGCCACTCCATCTTCTATATCCCTCTCTGGTAAAATTAAGACTCCAACCTGATTTACAATCATCCTGCCCTCATCTACAGTAATTTTCCTGAACTTTTCCATCATCTCAATCTTAACTTCTTCCTGATTTTCATGCTCAGACCTATCTAGCCTCTGATCTTTTCTCTCGGTACTTCTCTTCTTAAAATCTCCTATTTTCATTTTCCATACTAATTGCGGAAAGGTTGGGCTTCTCACAAAAGTATCATCCTTAAGAAATTTATCACATGCCTCCTTCCTCTCATCCATTAAAGCTCTACCCTGAATATCCAAGGGAGTGAGGTCCAACCCCAAACTAGGAGGCACAAGAGGAATACAAATTTGCATCTCTACACTCATTACTATGAAAGTATCTTCCTCTATCTATTCTTTAACCTGCCTTGAAGGTGAATAGGGCACATGTGGTGGTGAGGGACTTATATCTAAATCTTCAAGGTCAATGATTTTGACTCCTTTAAAAGGCTTAACTTGCACCTTTGGGGGAGGCTCTGACTTCATTATCTTTTTACCTTTTCTCCTCACCAATTCTTCACTGTCGCTGCTACTCTCTTCTTCACCACTTGTTTCTTCTCTTAGCCCTTTTTGAGAGGGCTCATAAACAGTTCTTTTCTCTTCTAGGCCATCTATTCTTTGAGGTAGAGGAGGTCGTAGGCATGGCTGTTGCATCCTCATTTGATTAATCAAGGTTGATTCCTACAGTGTGATGGGCATTGGATGTTGTATATCTCTTCTTTCAACTTGTCGGCCATGGACTTCTTCAAGTTTGGCCCTCATCTCCTTTAATGCAAGAATCAATTCATCAAAATTGTTCATAACAAAATCAACTTTAGCATAAAATGGAGTGAATTTTTTTGTTGGATCATAGCTTGGATCCATTTTCTAAACTATAGCCCATAGCTTGCTAAAAGCTATCCATTTCTCTTTCCTCCAATCCCGAGTCATGAAATCAAACTCATTTCTTATTATATCCTCAGGGAAATTTTGCTCATGGGGCAATAGGCCTACTTTTATTCTTTCCTTGAATATGTTATAAAACCCTTCCAGGTCACTATGTCTGGTTGTGCTAACCCCTAAATGATATGGTGCAAAAAACTTATCGAAATGCTCATATCCTCCTTTTAAAATCACAAAATGCGGAATGATAGTATAATCAGGGAAAATTGTTCCTTTGCCTCTTCCTTTTAATTTCTTATCATGGATGCACCATATCTGCCACATTATTTCAGCAAAACCCATTCTCAAAGGAACATTAAAAGGCAATACATGTGGCTGACCAGAGAAACCATAAATTCTAATAACAATGCTAACAGGATAAGGGATGAAATCCCCCCAATTGTGCTCAATCTTTAGAAGTGGCAACCTCTCCTTAGGCCTCACAAAATCATGCAGCTCTGTGGGGATCCTTTGTGGGTTCACTATCAATCTTTGCCTTAACCTAGAAGCAATGTTGTTATCAAACCTCACAAAGATAGCCTCTTGTCTGTCCCAAGACATATCCATGCTCCAAAGCTGCACTGGAATTTCATTATTGTCAATTGTTATTCTAAGGTTCATAGTGCCTTCGAATTAATTTGCATTCCAATACAAGAACATGTGCATGAGCAACGAGTAATAGTAGAAATGAGTGCCATACAATTCATTTTTAACATCCTCCAACCCCTCGTGAATCTTATCTTCAAGGTATGGAGTGAAGTCAAAAATTATTGTATAATTTGGATGTTGAATTTGCATAGCCATATACATGAAGTCAGGTGGCATAAATTTAATTGGATTGAACCCCAAGACCTGACATAGAGAAAAAAAGGTAGCCTAAAAATAAGGAGCAAAAGATCCAATGGGGAAAGGCTCCATTGAACTAGGACCAATGTAATACATTTTCTCTCCTACTTTTGTCAAATGAAACCTTTCATTCTATAAAACTCTTCCTTCAATTTAGCTAAAACTATTTGTACCAGGTTAGCAGATGGCTCATACAAGTCAAAGATCTCCTAGAATTCCTCTCTCCTGATTGTTAGTAGAATCTCTCCTTCATTTCCCCTTATAACCCTCGAGACAGGGTCATATCTGTCTAGAACAACCTTGTGAAGGTCGACATCCATGAACACATTTGGCACCACTAATTTACCCATCATATTGCCAGACACTTGAAAATGGGGATTGTAAATTCCTCTGTCCATACCATCATTTGAACACATCTATTCCAGTCATTGGTACCCTATCATCTGCCAAGTGGTACCCTTTATCAGTCAACCCTTCTCCTAGTGTTTTACCATGAACAATTTTCTTCCCTTGATACTTGTTGTTAGTCGAGGGATTTAATTGGTTGAGAAAATAATCAAAAATATTTATCTTCAAATATTTAGTCTTCCCTGAATGTTTTTGTGGGGGAGCCATCTTACCAAACTAGGGTTTCTATCACTTAACCACAAGAGGAAAAGAAAACTAGAATTTGACACAAGAACCTCAAGAACAACACAAAATCAAGTGAACTCTTATCAAATTCTAAACCCTAGAATAGTTCATGAGGTTTTCCCTATAATTACTCACACAATTACACTTCAATCATTCAGGGAACACATAAGGGGTGTTTAGCAACTTACTACTTTGGAAATACCAGGCAAACCGTAATCCTGCACTACAAGAACCCGTCTCAATCTTCTTTAGCTCTGAGGATACCTTCTGAATCACTATGAATCACTTTATGAAATGAAAATAGCTCTAAGAATGCTTTTATTATTATTTTGGAATGAAATGTCACTGTCTCATCCGCCATTATTTCTCGCGCGAGTGAAAAAAATGACTCAAACTTGCATTTGAAATAAGTTTAAAACTGTACCGTTGATCATCTTCCATAATGGGAAATCGTACGATTATATTTAGTCAATCTGAAATTGACCATCACATGTGGCAAGCGGGTCCACCCAAGGTATGACATGGCATAGCCAACTCACCGCTTACTTCACCTTGGTCAGCAACCCCACCATCAGCTTTTCATGGCTCGCCTTAGACATGTGGCATCATTTTGTGAGGTCATGGTCCATAATCCCCTTGCATCTATTGATCGTGGGGTTACGAGGGTCATTGGATTGGTTCACTATTTACCTGTCGACCACAATGACCGCTTTCTTAAGTCCCTTAATAGTCGAGCAACTTTTTTGCAAAAATTAAAACGTCTTCGTCCATTACAAGCACGTGCAGATTGATGAACCATTAGTAGTCCAGACTTTACTTGTTGGGAACTGGGAACAACAAATATTGCAAAGGTTTAATTGTTGGCTTAACCTCCCTGCATTGGACGCGTGGCATCATTTCATGATGTCGCGATCCTTAACCACCACGCACCTTTGACCATGGGGGAGCGCAGGCTGTAGGATCTGCTCGTGGGTTAACTATTGGTTGAAAAATTTAAACATTAGAATTAGGAAAATATAATAGGCGTTGGTTAAAATATTAAAGGGGCTTGACCATAAGAAAAAATAACGTGGACATAGGAAAATACAAAGGAGCAAACTGAAATGTTAAACAGGACTCGCCTAGGATAATATAGGTAAGCACAACTTAGGGGACAAAATGGCCCCGCTGACGACGACATGACCCTCAGGCCTTAAGACAAAAAGGTAATGCAAAATTATTACAGGCTTAGGGTTTTTCAATAAGATTTAATTACAAAATCGTAAAACCCTAAACCCTAAACCCCAAAGGCAGGAACAAAGAATAAAATTAATCCGAAATGACCAAGATTTTGAGTAAGGCATGAAAATTTTGTGTGCAGTGATTTTTAGGACTATCAATACCAAAGAGGATTGTTTTATACGGGGATTCCAAATTCACTACATACTTTTGGAGGACACTATGGAAGAAGATGTAGACAAAATTGAAGTTTGGATGCACATTTCACCCATAGACCAAGGGACAGATAGAGGCAATAAATAAAAAACTTTGGGAATTTTCTTAGATGTTTTGTGGGAGACAAAACCAATAATTGGGACACAATCTTACCTCAAGCAAAATTTGTATACAACAATTTAGTAATCTGGAGTACTAAAAAAAACCATTTAAAATCATTACTGTAATACATTCTTAAAGGAGTAACCAAACTCAGAGACGTTGACCCCAAAGATAAGAGGAGTGCAAAGGTAGAGGAGTTCGTAAAAAATATGGAAGTCATCCATAAGAGAGTCAAGCAACATCTAGAGGCCATGAATAATAACTATAAGAAATGGGTAGATATAAAGAGGAGAAAAAAGAGGTTTGTGGTTGGAGATGAAGTCATGGTGCATGTTTGGAAGGAGAGGTTTCTGATAGGAACATATACAAGCTAAAGATGAACAAGTTTGGACCTTAGATGTTCATTCAAATGTTTGATTTTGGGAATGCTTATGACGTAGGGTTATCAAAAGGCATTAACATCTCATTGATCTTCAACATCATGGATCTCTACTAGTTTCATGGAACATGGACCGAGGAGGATGGCATAACATCATTTAAAGATCAATTGCCACAAGTACCACCAGAGCATATAGAACAAATTCTAGATAGTCGGACTAGATGCAACACTCAAAAGAGGGAGTTTAAGGAATATCTGGTCAAGTGGAAGGGAAAGCCCATATAATATGCAACATGGATCTCAAAAGATGAACTTAAGCAATTTGGATCATATCCAAAACCAACAATGTGTGGGGTGCACTTTTTAAATAACCCCAGGGCTCTGGTGTAAAAGCATCCCAAAGAACCAAAGATTGGACCTAAAGGTATAAGTGTGTGTAACTTTATTGAACCTTGCAGAGCTTTCACAATGTGTCACACAATGAACATGGGGCTAGAAAACCATTTGATGGGTTTTTACCCATTCGCATCTTGTTTTGGGTCTGTTTCAAGCATTTGGGATTGATGCACATGTTACACTAATAATGTGACCTTGGACCCAAGGGAGGTTGACACAAATCATTTCTAGAGTTTGGATATAATATATGAAAACTTTAAGACTCTTGGGAGATGATCATCAATAGTTAGGGAGTAGTAGTTAGGGGAAGGCCAATCTAAAAAACTTATGCGTTAGTATTTTTTTATAATAAACCCATGGTAGCCTGTGTGCCAACATGTGGGGCCAATGGGCTGAATGTATTTGACATGTGAGGGTTTGTGGATACATAAGAGAATTATATTATATTCTATAAAATTCATAATTCTATTTTTCATTCATTGTCAGTTCTATCTTGTGTGAGGTTTTGGGATGCAAGGCTAGACAGTCCATTCTGGACCCCTCATCCTTGACTGCATCATAATTATTTTTTAGATTTATAGTTAATATTCTCATTACCCCATGCTAGCTCATATATGACATGTTTAGAAGCTTGAACCTTAGCCTACTTACTAGATGAGTTGGAATAAGTAATAAGATTGTGCTCTTAAACACATATCATGTTTCCTTTACATTTAAGGTTTCTATGAATGCATTTTCACTATTACTCTTACAATTCTACCACCTTAGTGACCCACTGACATCACCAACTTCAAATCTTAACCTGTTGATCTTGTCTTACTATTGTGAATTGACAAACTCTACAAGAAAAATCAAAATATAGATAACCACACAACTAGAGGGGCTCAAATAAAATATCACCTCTATTAGCTTAAGGTTAGAAAAAAACATTTGAAATATTTTCTCTAATGTTTGCATTCTTGATGCATTTCTCAATTCATTAAGAATAAAAGGATACTAGCTCTTGGTTGAACTTCATGATATTCTTTAGATTTTTTTTGTCATAATGAGAAAGTTTTCACAACCTAGAAGAATTCCCTTGAACGAGAATATTTTTTGTAGCAATTCATTGTGATTTTTTCCTACTAATTCTCCATTTTTAATAAGTCTTTTGTGACTAGTTTCTCACTATTTAAAATCTTCATGAGGATTTTTTTCAATGGATAATGACAAGGCCCCTATTTGTGATGGATTTTCTTATAAATTGTAGAAATATCTCTAGGAATCAGTTGGAGAGAATTTTCTTAAATTTTGGCTAGAATCCCTTCATTCTAATTCTTCAGGTAAATTAATAAGTAAAGGAAATATTAAATTCATACCTAAACTAGGAGATCTAGAAGACATCTATAATTGGAGAATAATTTCCTTGCTCAGTGTCTCCTATTAAATTTTTTCCAAGTCTCTTGTTTTAAAGTTGTACCCTTCTTCAAATTAGGTGTCCTATGCAAAATAGTTTCATATGATCTAGATACATTTTAGATAACATCATTAATATATAGGAAGGGATTGAATGGAAACAATTCTTACACTAATAGGTTATTTTATTTAAGATTAATTTTGCAAAATCTTATGGCTATATTGAATGGCTTTATATTTGTGTCATTCTTCAAGCCTTAGGCTTTAACCTTAAGTTTTTGTGCTTAAAATACATGATTTTTTTTTTATGCCTCTAATTACTTGGTATAATGAACATCATTCCAATTCACTTAGAATTTTGGAGTGAATCCACCAAGGTTGTTCTTTGTCTCCTACCCTCTTTAGGCTTATTGTTAAAGGCTTTATATATGTCCTAGCTAATGTTGTCTCACAAAATTTGTTTAAAGGAATTAGTTTGCATAATTTCATAGATGGGGTTGTGAATTGACATTTGGTAAATGATTCTAACACTTAAAAAGGAATAGAACAATCTCAAAAAAAGTCTGCAATTCTAGGACACTTTTTGTAAATATTTTGGTTTGAGTATCAATGGTAGAAAACCCGATCTTAGATGTAATATTTCTCTCTTAGGCATAATTGGATTAATGTCTATATGTAAAAGCAGATTAATTGTGCAAAATTTTAAGGTTTCTTGGCATTATTTTTTCCTTTCAAGCATCCCATCCTTATGGTGACTATCAGTTATTCCCATAATTGAAAAGTAGCTTTCCAATCAAATCACTAAGCCTCTTTCACTAAAAAATAGTTTTTTTGAATGTTCTCAAATCTTATCTACCACACATGTCTATTCTTCTTTGTATTGGGTTTCATATAAGGCCTCATATTTGAATCTTGAAAATATTCTTCGAGACTTCATCTATTCTTCCACTAGTAATAATGGAGGCTTCCATTGTGTGCCTTGTGAGTTTTGTTTCCTCTTGCATGATTCTAGAGGAGTAGAGTTTATGTCTACTCATCCCTCTTACTAATTTATTAATACTATTGTAAATGAGATACACAAACAACTTAAAAGAGATGCATAAAACCACAAGGTATTAGTACTTGGTCAACTTGGCATTCCTGTTATTGCACCAAATCAAATATGCTTTAAATTTTTTGAAGAGGTGTAAATATAGCCAAACCTTTTAGCATTCCTTGTCTTATGGTCAACAACCTTCAATGGGATCAATAATAGTTGTAGACACCTAAAATTGTCCACTCTAATTAAATAAATATTTAATTGATTTAATTACTTTAGCCTAATTCTTCTATTAATTAAATAAATCTTTATTTATTTAATTAATTCATTTATCCTTTTCTAGCCTTATTTCTCATTTAAATAAATACATTTATTTATTTAAATTATCCTTTTCCTAAATTAAATAAATATCTTATTTATTTAATTGATCCCACTTCTTCTATTAATTAAATAAATCTTTATTTATTTAATTAATTCATTAGCCTTTTTTACCCATGACACATGTCATTCATCTCTTAATTCATACACTACCTACCCCTTTCATTATTTTATTATTTTCTTTACCTACCCTCTAATCATAGCCGACCTCTTTTACACCTCTTAATCTTATCCCTCCATTTCATATAGTATCTTCTATATAAGGAGATGCTTCCTTCATTATCAAACCCTGGCTAATCAATTTATGCACTTGACTACACTACACTTTTCATATGAGATCCTACTTGCAACCACATTTCCGTTCTTTGTTGAGCTCTTGTGCACATAAAATCTGAGAGCAAATATATCAAGCAAGATCAATGGAGATAGGAAGAATGGAGATTCAAACCCTATTGGACATTTGATGGCATAATCTTTGTGATTTCATTTGATTTGCATTGTCTTAGGTAATCTTCATATGTTATGGTGGATCTTTGTTGTTGTTAGGCTGGGTTTTTGTGGTTGAATTCATTTAGTCTTCCAACATTGTTATTGTTGTATCCATTTTCACCATATACATTTTGGCACGCCCGGTGGGACTCTTGTCCCTTTTGCATTTAACATCCTTGTTACAAATTTTGTGTTTTGAAGTTGCAGATCTGACATTTTCGATAGTATTTTGGTATTTTCGCGTCTGCGTACTTTCGGATCGCGTTTTTGGTTTTCTGCCGCGTCTGCGACATCTAGGATTGCGTCCACACCCTCGACAGTATTTTTTTTTTTTTTGCAAATTTCGGAAATCGCGTCTATGTTCCCTAGTCGCGTTTGTGGAGTTTTCAAGCACGTCTGCGTCCAGAAGTCGCGTATGCGTTCCGTAGCCACGTCTATTTTTCACAAAAGCGTGTCTGCGTCCAAAAGCCGCGTTTGTGTTTATGGTAACCACGTCTGTGTGCACTAATTTCATTTTGGGGGTTTTCAATGATTCAGTTTTTAGTCATTCGGTTTTTTTTTAGATCTGGTTTATTTTGAGCTAACATTTTCAGATCTAGCTAATGAAATTGGTGCAGCTTGTCTTGAGAGCAAAATCGTTTAGTCGAAGGCCCCCATTTCATAAAGTCTTTTGGATCTAAAATTTACCTAACTTGTGTGCTTGCAGGAAGGGGTGATCATTTGAAACAATCCAAACTACTAACAAATCTTTGTTGCAGGACCTTGGCAAGGGTTTTTGATCTTTATTATGTGCCTTGTTTTCATAGACTAGCAAACATTTCAATTGGTGCTTTAAAATTGAATCATTGTCTTTTATGTCTTGAGCAATAGGCTCTTTTTGTTTAATCTTTAGAGGGCCTGTCTCCCCGTGTGGTCATTAGGACTACTAGTGAGGAGAGAACGACTTAAGTGGTAGCAAAAGAAAAGCCATCTTCTTCCAAACCACTATAAATAACTGTATTCATGGTGAAAACTATGAATAACGTGTGTTGATTAGTTCATACCGACACTATGTCTCCCCATAAACTCGTTTGATCAAATTTATTTGATCATTTGTAGGGCGTAACCCCTACCGGCTGGGAGCCTTCTGTATTTAAAGAGCTGAAAGTGCCACATGTATGGCCACACGAGCGAATGCCCTTACTAGCACCTTTTTGTTTTAGAAGTCAAAATCCTTCTAGTTGTTGGGGTAGGAGGTCGGACCTCTAGTAGCGGCCCACACACTTACGGTTCTCAGTAGAGATACAAAGTTCACCATGAGGAGTTTTCATGGGGACTGATACTTGGTTGCCCCGAGAAGTGAGTGTCAAGGGTGGAGCCAGTGGGGTCAAGCATCTAAGTATCCGCTCTGAATAGAATAGCCTCAGGGGAAAATCCATGTGGGATCAACAACTATTGTCTTGGCCAGCCATAAGAATTGTGCTTGACTTATTTTGAACAATCAAACATTCAAGACCAAACATCAAAACATTGTGTCTTTTATGTCTTCAAGTGTATGCAAAATAATTTTACATCAGACATCACACTTTCTTTGAGTCATTTTTGAGTCTAAAAATTGCAAACATTGAGTCCTCATCAACACTGTGTCCTCTTGTCACGAAAAACAGTCAAACATTAAGATTTGGTCACAACAAAGCAACTTCACAGATTGGAAAAAATTGCACAATTTTTGCAGAAATGCGTCTGTGTCTGACAGAATAGCGTCTGTGTCGTATAACCGCATCTGTGAAGGGAAGAAACGCGTCTGTGTTTTGAGCAACTTCACATTTACAACATCTCAGAAACGCGTCTATGTCTATCAGAATAGCGTCTGTGTCATTTAAGCGCGTCTGTGAAGTATACAGACACGTCTGTGTTCAGGATTGAGAACTTTCATAATTCAACAAACAAAAACAGTTAGTTTCGAACTTATTGAGCTTTCTAGGTTATCTCTTCAGGTTTTCACCTAGCATTCAACCTGTCTTTGGGTCTCACAAAGTCCATCATTGCTTTACACCTTACATTACATTCATATTTGTCTAAACTTGAGTCAAAAGGTCACTTGCTTGTCCCCATCATACTTTGTCAACAAACTACATACAACAACATTTTGCTAAGTGGTCACTCATCAAGGTCTATCACCTTTGGGTCTCATTTGGTCTTACTTAGAGTCAAGGTCAACTTACCTCATCAAGAGAAACTATCCTCTTTTTGGAAGCCACACCTACTCTACTACATACATACTTGGTCTTACACTTTGGACATTGCAAGTACACCTCAGATTCATTTACATTGCATCCAACTCTTAGTCTTCCATACTCTTTCCATTTTCATCTAGTCTCACACATCTTGGTCAATACCTAGTTCATGGTTGAAACTCGTTCCCAAAAATCTAAGAGAGAAACTAAAGAGGCTCAAGAGTCTGCAAACATGAGCTCCTATGAGTATGACAATGATATCTTTTTCAATTCTGATCATACTACATTACTTGACATGGATGCCTATAGAAACATTCCAAATGTTGAGCACATGGACACTACAAACAACAATGATACACACAATGACATTATGGACAACTTTTCTGTGCATTCAGCAGAAGTGGAAGACACCATTATGAATCCTCATTTTAATCAATTGGTTGAGGAAATAATGAGGAGAGATAGACGATATTTTCTTCAAGTGATGGCACAAAGTGGAACTAAGATCCCTCTTGATTTTGACATGTCTCAAATAATGGAAAATCGACCTTTGCAACAAACTCACTCCAACATTGATCAAAGGAGGCCTAATAGTGGAGGCAATAGAGGACCACATATGGTGCCTGAATCACCATCATCTTTGTTTCAAAAACCAGAGGTCCCATACACACATGGTCAAGCATATGATACTCATCTTTGCAGACCATTATGGAAGTCTTATGCAGAAATATACACTCAACCACATACCAATGCTAAGGATCAACCACCAAAGCAATTGGATATTCAAAGGCATGCTCAAAATTTGGACACAAGGAAACCCCGCGTCAAATTTGGGGGCAACACACTAGAACAAACTCATGACATGCCTATAGAGTATGGTATACATGGACAAAGTAGATATTCTATTCCTCACCATGACTCTATACCAAGTGGTCCATATACACAACATCATTATAGACCTCCACCATATGAACATGTGTATGAACAATATCATCCATATATGCAACATGCTCCTCCAATTGGTGCCTCAAGCATGGGGTATGGTCCAAGAGGTTGGTCTCCACCTAAGAACAATTTGGAGCAACAAATCAGGGACTTACAAAAGAAAATGGAGGACATAAATACACCGAAGCCAACATACACAATGAGAGACATATGTCCTTATCCATTTGACAAGAGCATTCCAATGCCTCCTTTTCCTACACACTTTGTGACACCTAAGTTTGATAAGTATAGAGGAAAAGGGGTTCCTAAGGCACACATAAGAAATTTTTTCATAGCTTGCATTGAGGTAGCTTCAGAAGAGACATATTTGATGAGATTATTCCCACAAAGCTTAGGTGATCAAGCTATGGAATGGTTCTCCCAACTCCCACCTGGAATTAAGTCTTGGGGTGATCTAGCAAAGGCATTTATCCAACATTTCTCATACAACATAGAGACAAACATATCATCATTTTTACAAAGATGGAGGAATCTAGCCAGCAGATGCTCCTGTGAAATTCCACAAAAACAAATGGTGGAGATGTTCACCCAGAATGTTAACAAAGACATTGGCTATGATCTAAGGAAAGCTTGTTTGTCCACCTTCAAGGACGTCATTGAAAAAGGCTTAGCGACATAAAAGGTCCTAATTGAATAAGGAGTCATTAAGATATTCAAGGAAAACAAAGATGACTTTAAAGGAAAAGATAAGCCAATATTTTGGAATAAAAACAAGAACACAGTCAATGATGGTGTTGTTGATGCCAATACAGTGTGACCCAAAATCATTTTTTCGGGATCAAGCTCTACAAACAATCAAGTGAATACTCAAACAACTTCTAGATCACGAAGGAAGTACACCCCATTGGGAGAACCACTTGAGTCAGTTTTCAAGAAGCTAGTGGCAAACAAAGTAATCACAATTCCAGATTTTCCTCCATATGAGCCAAAGGTCAAACCAAATTGGTGGAATGATGATGAGTATTGTTAATTCCATAAGAGCAAGGGTCATAAAATAGGAAATTGTCATCGACTGAAGAACGTCATACAAGATCTCATTGATAGAGGTGACATTGAGATTGAAGGACACTCATCCAACCAAGAACATGAAATGTTTAAGGAACCATTCCCAAAGCATGACAAGGGAAAAGCTGCAGCCATAGATGACCAGACCAACTATACCAGAGCATCCTATAACTATGATTCAACTATCAATCACATTTCAATGGATAATTATGTCTCTACTATTATCATCAAGGACAAAACCCCTGAGAATTCTACCCAGAGACCCAAGATTGTCCTAAAAGGCATTGGATCTTCTTCCAAACCTACCTCTGAATGTAATGTCACAACTCGTCGAGGTAAATTTACTTTGCAAGGTGCTCCAGCTAAAAACACCGCTTCTTCATCAACCAAGCCTGAATACGACCTTGTAGAACAGTTAGGGAAGACACCTATGCTTATCTCCATCCTTGAGCTCTTACGCATATCCCCCACACATAAAGCTATTCTTGACAAAATTTTGAGAGACACTGTCATTCCTACTGATTTGAACATGGACCAGTTTCAAGCCATGGTGGGATACCTTTCCATTCTACACTCTCTTACATTCACAGAAGCTGATGATGCCTACGTAAGTCAGCCACATAATGCACCATTACACATTGAAGCCTTCATACAAAAACATAGAATCAAACGAGTCCTGATAGATGGAGGAGCAGGTCTAAACATTTGTACATTGAGCACTATTAAACAATTGGGATATTCTGACAAAGTTGTGAATTCTACAAACAAAATTACCATCAAAACATATGATGATGAAGAGCGTTCATCCAAGGGCACAGTCACCTTACCTCTCAGAGTTGGGCCAGTTACAAAGGATGTGGTTTGTCAAGTACTAAATCTTGATCTCACATACAACATATTGCTAGGACATCCTTGGATTCATGAAATGAGGGTGGTCCCATCTACATATCACCAATGCATCAAGTTTCCTCACAATGGAGTTGAAATAATAGTTAATGGAGATCCTAATCCATTCATATATTGCAATAACTTGAGACCAAAAACTGAGACCATCATTCCCAGTAATCATGAAGTTGTTCCTTCTTCTGCATACATTAATCTTGAGTCATTAAAATCTTCGACATCAAAACAAGGTGAACTTAAGGGCAAATTCTAGGACAAGGGCATGGGTGAATACACTTTGAATCAAACCATGTACTTACAACAAGTCATTAGTTCACCAAAAGAATATGGAAGACCACATCCTAATAAGCAGGTATCTATCATTATACTCAAATGGGACCCTACTATCTTTCAAAGATGGGGTGAACTGGAAGAGGAAGACTTATACAAAATGCTTTACAAAGAACTTGAAAATGATACACAAGATCACATCAGTATACCATGTGAGAAGTATGGCAAAGGGTTCAAGATTCTACAAAAATTTGGGTATGATGGCAAAAGCCCTCTTGGGTTAAGAAAGGAAGGCATCATTGAACCTTTACAACCTGA
Source organism: Cryptomeria japonica (assembly GCF_030272615.1). NCBI lineage: Eukaryota > Viridiplantae > Streptophyta > Pinopsida > Cupressales > Cupressaceae > Cryptomeria > Cryptomeria japonica. Next base: position 384,872,682 of record NC_081410.1, on the reverse strand, counting down.
ATTGACATTCAAAAAGGAACACTCAAAGGGACTTGGTTTCATGACTTCCAAGGTCCACACTCAAAGGGCAGAAGAAGCATTACAAATCAAAGCTGCCAAAATTCAACAAGAGAATCGCTATTCCATAGACTCCAATGAATGGGAATGGGGTTCGGACAAATCCTCTAGTGACTATGAGCTCACCGAGACATTCAGAGAACCAAGTGAACCAATAGAAGAAGAGGAATTTAATAGGAAATTCAAAGTTGGTCAAGAAACAACCCCAAAGGATCCCATATAGTCTTTGCCTCTAGGTCCTGGGTTGAAATCACATAGAATGAGAACACCTGTCCCAGAATGCACTACTAGTGATGATAATTTGGATTCGTTCATGATCGAGACTGATGAGGAGAGTACCAACGATGACCTCGATAACTATCTCAACATACCTGAATATAATTGCATCTTCACTCTTAACCCCGCTAACTTTGAAGACATCAAAGGCCTTCCCCTTGTTCACCACCAACTTATTGACTGGGACCATGAAGGACATGCACAGTTTGACACATTCCAAAATGATGAAGCCCTTATTGACTATCTTGGCATACGAGAGGATATTCCCCCTGGGGACCATAAAGTGGGATACACTATAGAACTCAACAACATGGCATATTTTGGTGAGGGTGTCAGACCTTCCAGTCGCAAAAATATAAAAATAAAAACAAACCAAGGGTCTTATGGCGAAAACCACACTATGGCACTGTCTGACCCCAAAAAAGTAAAAAGAAAGGATGTATCCGAGGGTGAAAACCTCTTTGAGGCACCCGAAGATGGAAGGCTCGACATTCTCCTAGCATCATATGAGGAAAAGTCATCCATGTTGGTAGAGGAGACTATCAAAACAAACATTGGTACAAAAGAAGTTCCACACAACATATTCCTGGCTCAATCTTTGACAGAGTTAGAAAGGTCAAAATTCATAAGTTTCTTCACAAAATGACAAATCAAATTTGCATGGTCATACGCTGATATGCCTAGATTGGATTCAGATTTGGTAATGCATCATTTGATAGTTAAATCGGGGGCAAAACTAGTGAAACAAAAATTAAGAAAGATGCATCCACAAGTGGCATTACTAGTCAAAGTAGAACTTGAGAAATTATTGGATGTCAGATTCATACTCCTAATTGATTATCTTGAATGGATCTCCAACTTAGTGCATGTCAGTAAACTAGATCGTAGCATCAGAATATGTACAGATTTCAGAGACATCAACAAAGCTTGTCTTATGGATGATTTTCCATTACCAAATATTGACTTGATCGTCGATCTCACAGTAGGTCATGCAATGTTATCTTTGATGGATGGATTCTCTGGTTACAATCAAATAAAAATTACATCTGAGGATCAACACAAAATGGCATTTACTTGTCCTTAGGGAACCTTCTGCTGGCATGTCATGCCCTTTGGGCTAAAAAATGCAGGCGCTACATATCAAAGAGCCATGACTACTATCTTTCATGATCTCATGCACGTTACTGTGGAAGATTATGTTGACAACCTCTTGGGCAAATCAATAGACATAAATACACATTTGGACATACTTTCAGTCATCTTTGATCGGTTGGAAAAATATAAAGTAAGATTAAACCCCAAGAAATGTGTCTTTGGAGTAACCTCCGAGAAGCTCCTGGGATTCATTGTATCAAAAAGAGGAATTGAAGTCGATCTAGCAAAAGTCAAGGCCATCCTAGAGATGCAACCACCACGAAACATCAATCAACTTCGATCTTTGCAAGGGAGACTTCAATCCATACGAAGATTCAGAGCACAACTTGCAGATAAATGTAATCCCTTTCAACACTTGCTACATAAAAACATCAAATTCAAATGGGATGATAACTGTCAATAGGCTTTCCAGATACTCAAAGATTATCTTCTGAATCCGCCAGTTTTGATGCCACCAGTTCTAGATCAGCGTTTATTACTATACATATCACCTACTTCAACAACACTGGGGGCACTCTTAGCACAACAAGTTGCTGAGGGCAAAGAAAAGGCAGTATACTATATCAGTCGCACATTGGTGGGATATGAGCTAAACTACACACCAATTGAGCGTGCATGTCTTGCTATAGTCTTTGCTTCGCAGAAATTATGACATTACATGCTAACTCATAAGACTAAGTTGGTTGCAAGGATCGATCCATTGAAATACCTTCTCAATAAAGCAATGCTTACTGGGTGACTAGCCAAATGGGTAATCATCCTAAGTGAATTCGACATTGAGTAGGTGGACAGAAAAGCAATAAAAGGACAAGCCATTGTAGATCAATTAGAAGATGCCCCCATGATAGATGATGTTCCTCTAATTTCAGAAATTCCAGATGAATCTATTTTAACAGTGTCACATGCAAAGCCATGGCAACTATACTTTGACGGCTCATACACACAGCATGGGGTAGGAGCTGGCATCCTCTTCATAACTCCTCAAGGGAATTCTATACCAAAATCATATCGATTATCATTTCCCTCCACTAATAATATAGCAGAATATGAGGCATTAACAATTGGATTACGAATTGCAGTTCAGTGGAAGATCCAGGAACTTCGTGTTTTTGGGGACTCTCAACTTGTAATTCATCAAGCAACTGATGATTACCAAACAAAGGATGAGAAATTAATGCCTTACAAAAGAATGGTGGATGACCTGAAACAACATTTCACAAAAATAGACTTTGAACATATACCAAGAGAGCAGAAAAGAACCGCAGATGCCATGGCTACAATTGCTTCACTGATCGATCTACCTCCAAATGAGACCCGCTATGAGTTATTGGTGGATAACCTTTTGGTTCCTTCATATGAAATCACTCCTACAGAGATAATATGTGTCGTCAGTCCTGAGTCCCAGTTATATGGTTCCATTTTCACATACCATCATGATAATACCTTTCCTCTTGACCTATCCAATAACCAATGTCACACTTTCATTCGCCAATCTTATCGATATGTCATTTTAGCCGATGTCCTATACCGTCGAGGTCTAGATGGAACTCTTCTTAGATGTTTGGAAAGCGACGAAGCTCAGATTGCGTTACGTGAAGTACATGAAGGGATATGTGGTCCACATTCTAGTGGTCCTACCTTAGCCAAGAAACTTATCAGGATTGGATATTATTGACCCAATATAGAAAAATATTCATATCAGTTTGTCAGGAAATGTAAGCAATGTCAACTTCATGGAGACCTTATCCATGCGCTAGCACAAGAACTTCAACCAATTGCGACTCCTTGGCCCTTTTGTCAGTGGGGACTCGATCTCATAGGCAATATTCACCCTCCATCCTCCAACGGTCATAAATTCATTATCACTGCCACAGAGTATTTCACAAAATGGATTGAAGCCGTGCCTCTCATGCAAGTTACTGGAAAACAAATTGCTACATTCATTCTCAACTATATCATTTGTTGATATGGTATTCCTATTTCCATTATCACCGATAACAAGCGTCCCTTCAAAAATCAGGATGTTCGTGAACTCTATGACCACTTCCATATTTCTCATCATTTCTCCACACCATATTACCCCTAGGGTAACGGTCAAGCTGAGGCATCTAATAAAACAATCCTTAAAATCTTAAAAAAGACAGTCGATGATGTTGGCCGTCATTGGCATATCCAACTTAATCCTGCACTTTGGGCCTACTGCACAAGTGTCCGCACACCTATAGGAGCTACACCCTATTCACTTGTCTATGGCACTGAAGCTATCTTGCCTATTGAGGTTGAGCTACCCTCTTTATGAGTCTCTTTGCAAAACATTATCAGTGATAAAAACTATAGGGTCTCTCGCTTACAAGAACTTGAACTATTGGATGAACGAAGACAAACTGCTTTTAATCATCTCAAGGCTTATCAACAACGAATGAGTCGCAGCTACAATCACAAAGTCAAGCCTCACACATTTGAGGTAGGTGATTTGGTTCTCAGAGAAAACCCCAAAAATCAGCAAGACAGAGAGGAGAAGGGCAAGTTCGAACCAAACTGGCTTGGTCCTTACATCATTATAGCAACATATGGATCTGGGGCATATCAGCTCTCAACCATAGAGGGTGAACATTTAGAGGATCCTATCAATAGCATGCACCTTCGTAGGTTTTACACATAACTCTTCGGAGTATCCTAATTCAAAATACAAAAAAATCATAAAACAAAAAAATTGTTACTTGGTGAAAACCTAGCAAATAGGCGCCTTGTGACAACAAAAAAATCAAAAAATCAAAAAAGAAAAGAAAAACATTTCATCCAACAGTGAAAACCACTTCGGTGGCATCCTGGGAAGTACCATGGTGAAAATCGGGTCACCGGCGCCATGCGTAGAGACATTGCTCCTCCCTCCTTCAGGATTCCATTTCATCCTTTCACTTTGCACACACTCACGACCTATTCATCCATAATAAAAATACACATTCCCATCATGGCTTGTTATTGATCTACCCAAGATTGGTTAGCCATCCATAATAACCTCCCTTTTCACCTTTCTCCATTCATAATAAATCAGGTCCTATCTATGGCTAAGGCAAATCCTACATCTAGTGATGGGTGTGGAACTAAGAACATCACATGTTTTGAGGAGTACGGTTTCTTCCAGTTTTCTTCAGTCTATCCACGTACAATCCGCAATAAAGCAATATCTGCATCACCAATTCGCAATAAAGTTCCGTCTTCTCCGCAATAAAGTATCAGTTGCATGGATTCAATCAGTTTCAGAGGAGACACAACAACAACAATGGGCTTCAACAAATCAAATCTTTCAACAGACTCAGACAACATATGGTTCAGTGCTATCTATCCTTTTTGTGAAAGTAAACATTGTGACCACAATCAAATAAGACTTATACAAGTGACAAGAGACACTAAAATTGAGGACTACAATGGATGTTGGTGTCGAGTCTTGGTTTTCTTTTTATTTTATCTTTTTGGTGACATGTCTTTTAGCTTTTCCAGGATGTCTCTGACTAGAGATTTTTATCTCCAGGATGTCTTTGACTAGAAAGGCAAGGATGGGGTATCGTCACCTATTTTTCTTTGTTGTATGTGGATTGTCTCTTAGTAATGCTATGACTTGTCCAAGGATATGAGGACACTGAGAGTCAAGTATGAACTGGGGCATTCCTTGTTTGCAACTGTCTTATCTCCATGCAAATAGGTACAATGACTTTCTGGGTCGAACATATGCCTCAATTGTCATAACCTACTTTCCATAATAAAGCTCAATGATGATAATGCACAAGAAGCTCTTTTCACTTCCATATCTTCTATTTTCCATCCCCCTTTCTTGATTGACTTCCATCGTCCTTATTGAGTCCGTTTAGCCCGCTATCACATGATTGAGTATAATGACATGCCAAAAACATTTGCATTTCATGTAGTTGCACTTGCATTACCACATATTAGCATTTCATACATACATATAGATATCACAATTGCATCACATCCTACACACAACTCATGTTAGCACATTTTATATTTTCATCATATAAATAATCATTTGCATTATCATATTCATTTGCATTTCATACATTCACATTTGCATTGGCATAACATAAAAGAACAAAAATATTGCATTTCCTCATATACATATTTGCATCCCTATCATAAGCATCACATAGAAACATACATCATGAAACATCTCATCACATAGGTACACATGCATATAGCTGCCGCAAAGATGAATCATCTCATATATATATATAAATATATATATATATATATATATATATATATATAAAGTGTCATGATACAATGATGTCAAAATCATATGGCTACAAAATCACCCGAAGGTGTCTACATCATAATACAAAATGATACAAAACACTGATACATAGGGAGCCCTCTACGGCTATGACGAACTCCTTCCCTTGGAGCCACCTAGCCTCGATGGAGTCTGAGCCCTAGAAGGACCCGCCCCAGGATCATCCCTCCTATCCCCTCTATCCGATGGTGGTGAAGGACCCATAACCCCACCACTGGACGCCTGTCTCCTCTGGCTCCCTCCCATAGCTGTCATTGTCTGCGATGGTCTGTGAAAGCTCCTCGCCCATTGCTCTGGTGGCACTGCCCCATAATATAGGTCTCACCAGTAACCTATCTCCTCCCCTTCCCGTAGAACATAGGCATATCCAGCCCCTGTATCCTCTGTCGCCTGCCTCCCAGCCCTCAACGCTGTCTCAGCCTTAGTATAGCACTGGATAGCCATATCCCGCTCATGCTCTATCTCCCTCAGTCACCTCCTAAGCCTAGCTGTCTCCCTCTCCAGGTCCTGAATCTCATCTTCCTGTCCCTGGAAGATCTCCCTCAGCTCAAGCAGCTCATCCTCCTCCTCAGCCCCCTGTGCCTCTGCTTATGGCTCCCCTTGTACTGGTACCTATGCCTGTACCTGTACCTGCCTCTGCCCCTATCCTTGCACCTGTCTAGGACCCTATGCTATTGGCACCTATAATGGCAATCCATTGCGACCCCTCACCACCCAAGCTTGTCTCTCCTCCCCACCCTCTCTCCATGGAGCCACCCTCCTCTCTCCAACTGCACCCCACCTCTTCCATCAGCCTCTACCTCCACCATCTCCATCATCATCTCCACCCCCCCCACTATCTCCATCTATTGCCTCCCCTGGGTCTGTCAGTCATGGGAATGGATGCTCAACCCAATATGTAGTGTACTCTGCATCCATACCTGCATCCTCAATATCGGGCCACATATCCCACAACAAGGGAACCATCTCCACCAGCTGCATCACGGCCTGATCATATGACAACAATGGCCCAAAGTGTGCCTGATCCCTGACTATCCGAGCATACATCCCGGAACACCGTGGCATCCGCTGAATACGGCCAAATTGCCTGCATACCCTGTCAACTAGCTGTCTCTCTAATACATAGGGTGTCCGCCCAATCAAATATCTACTCCAGAAGGTATAAGGTAGATCCACCGCTCACACCCAAGGTATGGCCTCCATATCACAGTGTCGATCTCATCCAGGACTCGATGCCAATGCTCCAACCTGCCAATCCGTGGCTGTGACGTAATCATATCATATAAATGCACAAAACTGCATCCATGACCCATGCCCTTGAAGTGTATCAGTTGGGTAACCGACAGATGCTCATAGGGCCATACCTGCAACAATGTAACTCCACAGCCCAATCCTACAGATCCATGATACACAAACTGATGTAGCTCATAGTACAAGTGTGCCAACACACACGGTCCCCAGACATATCTGGTGTGTTGTGTAATGAGTGTCTCCAAGGTGCTCCTCCAGCCTATAGCCAACCCTCGTGTCGCTCTGTCTGGACACAGGAACCCACTGATCACTCCTCCTAGCACTGCTGGTAGTGTCAGTCCTGTCGCTGTCATCATGTCCCATGCCATGTGTCCATCTCTCATCTCTAGGCTTGGATCTTGAAACACTCATCTCAGGGCCTCCCTATCTCCCTCTCGATCATAAGGAATCAACTCCCCATCGATCGGTACCCACAGAATCCTGTAAACATCCTCTAAGGTGACTGTCATCTCACCCATTGGTAAATGAAATGTACAAGTCTCTGAGTGCCATCTCTCAGCCAACACAGTCAGCAACCCCATACCCTCAATGGTAGCTCTGTCCTCGAATGTCAACCTTGGCCTCAACCTCTGAGTCGATGGGAATCTCTCTCGTGACTCCAGCATAGGCAAATACTCCTGTAGTCAAGAAAATCAATCATGTCAGTCATAGTGGCATTCACTATTCATCACAAAATGCTACTTTTTATCTAAGTGCATAGGGTACTCTATCCTAGTAACACTCACTGTTCATCACAAAGTGTTGCTTCTATTCTAGTGACACTCACTGTTCATCACAAAGTGTTGCTAATTATCCTAGTGGTACTCCTTGTTCATCACAAAGTACTACGTGTTTTGCACTCCCTATTCATCACAAAGTGTTGCTCACATTTGCATTCACTGTTCATCACAAAGTGCTGCTCACATTTGCACTCATTGTTCATCACAAAGTGCTACTCATATTTTAGTACTCCCTGTTCATCACAAAGTACTATGTCTTAGTACTCACTGTTCATCACAAAGTGCCTTGATCTATCCTATCCTAGGGCCTCTGCTTGAGTGAATCCTCTTGAGTAGTTTCCTAATTGGCAATGTATGTTCTATCACAGAATTGTCAATCCTAGCCCTATTTGCTACCTTTGTCTTCCCTAGAGGACCTGCTTGAGTGTATCCTCTCAGCAGCTCATCCAATCGATAGTGTATGTTCGTCACCGAACTACTGATTTGACCTTGAAGACATAAATGTGACTTGATGACATAAACACGCTTATAGACTGCATAAACGTGCCCACATTTCACAAACGTGCCTGAACAACGTAGACACGCTCGCATTTGGCACATACGCTTTTTCTAGCATAGACGTGCCTGGCACAAACACAGACATGCCTAGCCAACATAGACGCGCTTGGCACCTACGCAGATGCACCTACACGTTTTTGGACATTTTTGACATTTCCTAAACATGCATTTATTATGCTACCTATGATGCATTTATGACAACATTTATTACAACAAAGTACAAGGAGGTTTTGTGGTACTTACCGGCTCTCCTGCCTCTGCTGGCCTCTGAAATCGGTGAACGTGGTCGAATCTGTGAACCAATGCCATCGCTGTTGACTGCTGCTACTCTATCTCACTCTGCACTCTGATCTCTTGGATGTGTGGATGACAATGAGGATGTTTTCCCCTCGTGGTCTATCTTATACACTACCCTAGCCCTTGTTTCTCGAGTCGATCTTCTTTATCCCGTGACTCTGTCACTCTATCCTATCTGGTCAATCCATTCTAGCCTTTCTTTCTTATCGAAAGATTGTCTACGATCTTTTTAGACATTTTCATCCAATCTCTCGAGGGGGCATATCATTCCCATCTTGGGGCAACTTTGTATCAGTTCATATTATCTTCTTTAAAACAACGCGACAAGCTGCATTGTCTCAAAGAGAGGCAAAATGTAGACACCTAAAATTGTCCAGTCTAATTAAATAAATATTTTATTGATTTAATTACTTTAGCCTAATTCTTCTATTAATTAAATAAATCTTTATTTATTTAATTAATTCATTTATCCTCTTCTAGCCTTATTTCTCATTTAAATAAATACATTTATTTATTTAAATTATCCTTTTCCTAAATTAAATAAATATCTTATTTATTTAATTGATCCCACTTCTTCTATTAATTAAATAAATCTTTATTTATTTAATTAATTCATTAGCCTTTTTTACCCATGACACATGTCATTCATCTCTTAATTCATACACTACCTACCCCTTTCATTATTTTATTATTTTCTTTACCTACCCTCTAATCATAGCCGACCTCTTTTACACCTCTCAATCTTATCCCTCCATTTCATATAGTATCTTCTATATAAGGAGATGCTTCCTTCATTATCAGACCCTGGCTAATCAATTTATGCACTTGACTACACTACGTTTTTCATATGAGATCCTACTTGCAACCACATTTCCGTTCTTTGTTGAGCTCTTGTGCACATAAAATCTGAGAGAAAATATATCAAGCAAGATCAATGGAGATAGGAAGAATGGAGATTCAAACCCTATTGGACATGTGATGGTATAATCTTTGTGATTTCATTTGATTTGAATTGTCTTAGGTAATCTTCATATGTTATGGTGGATCTTTGTTGTTGTTAGGCTAGGGTTTTTGTGGTTGAATTCTTTTAGTCTTCCAACATTGTTATTGTTGTATCCATTTTCACCATATAAAATAGTATATACATCATTTACTTTTATTTTGTTGATAATTTGATGGTTCCTTTAAACTCTACCATCATATTGATGAGGATTTACCAATGCCCCATATCATGGTTTGTCATTTACATTTAAAGCACACAATGTTTTGGCCCAATAGATTTGGCCTTCCATCATTGGCCCTATGGTGTTCTAGAAAGAATAATCATTATTTCCCTACCCTCTAAGTGGTGGATGTTATTAGGAAATAATATAAAGGAGTTTGAACAATAGTGCAGATGGTCGGATTTGTGACCCGAAGGGTATTTTTGTAGCCAATGTCAAATCTTATAGAATTTTGATAGTAGTTTCACATAGGCAATAGCCAAAGATTGAACAATATAAACATATGGATTAAATATAGGATATAACCTGGGTCACAAAGATGGGTTATAGTAACTAACATCAAGTCTAAATAAAAAAGATGTCACATTCATCTATTTTATTTTTCCAATGCATCTAGAGACCTCTTCTATAGGTGCTTGAGGGGTTCTGAAAGATGCATCTTTTCCTATGCTTTTTTTCTTTTCATGGTTCTAGTTCACATGTTTTTATTGTCATGGCTCTCACTTCATCTAGTGTTGAAATAAATCTATCAATTGGAGACACCCCTATTCATAAGGTTTGTGTGGTAGATTATTTTGGCTTTGTGTTGGTAATGTGAAGTTTCTTATGCTAAAGATGTATAGTCTAGTTTCCTTGATGGTGGTTCTTGCTTTCCATTAGGTTTTTCTTGCCCCTTTTAGTGGGGTACACCCTTTTCTTTCTTTTCTTCCTCCCTAGTTTTTATATTTGGGTAGAAGGTGTTAATTAATTTAAAACACTTTGAGCATCATGCTCTCATCTAAAAATATAATGGTTTTTGGCCTTCCCTGTCTAATCTAAACAAATAATCTTTGGAAACTTAGAGGCTCCTCACTGATGGCAGGACTAAACTCTATCCTTGTGCTAACATTTTTTTTGTGGTGTCCTTCCAATCAAGTTATAATATGATACAAGTGTTAGATAGTGAGATATGGATATGTGGAAAGTATTCCCTCTCTCTTAAACCTTGGTTTCCTACCTTCAAACCACTTATAGAATCCTTAAGTATTATTCTTATTTGGGTCAAACTTGTAGGAGTTTCACACTCCAAGATCACTTGCAAAAAAAAGGATTCATTCCACAAGAGAATATGCAAGACAATGAGCTTTACTGAATATTGAAATATGAGGTATGTTACAAATGTACAAGAGAAGTGCTTATATATGCAAGGTGAGATGTAGCATGACCAACTAACAAGAAACAAATATATCATTATATTATTCCTATCTCCTCCTCCTCCTCCTTACTAGCTAAACCAAATAACTCCTTATACTTATCCCATACCTATTTTGGAGTAGTACAAACCTCAATGTGGAAGGAAAAACTATCAAAAACATGCACACCAATTAAGAAAATAACCTCATCACATTTGTTCTTGTATGTAGATCTCTCATATTCTTTGGTAAAGGGAGTTTGTTAACTCAATTTAGACCACAAACTCTTAGACCGAAACAATATTTGTATTTTAACCTTCCATGTATGATAGTTATGAGGAGTAAGAACATCAAACCCCAATTCATCCATTAGGGCCACAAGCACAAAAAGAGCAAAATAAAAAAGTACAAATTGATATGAAACCTTAAAAATCTAAAGCACAATTGAAAATGAAGCCCTACTCCCCACAAATAAAACCTCTCCAAGAGACACTATGTCTAAGTAAACAAAGTAGACGCCAAAATTGCAAAAAATGAATAAATTACACTTAAGGATTAATTTGGAAAAGTGGATGGACATAATGATATAGCACCTAATCAACTTTCAAATGTTTCTTGAATCATGAAATTTAGACAATATACAAAAATTAATGAGCTTGAGAGTCCAAAAAGGGAAAAATCACTTCAGTCTGCAATAAAAATATTCTACAACAAAATCTAAAAAAATAACCTTTACCACTATGAAGAGGATGGAACCAATTTTTTGATAATATCTCATTTGCAAAAAACTAACTTTGTGATGAAAATTTATATCCATTTGAAAAAAAACCCAATTTAAGACATTGGGAGGCAAAAACTTTAACCCTTCAGGTTAGCAATTGGCCTGCAATATGACTATGGTACAATTTTTTTTGAAAAATACTCAGTAGCACCTAGGCAACAAGGTGGTGAAGCGCTAGTAGTGTAAGACGGTGGTGTGTAGTATAGTGGTGGGGCGATCATATGATAAAGGTGGAAAACTAGTCACTCAAGCCAAAAAACAACCTAATGAAATAATAATAATAAATATTTATAAAATGCCAAAATTAAATTAAATCATATCCATCTAACATAATGATGATACAAGGGGGCATATAGGGTCTATGCAAACATGTAGAGGATGATGCAAACAATATGCAAGCATGACACTATCCAAATGAATATGTCATAAATATTATGCCTACCCTACTGACACCTACAGATTGTGAATGGATTGTACTAAAAGGGTCTATTTTGGTTTGATCTAGTCTAAAAATTCAACTACTTTCCAGATTTAGTAATCTCCTCAAACTTTAAATTCTTGTACCTTAGGCACAAAATGTGAGATTTAGATGAAATGAAAACCAATTTTAACTTTCTTAGTCAACTTGGACTCAGTAGTGAGCTCATATCTCATCTAAAAATGTCAAAAATAACCTGCAATAAAAAATATCTCATCCGGAAATCTCTTTACCATTACATCTAAGAAGGGTTTTGCATGGCCATGTCTCTAATAACATGTAGGAGTTGCAAACTCTAGGTCACAGATGCCTTCCACAAGAGAGTATACAAGGTAATGAGATTTCTTGAATATTGAAATATGAGATATATTATTAATGTACAAGAACCTTGATTATATAGGAAAGGTGAGATATAGTATGACCAACTAACATGAGACAAATATTAAATGCCTAGGTAACTAAAGTAAATGAAGTGAAGATGTGATATGTTCTTATCTTAACAACTAATATTTTCAGAATGCCACCTAGGACCTAAGTTAACATGTGAATGTCTTGTTAGAAAATTACAAGGTACAAGACCTTTACTAGGTACAAGACATTATTCATTCTAATTAAGGCTTCCCAATCTTCCCTTTCAATTTTGGGAAGTGTCTTTTTTCAATCTATTAGTAGCACTCTTAGTCATTTTTACAAGATGATACTTTAATGATAAACTATGGTCACTACTTATCTCCATATTGTCATGGACAATGACACTTCTAGGATTTTCCTGAGGATATTGTCCTTGTTGGAGAATTATGGAGTTAAACAATTGATTATGAGGGTCTCCTCTTTCACTACAAGAGATGATTTGTTATGGAAACTTTGTAATGTCACTTTTCTCCTAGAGTTAATTAAGTATTTGTAGTAGAATTAATATAATGGTTAATACTAGAGTGAACATAATTTGCAATGTATAATATTATCAAAATAGATTTAAATAGAAATGCATACTATACATGTGATCATTTATATAAGCTCTAAAGGAAATATTTAACATGGTAAATTGAATAAAAAAACCACAAAATCAATCATATTATCAATGTATTCATATATTATATTCTCAATATATTTTATCATCAAGGGTTTCCAAAACTTATTTGAATCGTGAGCACTTGAACTGGTCATTTTCACATTAAGAATATTTCAGTGGTGTTAGCCCTTGTAGCTCTGGAACATCTAAGAGCAACTGGTTCATATTCAAAATCAACATAGATGCTTCCCAAGCATCAATATAAAATGCTCTAGAATAATTAATTATGCAACATGCACAACAACCATGTACCCTAAGTTAGAAACACATTGTGTCGCCTTCTCTAATCCTATAGCCCACCAAGCCACCACCTTCTCCTTCCTTGAGTGATCTACAAGTCCTCTTCCAAGTCTCACATAAATAATTTATATAACCTTTCATGGGATGGATTCCAAACCATCACACCCTTTCACAAAAGTTTCCTTTTTAAAATTATTTAATATATAATTATTCCTCCACTTTTGTAAGATTTTTTATAAATATTCTTTATTAATCTCTCCTTTAACCAAATGATCATAATATACTTTATTTTTATCTCCCTTAAAATTATAAATGGTTATTTAATAACTTTATCTTCTTTTGGAAAAAAAAATCACAACACGCTTCGCTTCAACTTGCCCTAGCTCTCACCACAAAGAAAGGTGAGGTGACTTGGTGGAAAAATGCCCACTATGAGCATTTAATCATTGAGTTTTTTAATTCTAAGGAGGAATTAGAGGACTTGGTCCCAAGGTCCATAATATATTCTAAGAGTCTTGATGAGTTATCTTCTATGAACCCTTTCACTATTTCTCCTTCGAACTCTTTGATGCCAAGGGTTGAATTTGGGGATCATATGTCTTTGGATGCTTCAAGAAGATTGACAACTCTTGTCTCATCACCTTTAGGGGAAACAAAGGATAACCCTCACCTCTCCCCTTGATCTAAGTCTTTGGAGGATGTTTTATCATTAAAATATTTCCCATAGAAGGAAACTTGATCATCTTAAACATGTTTGTGCCTCCCCACCCAGGTTTTGGGTGCTCAAAACATTAAGAAAGGTCAAAGGGTAGAATAGTTGATCATCTTTGTTTGTTTTTTTAGTATCTTGAGTTCAAATGTGTGCATTGTTTGTTGTGTTTGGTGTGTGAATGTGCTAGATATTTTTTCTTGTAAATGGTTTTGAGGCCCCTTTGAAACCTATTTTCTCATAATAAAGATTGCCAATAGAAGGAAAATTGGTCATTTGAACATGCATGTGCCTCCTACACCTAATTTTTAGGTGCTTGGAGCATTAGGAAGGGTTTTAAAATGGAATTGTGGTCATCCTTGTTTGTTTTGTTCGTAGCATTGGTTCAAATGTATATGTTTTGGTTGCATTTGGTATATGACAACATTATTGTTTCAAGGTAGCCAATATTTTTTGGCTACTTTTTTCCTATTCTTCAACCACATGTTGGATGTATCTTGTTACTAATAAAAAACAATGGGTTACTAAGGAAAATAAAAGGTTGTTGAGCCTAAAAAAAGAAGATACTAAATTATTGGTACAATGTGGTCATGTGTCGGTTGCTTGGGTGGGAACTCAAGTCCCCATGAAACACAACATGCTCATCTTTTTTGGTGGGTACTTCTAAAATGGTTCATGTTATAAAAAAGGAGGTTCACTTTCAAACCCAACTTCTTGGATCACAAAATTAGCAAAGCATAAAGGTAAACCTTGAAGAGGAAAGGTCTCTACAAATCAAATAATTTGGTTTAATATTGATATAATGTAGAGAGAGACTACCAAGCTAAGGGCTTCCAAGATATTTACTTTAAGGACCTCTACTATTATAATGAACACAAAGATAAATATGTTGGTCCCAAGAGGAATTTATACAATTTATCATTAAGGGTGTCAACTACAATCTAAGAATTCTTCACCCTCCTTTCAAGATGGATGGACGTAAGGCCAATAAATCCCTCAATACATAAATCAACCAAGGTGGAACCTAGTGTAAAGATTGGGATATATAATTAGTTGAATCTTAGGTGTTTAAGATAACCTTAATCTCACTAGAACAAATTCAATATCCCCAAGATCAACTTGTATTCAAAACTAACATCCATACTCTATCTTTCATGTCTTGGGCTTATGAGAAATAATGGAGGGTTAAGGCTGACCTTTCAAGATGGATGGACGTAAGGCCAATAAATCCCTCAATACATAAATCAACCAAGGTGGAACCTAGTGTAAAGATTGGGATATATAATTAGTTGAATCTTAGGTGTTTAAGATAACCTTAATCTCACTAGAACAAATTCAATATCCCCAAGATCAACTTGTATTCAAAACTAACATCCATACTCTATCTTTCATGTCCCGGGCTTATGAGAAATAATGGAGGGTTAAGGCTGATGAGGTCCATTAATGTCCTAGGTTTCCTTGTTATAATGTCCTGATTTCACTTATTCCTGCTACTCAACAGACTTTGGTTAGACTTGTTAAATATTTAATTACCTTTAAACACTATATTATTGATAACAATAATATATGGTATATTGATATGAATATTTTATGTATTTTGATGAATGCTACATTGTTGGATGCAATGAATGATAGTTTAATGGATTATTGATATTGTTGCACTAAAATGGCATAGGAAATATGAAGTTAGATGTAATCAGTATGTTGTTGGTACCCTTATTTCATCCGCAGTCAAAGGGAATGGAGTAGTGCCAACACGCATGGAGCAATAATATGGGAGAAAGAGTCAAGATCAAGAGTCCTTATGGTGTCTATTCCTTAGAAGATGTTAGAGAGTTATTGCATCATGGAAAATGTGAGAGTTATTCTTTATTACTCCTCGGTTAACAAAAGGGCCATGTCTCTGTTCTTGTGTTATTGATGAATAAAGGAGCTTGCTTTCAGATAGACTTTTGTAGTTAAATGTATTGTTTTTGGTTTCTTTTGAAGAATAAGTTACCTAAGTCTTAGAAGAATGCAACAAGTGGTTAAGAGTTAGTTGAAGGAAGTTAATGTTGTGTTTCCTCTCAATGCTTTAAATAGAGATGTATTATTTTGGACATTAGAAGAAATATTGTTAGAATCTAGTTTGTTTTGTACTCATCAATCTACTTTGTAATCATTAGTTAATTTATTCAATGCAATCAATTAGATCAAGTTGGTGCTAGATTTCTTGCAAATTTATTCTCTATTATTCTAATTACAAGTTAATAATGGTAGAATGATGGTTATCCTATAAGTTAATTATTGTTATCTTTCACTGAGACCAAATTCCTCAAGCAAGGGCCATTTGAGGTAATGTGAGACTCCTTTATTTTTTTTATTTAGATACATTCATGCAATATATAATCTTTATTAATTTATGATTGTTATTAATTGTTTTTTCTTAACAGTACTCAGTAACATTACCATAGTCAGTCATTCGGTCGCAACCACTATAAGTAATTGAAGTGAGAGTAGTTTCTATACCCGCAACCATTGTTGTGTCTACTTCTATTTCACTCATGGAGTTATCTGTATCCAGTATTGTGTTAAGTTTTCACTTTGTTTTGTTTGTGATTTCATATCTAAGTACATTCTTTTTTATGCAATAATAGATCTTAGGACTCCTTTGTTGCACATATAGTGCCTATTGACTCTTAATTTTACATTAAACGCTAACAACCTTATGGGAAATTCAGTGATGGAAGACCTTTTGCACGAGATTCACTGAATGACCTCTGGGTTTGAGAAGTCGACTCTTCATACAATTGGGGGAGAAAAGGGGAAGAGGAAAACATAAAAAAGCTACACTACTTAGGCGATACGCCAGAATATTTTTGGAACACTAACAACATATAAAACCTAGATACATGAAGTTTTAAAGCTCATTTAACAATCTACATGCTCAACATCGTTAGAGAAGAAGATCAAACTACACTCCATTCAACATAATATGACATTCACCATTCATCCAACAAATAACAAGTACTAAAACATAGTTTAATCTGTAGAGTCTCACAACATATATGATAGAAGTTAATGAATTTGAATACAACACATCAATCAATTTACTAAGCTTCAAATAAAACAACCACAGAGGCCATAGGCACAATCTGATATGTCTATCATTCACCTAATTTAATTAACATAAAGACTTTTCAATGAGCCAAAGTCTAATTGTTCTTCTGAAACTCTGAACCCCTTTAAAAAGCAGAAAAGAAGGCCTATATAGAGCCCTCGACCTTCAACAAAATAACACAAAAGCATCAACAAAATCCTAGCAACCACTTCTGAATAGGAATCTCCCAGCATGGCACTCCGTTAGACGCTACCCAGCGAAAATGGCATTCAATGTTGTTACCTCAACCGCATCATGGTGACCCTTGCACCTGCCAAACAAGAAAATTGCGGTGCAAACAACTTTCTGGTTCACAAACCATCATGGAAGACACGCGGAAACTTGGGGGAGACTTGAAGTTGAGCGTAAAAAGAGATCTAGAACATGCAACGCGGGGGCACCAAGTGTTGTTGCCAGCACACGGAAGATGGTGGGGTCAGGAAGCATACCCCAAAGAAAAGACTAGCACCACGCGACAGCTCCGTGTCCTCTCAACATCAGGCGAGAAGAGCGAGCCACTTAGAGAAATGTCAAGTCACCACTTGGCACACGCACGAGTAATCAGAAGAGTGGGCCAAAAACTAAAGGAAGGGGCTGAAACTTTACCAAAATGTTGCACACAAACCATTCTGAAAGAATATTAACATTTCTTGGCGACTTAATGGGGAATTCTGCCTACAGAATGCTAGGACCCAAATTGTTGGTTCAGAGACCAGACTTCATGCTTGAACAAGAAAAAGTAGATCAAAGACCTTCTATAATGGAAACCAATCATCTTTTGAGGGTAACACCTAATGTTCCATATTCTAACAATTCTGGTCCAAACAGATCACTTCATCAAATGGCAAGCTTGTCATTTCATCATGGACCATCTTCAGGAGCATGTAGAGCTAGGCCAAGGGGTGCAAGAGACTCTCGACTTCCTCCACCAAAATAGGACTGCTAAGGCGCTATAGGAAAGTCCGATCTTGCTGCAAATTCTCAATTTGATTCATGACTTGCTCAATCCCTAGCACGAAACCATTTGTGGGAAAAGGTGAAGGTAGACCCAGGAACACAAACTTCACTACATGCCGCTTAATATCTGGAACTGAAATCTTTAAAGACTCAGGTTTTGTTGATGCTTGCATGGTTGCCCTGTGTTGGTTAATGAAAATGTTGGCCTTCCTGATCAATTGTTTGCAATCTGCCACCCCTTTTGCTTTTAATTACTCATTTGAAGCATCATACAACAACTAAATCAAAATCTTGGCCACATGGAGTTTAGGACTAATGAAAAGTGTAATGTTATCAATAAGAGAGCCCGCTCCGGCACAGAGAAATTGTGCCTCACCCAGGAACCTTAGCATGAGCTGTAGCAAAGGGCAATACTGCTTGATCTTCTCCCAATGAAAAACATATGATTTTTCCATGACTGGGGATAGAGCTTGAGGAACTTCTAGAGGGGGAGGAAGATAAGATAAGTGTGTGATTTCATCATCTTTCACTCCTATCTCATTCTAGAGATTTTTGCATCTGTCTTTCTCATGAGACACTTGATGTTCCAAAGTGAGGATCTTAGTACCTCCATCTTGAAAAGCCTCCTGAAGTTTCATTGTGTAATTCTTCTCTAGTTGTATTAATCTCTTTATATCTTGGAATTTCTTCTCAGTCTGTTATAGGTTACTCTGCATCTCGTGCATTTTTGTTTCAAACTTTTCTCTCTCTTCAAAACGTGTGACATGTTCTTCGCTTAGCTATCGAGCGTATTCTTCCTCGTAGTTGGGTATGAATCTGGGTAGCATCTCTAGAAGTTGCTTTTAGTTCTTGTATCTCTTGCTCCCTTTTTATCAATTCTTTCAGTGCCACATTCCTTGTCACTTCTTGCCCTTTCAATTGAGAGCTCATGTTGTTTAGGACAGACTGCAACTTCCCTTTTTCAGAGTTGGCTTGAGTTAACAAGCCCTGCAAGCAATTTATCTCAACACTTTTAGCTTTGTCCTCTTTCCTTTGAGTATCCAAATGTTCTCTAAGGTGGATAATCTATGATTGCATCTTGTCCAGACGATGACTCTTCTTGATGAAATTTGAAGACACTGACTTCAAAGTTTTTTCCATCATTTCTACTTTATCCATAGTCATGGCATTGGAGAGATTAACCCCGACAACATGTAGAGTGTAATCATTGGGCTTCATTTGGGCCTCCAACTTGTTGACCTTTGGGAACATGGTTGCAAAGAGGAGATTATCACTTTCCTCACTGAAATGCATCTGCACACGTGGTTGGGTTGTCTTAGCACCATCTTTCTCCTTTCTCTTGCGTACCTGACTAATCCACACAGATTTGGAAAAGGAAACTTGCTGATAAAAAGTATTCGGGACAGGAATGGCTTGCCCTGCAAATGTTGCACCATGAGGGAAAACATAGGGGAAATAGGAAATAGGGCCGACAAAAGTGGTTTGAATGGGTTGCGCTAACATGGTCGGAGAGAACAATGGTACAAAGGGTGAGGCTCCTGAAAGAGTAGGATCAATAAATGTTGTATTGACATTTGGGGGAGGAGTGGACTCTCCAAAACCAAGCCTACACAAATCGATAGCTGTAGCAAAAATCTATGAGAAAATCATTAGAGGAAATACGACATCGAGGGTAGGGAAAGAAGAAAGGACTTGCAATAACGCAACTTGAGGCTCAACGGATGTTTCAGTGAGGGCTAATGTAAGAGTAATAGGGACCTGAGAAGACATCGATGCAACTTGGGGAGCTGAGGAAGCCACAGATTGAGCAGAGAGGAAGGGAAGAGTAGAGCGTACCTAACCCATAGAAGCCATCAAGTGCTAAGGGGCTGGAGGAACCATAGAGGCTTGATTAGATGAACCCTTCTTTGCTAAACCTAAATATTGTTTCTTCCTGGAAGGGGAATCAGGTATCTACTTCTCAATTGATCTCTTGGCGAATTGGGAATGGGGCTTCCGAACTTAATCTCATCCTCTTGAGGTCAGACCTCCTCAGGGGAGGAGTCATTACACGAGGACTCGTCACTTGTCTCTTCTTCTGACTTGTTATGATTACGCCATTCTTCCTCAAAAGGCTCATCAAAATGGGTGTTCCCCAGATTAGCCCTAGGCTAATTAGTCTCTTGGTGGTAGATCCATAAAACATTTCTCTTTTTTGGCCAAAGATCAATTTCCATGGCTTTCCATATGTTTTGAGGGATAGGCTTAGCTGGATTATGCCTTTGAAAGATATCGTAAAAAGCCAACCATGGGGAGTGCTCAAGGATAGGAAAGTCACTAGGACCCACATAAAGTCTTGGATCATTCACTAGTGGGCAGTTGTGTCCCTCCCATGAGTTCTGCGGCACATGCTTAATAGCATTTTTCCTATGTTTACTAGACAAACAACCATCTGGGTCATAGCTCCATACATCATCCAATGCTACCAAGCCTAATTTTACTAGCTTGGAGGTCAAGGCCCTCTTTGCAAGGCTTCTTCGCTCAAGAATAATAGGGCCAATAAATTTGTGGTCCTCAATAATACATGTATCATGCTTTCCTGCCCCTACGTCCTTTTCAACTTCCACCAGCTATTGGGACATCTCGAGAGCCAGGGCTCTCTCAGTAACATAAGTAGAAAGTCGGAAGGGTTCTTCAGAGAAGCCATGTACTCAGACAAAAGTGAAATCCTTACCCAAGAACCAGTCACAGCGGGGGCATTCATTACTCATCCAATTTATTTGAATTTGGGAAAAATGAGCAAAAGGCTCCTTAGGGATGACACCAAGATCGAGAAGGATGGGAGCCAGGAAACAGTCTAAAAAATTGGTATACATCATAAGTGGCTAATAGTACAGGGTTCCAGGCGGACACAGGATTTTGTTTCCTAACTCATCATGAGTAGCCAATGACATAAATTGACTAAAGAAACATTTTGGTGTATGAACAAATGAACTAGGAATGAGGCAAACTTGAACCGCCATGATTGCTCAAAATCAATTAACTTCCTCACCATTTCTCTGGCTATCAACATAGAGAATTCAAAATGGAATGGCTCCCTTTGCTTTTTGCATTTGAACAAGAAACCCATCATAGAAGCGGTGATCTCTCAGTCATTTTCATGACCACACAGGAGCACAATGGTAGAGGAGATATCTTTGAGATCATTGTTCTTTAAATCACTATAGTGGATAGGGAGCTTTGGAGGCTCGACCACCAAAACTTGGTTCCGATTAGTTTGACAAAATGAGACAATATCATGCCTTCGATGCCAATAGTCTTCCATAGCATCTTTATCAAACACCTCTGTGCTATCAATTCTGGGGCAACATAATAAATCCTGAATAGCTTCTGGGGTTATGATGACCTACAGAGAGGATCCCTCTATCGAAAGAGAGTCTGACATGAATCTGCTTGTGCATGTAGCCACAAATTCTAGACAATGTGTAACCATAGGGACCACGAACTGAGGAGTGTCGGAATGCTAAAATTTGAACATCGTAGACTGCGGCTCGCTTATGTGATTTAGCATTCTTCCAATTGCAGCCTCCCTGAGAGCTCTCAGTTGTTTGTGTAGTTCGGGCTCAATGACCTCTTCTAAGGAATCAATCACCGTCATGGAATCATAGGTGACTGTCTTGGATTTGGGTTTGGTTCTAGGATATTCTAGCTTGGGGGGCATGGCATGGGACGAGTATGAAACTTCCTCATATACGTCTACCCACATTTCACCTTGGGCAGGACTTGAGGCTATGGTATCCATCTCCATTTTTGCAAGTGAGCTTTCTGACACTATTTCTTTCGGCACTGGGAATGCAAACCCCAAATATAACGTGTACTTTTGAAGCTCTCCTCTTTAAGTGTATCGCATACCTAGATTTATGCACAAAAAGGAAGCATTTATGATATGCATCTGTCGACATGTATGCCACTTCATTTTCCAGGCAACATTAATGATAAAATGGGAAGAAGCACCGCCACTTGCATTTTTGAAAATAACTTAGCCCACTGCGCCATCTTTCCAATCCACTAGGATGATCTGCATGTCCGAACGGATCTCCTTATTTAAGAAAAAATACATAGCCAACGACGCTCGCACAAGCCAAAATAGACCTGCGGACTATTGGGTTAAGGCACAACGTACTCAAAAATACGTGTGGCATCTGCATATACTATTTTTCTTTTCAAGGCTCCAGACAGGACATACGCAACCTTCAGGCCTGACTCCATTCACTTGTGCGAGTAATGAGGAAGGAGAGCCACATAGGAGATCGAGGGTGTTGGCTCTTAATTTTATTTTATTACTCAAAGCTGGAAATCAGCTATAAATATGTCTTTTCAAACATTATTTTTCACAGAAGTTAGGTCAATAACGAAGTTGCTTGAGTTATGCATACTCCCATTAGGCTTACCAGTAGCAAGGTACAAGTCATTTTTCTTGGCAATATTTCAGACCGGTTGCAAGGAATGACGCGGCAAAGAAATTTGTTGATCACTGTCACAATTAAATGGGTTCTAGGGGAGGATTTTATTGACGATGTTGACAGATATCGTGTCAAAACTGATATCTACTCCTGCTTCATGGATTCATTGTTGGATGCTAGGACAGGCGACTACCTGTCAATGGAGCTAACCAAGACGCTCTTCCTGTCAGAGTATCTGGGTGGCCTTAAGGATGTCACAAAATACTTCGTCCCTTTCAAAGGTTTGCCCTTGGCCTCGGACCTACAACATTTCATCACCCTTGGAGAGGAGGTGACTTGGTATCCGCTTATAGGCGGCTTGAAGAGTATGTCATTGTCCGCTCATCACCTACGCGTAGAGCACGTTGTGGAGTTCCTCCTCAAAATCCATCTAATAGTGCCCACTCTGGCTAGCACAAAATGGTATACCAAGTTCCACGACCACATCTTCCCATGGACCCTGACACTGCACATTCTTTTGAACTTGGTGCTTGTGTTGATATCTCAGGAATCCGATAGTGACTCCGGCCACGAGTGGATGGGAGATGATGATGACGAAGAAGATGAGGACAAGGAAGACAACTAAAAAACTGCCACCCTACCACTAGAATCTATAGGCTGCAAGCCTATTTATGCATTGTATAAAGATACTGTGATATATAATATAATGAATCTTCTGCTTGTTTACAACATATCTTATAATTACTGCTTTTCCTTACAATGCATGAAGAAACATAATTAAATAAATAAGGCACACTAGAATACAATATTTACATTGGGGGCACTAAACTTAATAGAAAGGTTTAAGATGAAACTGGTTAATCGAGCTTTCAAGAGACTCCCCTTGCATATTCTCGAGATTGAAAGCATTAAACCCTTTAAAATTCATGATGTGGAAGGGTCCCTCCCATAAACCATCAAACTTATCATGTTGACCTAGCTTGGCTGCCCTCTCATTATATTTTAAGACAAGATCGCCTGGTTTAAGCTCCAGGTTAGAACTCTTCCTGTTATCAAACCACCTTTTGAAATTCTATTGGCCATTCTAAAGAGACTCGAACATCGCCTCCCTTTCTTCTTCTAGCTCCATAAGCTCTACCAACCTTACCTCCATGGGCTCATTTTCGGCCACCTTAATGGACTTGAGGAGCTGCAAAGCGAGGATCTCCAAAGACACGGGGAATAAGGCATATTTGTCATAGACCAACTTGTATGGAGAGTTCTTTAAAATCTTCTTAGGTGTGATCTAGTTCACCCATAACGTGCTTCTCAAGTGGTGATGCCACTCCCTTTTGTGTTCATACCCCATTCTCTTAATGAGTCTTATAAGGTTCTTATTGGTAGACTCAGCTAGGCCATTTCCTTGAGGGTAATAATTAGAAAAAGTCTTTAGATATATGCCCTAGCGGAGAGAAATTTGAGTTACACGGGAGCCTGTGAATGCGCGTGTATTATCCTATATTATGGTCTTTGGCAAACCATACCGGCATACTAGCTCCTCCAAAAAAACTAGTATTTCTGCTTCTGATGAATTCCTAAGGGGTACATCCTCGGACCATCTAGTGAAGTAGTCAGTAGCAGTAAGGATCCACTTGTGTCCAGATGAGCTAGGTAGATTAATCATCTGTATGAAATCCAGACTCCATTGGACAAAGGGTTCTTCCACCATTATTGGCCTAAGTGGAATTGTTGTCTTCTTGTGCCTACCACTATATTATTGACACTCCTTGCATTCTCTTACCAGAGCATGCATGTCTTTAAACATTAAGGGCCAAAAATACCCAGCATGGGTAGTCTTGATGATGGTGGTTTGCATTGAATAATGACCCCCTTGAAAGTCCATGATGGAATTCATGTAAGATTTTACGAGCTTGATCTTGGTCTACGCAACAGAGTAGAATCTCGTCAAAGTTTCTTTTAAAAAGCATTCCTTCAACAAGGCAGAAACCACTATTATGCATCCTATAGAATCTCCTCTTTTTAGGAGAGATGCCAGCTAGGAAGATTCCAGTCTCCATGAAGTGTCTTTGACTCTCGATCCAACTTGATTCCATTCGCTCAGAGGCAAACATCACAACCTCGTCCCTAGTACTCTCAGCTTCTCGAGGGTTAGACTCTTGGGCTATATATTTGCAAAGGCCTTTTCCGCAGATTACCTTAGTGGGCCTGACATCAATGTCATATTCTAAGATCTTGGTAATCCAGTTTGCCCTTTTCTCTGTAATGTCACTCTCCATTATATATTCCCTAACTGAAAGATGAGCAATATACGTAGTAGTCTTACTGCAGGAAATGAAATGCCTGAACTTTTTGAGGCCTTTAACAATGACCAGTGCTTGTTTTTCAACAAAGTTGTATTTAGTATCATACTCCTTTAGATTTTTAGAATGAAAAAGCTATGGGATGCTCACCCCTTTTGTCTACATCTTTCTGGGTTAGTACCACCGCAATGTTATAATCGCTAGAGAAAACATACATTATGAAATCCATAGGCATATCAGGGTTTGAGAGTACTGGAGCGGAAGAGACCCCATCTTTGATTTTCTCAAATGCCTATTTTTCTTCAAGAGTCCATTTAAAATGTATTTCCCTTTTAAGCATTAGCGTGATAGGCCTCACCATTCCAGCAAAGTCTGAGATGAAACGGCTAACAAAGTTGACCTTGCCTAGGAAGGACTGAACGCCCTTCTTGTTGACGGAAAGAGGAAGCGCTTTTATTGCCTTCACTCGATCTGGATCGATGGAGAATCCTTTTGACACTACGTATCCCAATAATTTCCCTTGCAGGTCCCAAAGATGCATTTCTTTGGGTTTAATGAAATGTCGAATTTCAAACACTTCTGAAAAACTACCTCGAGATGATCGAAATGATCTTCTTTACGCTTTGAAAACACTGTGAAGTCATCCAAGTAGATGAGGATGATTTTATTAATTAGCTCCTTAAAAGTCAGATCCATAACCCTCTAAAAGGTGGCACTTGCATTTGACAATCGAAACAACATTTTCTGGTAAGCAAATGTTCCCCATTTGGTTGTGAAGGTTGTCTTATGTTGGCCTTCTAGCTTTACCAACACTTGGTTATACCCTGAGAATCCATCCAATATCGAAAACATCTCTAACCCTACCACAGTGCTTAACAATTGTTCCATTAGTGGCAAAGGGTAATGGTCTTTTAGAGAGGCTTGGTTCAAGTCACGGAAGTCCACACAGAGTCGAATATCCCCATTCTTCTTTTGACTGGTACCAAATTTGATACCCATGTACTATGATTGATAGGGTAGACAATCTTGGACTCTATCAATTTCTTCAATTCTTGTGCCATGAGAACCTCAATCTTCAGATTGACAAGTCTATGTTTCAGTCAAACCAGCTTGGCCCCATCGGCAAGCTCAATGGTCTGTTGAATGGTGCTAGAATTGTAACCTTTCAAATCCTCATATGACCATGCTAGCACACCCACGTATTCATCACAATATTGAGCCAAACTTTCTTAGTCTTCTTGGGGAACTTCCTTTCCGACCGTAAGTGTTCTCCCATTCCCTATTGACATTTATGCGTGGTCACCCTTATCAGTCGTGAGTTTTCTCTTGTCATTTTTAGCATCATCATGGTCAAATAAATTCTCCAGGGTGATCAATCCATTTGGGAGCTTGTTTCATTTCAATTGAATGGTTTGATCTCTGTGAGCCTCCTTTACTTTAGACTGCATTTGATCGGCAAACTCTCCAAAGTTTTGAATAAACAGATAAATTTGCTCATCACTCTCAAAAACTTGCCAGTGGGTGTCATTGTCTAGAATAGTTGGTTGAACGATCATGTGGACCACCTAGGGGTTGGCGAGAAAGTCCATAGCAGGGTTGAATTGTGACCCAATAGTGACCATCTGATGAGTAGATGTATTTGTCTTTTGAGGAATCCTCTCGATGTTGAAGGAAACAAATATTTTAATCAAATCCCATGTCCTATGATGGTAGGACCTCATGTGGATGTGCTTGGCACTTGATATTCCTCGGACCTGTTGTACTATTAGCTCAGAATCACCCAAAACTTTTGGTTGTTTTATGCCCATCCTTTCTGCCAAACTTAGGCCTTGGATCAGCCCTTCATATTCCACTTCATTGTTGGAGCAAACAAATTACAGATGAAAAGATCTCAGGATTTGTTCACCCGAAGGTGAAGTAAGGCAAATTCCAGCACCTGAACCTAGCTTGCATCTTGCACCATCAAAGTGCAAGGTCCAAAGAACAGAAGACAAGTCTTCCTTGGTTAGTGGACCCTTAGTTAGTTTTGGGATAATCTGATCATCATAAAAAATACAGTAGGTACCGAGACCTATGGCATGGTAATTGGAATATGGATCAGAATTTATGAATTCGTTGAGAAAAAATTCTTGCTTTGGTGTAATATCCCTGATCACCTCTTCGTCCTCTAGAAGTTCTACCATTTTTATCTCCTCGTTAGAGATGGAGGTATGAGTAGGCTCAACATTGAGAAAAGCTTGATCAACTACGTGCTCGGTGTGTAGGGGTTCTAAAAGAATTTTGAGCTTAGCACCATGTTGGGTCTGGAAGATGAGGTGGGACCAATCTAAAGATAGGTAACCTCCTATTTTGGCGGTAAAGTCTCGGGAGAGGCAGAGGCCGAATACAGGTGGGATGTCAATAACTACTACTTCTTGGGACACGATGACACTAGGAAACGTGAACTATGTCAGTGGAAGGATTTTAATAAGACCCATAGTCTGGACTCTATTTCCATCCATTTGCATAACACCCCTACTTATAGGCTCATATTTGATGTTCAAAACCTCAGCAATTTGCTTAGACATGACGGTAGTGCTAGCACTGGAATCTATCATAGAATTATGTAATAACTTGTCTCCTACTATGAGGGTCAAATAGAAAGGGTTTGATTTAGGCTTACCTTCCACTTGGGATCCAGTTGGTACGACCTCATTTGTCAACACTGTCGGTGAGCGTGTTTGTGTTGCGGGGGTCACAAATATTTCTTCATTAGCCTGTGAAGAACTGACAACATTTCTGTTAGCAGGTTTCTCCACCTCTAACAGAGCTTCTTTTAAATGACTATTCTTCTCTGGGATGCTAAGGAGATCTCATAAGGAGACATTAGTCGGGGCTTTCTTTAGCTACTCCTTCATGTCCAATACTGATGACACTGATATTTTTGCTTCTCTAAGCTTATAGGGAATAATCTCCTTTCTCGAATATGTGGTAGAAATTGCGGGTTGTTCAAGAACTTTATCTGAGATGAACCTCCCCTGCATGCCTACATTCTCTCCTGTAAAACCTCTTTTTGACCAGAGGTTATCATTTGACTGCACTTGAGGAGCTCCCAAGCTTGATGCAATTGCGTCATTTGTGAGCACAACGTCCTCATCTTCTATCCAGGAGAATAAAGCATGGCCCAAAGATATCTTCATTTCCTGCTCTATTGACATACCTTGCATCTGTGTGATGAGAGCCGCATTGTCCATGCCAGGGGAAGCATAAACTGAATCATCTGAGGCAACACCTTGGCTTCGTTGATCTGCAATTTTTTGTTACAAATTGCCTTTTGGGCAGTTTCTTGGGGCGTGAGCATTGTTACATGGAAAACACCAAGAATCGGTGTTATCTACTAGATTGTTATGTCCTACGATCAACTTTTTATTAGTGTTGGGATAGACTATTTGCAGAGGAGTGGGCATTGAAACTATCTGGCCATTTAGCTGACTTGAGGAAGCTCAATTATTCACATATTGGTTTTGCTGATATGTGGGTCTATTCCCTTGGAAATTTTGTTGGAAAGGAGGTCTAGCAGGGGGATTTGGGATCTTTTCAAATTAATTATTTCATTTGAGAAATATCTCAACAATTTTTTTATATCATTGACTTCCACAACCAGAGATGAGAGGGAAGACGTGCTTTCTTGTTGGGATCCAGGATACACATACATATATTGGGGTGCAAATGTGCTAGACACGGCTGGCTCAAGAACTTGATTTGATAACTCAGGGAAGACTGGCATGAGTGGTCGTGGCGCAAGCTTTTTAGCGTCAATTAAATTGTTTTTTGCTCGAACCACCAATTCATACGCACGCGGGAGAGTATTTCCTCTGAGAGATTGGATCATCACAGATATATCTGAATTGAAGGTTTTCAGATAAAAAACAAACGCCATATCTGCGGGAGGATGAGCAGATAATGATATCATCTGCCAGGTCCTCTGAAACCTCATATTGAATTATGTCACCACTTCCTGAGGATCCCTTTTGATGGTAATCAATTGCTGCATTAAAGATGATCTATCAGCCTTGTCGGAAAATCTCTTGAAGAAGCGGTCACCCAACTGGTCCCAATTGGTTATAAAGTTTGGGCCAAGAGATATGTAGAAATCTAAAGCTCTTCCTTTGAATGAAGCTGCAAGCAATCTCAGAGATACATTTTCCTCTGTAATGTTATGGATGGTGTAGACATCGGCCACATCTTGTAGGTGTTCCCCCGGCGTCTTAGAACATTGTCCGGTGAATTTAGGGACAACTTTTAGCTCGGAGGTAGGAATTGGCCCCTATACTGCAGGTGGAATGGGAGGAATGAGAGCGCTACCACTATTCCAAGTCACGAAGTTTATAGGAGGAACTTGAGCCATTACTACGAGAATAGGTACCACAGTAATAATAGGTGAATTCTAAGAAGTAGTTGCGGGCGAATGGATGTTTACTAGGGGTGGGAGAAGCAAACTAGGATTTAAAGCTATTTGACTCCTGATAACAGGTCTATGGCTCATAAACATGCTTAGGATTTGTTCAAAATTTGGGTTCCACCGGAAGTGCCAGAAAAAGAATTGTTAACTCTTACTTTTACATTAAATGCTAATAGCCTTATGGGAAATTTAGTGATGGGAGACCTGAGATTCACTGAATGACCTCTGGGTTTGAGAAGTCGACTCTTCATACAATTGGGGGAGAAAAGGGGAAGAGGAAAACTTAAAAAGCTACACTACTTAGGTGATACGCCAGAATATTTTTGGAACACTAACAACATATAAAACCCAGATACACGTAGTTTTAAAGCTCATTTAACAATCTACATGCACAACATCGTTAGAGAAGAAGATCAAACTACACTCCATTCAACATAATGTGACATTCACCATTCATCCAACATATAACAAGTACTAAAACATAGTTTAATCATTAGAGTCTCACAACATTTATCATAGAAAATGAATTTGAATACAACACATCAGTCAATTTACTAAGCTTCAAATAAAACAACCACAAAGGCCATCAGCACAATCTAATATGTCTATCATTCACCTAATTTAATTAACATAAAGGCTTTTCAATGAGCCAAAGTCTAATCGTTCTTCTAAAAGTTTAAACCCCTTTAAAAAGCAGAAAAGAAGGCCTATATAGATCCCTCGGCCTTCAACAAAACAACACAAAAGCATCAACAAAATCCTAGCAACAACTTTTGAACAAGAATCTCCCAGCATGGCACTTCATGAGACGCTACCCAACGAAAACGACCTTCAATGTTGTTACCTCAACCGCATCATGGTGACCCTTGCACCTGCCAAACAAGAAAATCGTGGCACAAACAACATTCTGGTTCATGAACCATCATGGAAGACACGTGGCGACTCAAGGGAGACCTAAAGTCGAGTGCAAAAAGAGAACTGGAACATGCAATGCGGGGGCACCAAGTGTCACTGCCAACACATGGAAGATGGTGGGGCCAAGAAGCATACACCAAAGAAAAGACACGCACCACGCGGCAGCTTCGTGTCCTCTCAACATTGGGTGAGAAGAGAGAGCCACTTAGAGAAACGTTGAGATACCAATTGGCACACATGCGAGCGATCGGAAGAGCGGTCCAAAAACTAAAGGAAGGGGCTGAAACTTTACCAAAATGCCGCACACAAACCATTCCAAAAGAATATTAACATTTGTTAATAAAATTAAAAGTCAACAGTGCCAATGCCATCTTTGAAGATTCGTCCTTGGTCAATAACTAAATGAGTCTCTACTTAGGTCATACGGTTACCCCATTGAACACCTCAATCGGGTTATGTGCATGATAATTTTCACCAACTAATTAAACATAGTAGAGACTAGTCATTTTTGGCATTGTTATTGGGGATGGTACTAAGGTTAAGGGATCTTGAGTTTAGGATTATTTTTAGTCATTTACTTCTAAGCAATTTCCTTATTCTTAGTATAGGTGTTGTGATTAGCATTAGCAATTAAATTTTTAATTAGTATCAACTTTCTTTTTACTAACAAGTACAAGAAGGTAGCCTACAAACTTGACACTTCAATTGCATGCACTAAGAGATGGATGCTAGAGGAAGGTTTCTTCGCTACAGAAGTAGTGTTGAAGACTCCTTGGCTTCAATGAAGGGGACAAAAGATTCAACAATTTTAATGGAGATATTAGAAGATCCATTCAGTGCTTATATTGATCCAACATCTTCTACTAACATTCAAGAAGAGCCTACTCTGGAGTGTTCACAAGAGATAACACCAACAATTGGTGATGCTAACATAGAAAATATTGATAGAGCAGTCACCTTTGCATTCCCAATTACTGACCAAGAGAGGGCTACAAAATTGAAGAATATACCTCTAAATGCCCTCCCTAACTTTTATGGCTTGGTCACTGAATATCTTGATACATTCTTGTTTGATTTTAATGTACACTATAAAATTATGACTATGTTACTAATGCTCATCATCTGAATCTTTTTCCAACCACTTTAGCGGATTGTGCTCTCATGGTTTATGGGATTAGGTAGCAATGTTATTACTAGTTGAGCTACTATGAAGGAAAAAATCGTGTAGAAGTATCAGGACTATTGTAGAGGGGGAGACACAAGAAAAGAAGATTTTTTTTTGTCTTAAAGAGAAGATAATCCCCTTGAAGACTACATGGATAGGTTCCAATTTTTTTTGAAGAAATCCAAACAAAATAGGCTCACTCTTGAGTCTATTAAACTAGTCTTTCTCAAAGGGGTTATGATGAATGCATTGATGCACTCAACTTCATGGTTGCAAGATATATCACACAAGTAACATTAGATTATATGTGTAGGCTTGGAAGGAATTATTCTAGGTCTACCCTAAGGAAAGATAGGGGACTCTCTACCTCAAATACATCTTCTGATGTGTCAAGAGTGGAGCGAAGCAACCTAATCTCTAATATGGAATATATCATCAATCACCTAGCAACTCAATTGGACACTCTTTGCCATAAAAAGAAACAAGAGGAAGTGAATGTTTCTCTTACAAAATATTGTCATCATTGTAGATAAAAGCGGTCCAGTTGTAGATGTAAAAAGCTTGCTGCCATTTCTAAAGAAAAACTAGTCTGTCTAGAATTTCATGCAATAGAAGATGAATATGGACAAATATTATACATAGTACAATGCAAGCCATGGTATGTCACCAGACCACTTATCTTGTAATCCTTCATTTCCTATGATTTAGCAAAATGCTGGAAATTAGAATTTTTAGCCTTGGAACATGATGTAAAACCCGCAATGGCAAGGTAATACATCAAATCAGATGCCTCAATAGGTATCTTGGACACCCCAAAATCAAAATATTCCTTATAACTAGTGGTAGGGTCCTCAAAATCCATGGTCCCAACCATGGCGAGGAACTCCAGTGTGGCAACAATTTCGTGTTACACCAAAGCCTATCCCAATAGCGTGCTTTAATTCCTAATATACACCCACAACAGCCAAATATTATTCCCAATTAGAACATACCTGCATTTGCTCCACCATGAGAACCTCAGTTGCATGCTCAACCAATACCCAATCCTAATAATAAGCCTACCCGACAAGCTTATGTAATTGAGACAACCCAATACCCAACCTATACGATTAAGGTAAGTGGCCTACATCTATGCTCATGAAAGACTCTTCCTGGTCCTACCCTACCATAAATTACAAAGATTGTTTATGATGAGCCAGTGATAGGTCTCACTAACCAAGAACCATTATAACAACCACAAACATGTGAGGAATCCTTTAATAAGGACCCACCTTTTTTTTTGAGATTAACTATGCAAAATTATCCAATTCAGTCTGAATTTGATCTCTTAGGTAAGTTGACAAATGTATATGTCAAAATACCTCTCCTCCAAGCTATTAAAGATGTTCCAATTTATACCAAAACTATTAGGGAATTATGTCTCGAGTGGCCTAGTAGGAAAATACAAGACCCTAAGATGATCCATGTTATTGGATAGTTAGCTAAGATTATGTTAGGAACTATGGTAGTCTAGAAATATTCAGATCTAGGAAGTCCAGTGGTTGATGTATGTATTAAGGGGACACTATTAAAAATGCATTAATAGACCTTGGAGCAACTATTAATGTCATGACCAGCCAAAAAATGGATGAGTTATAGTTGGATAATATTCGACCAACACTAATAGTGCTACAGTTAGTAGATAGGTCCACTGTGAAGCCAGAATGGATGACTGAATATTTGTTGATAACCATAGACTCATGTGACTACCCTATTGATTTTATAGTTCATCAAACTAAGTTTCATCTGGGAGGAGATCCATTGGTTTGGGGTACGCCTTGGTTGGCCATCGTTGACACCTTCATTGGTTGTTGATTAAGAAGCATGGCCATTTCCATTGGGTACAAAACTAAACAATTGGTATTATATCCTCTTGCACAACCTCATTCAGATATAGAATAGACAGTTTAGCCTATTATGGATGAAGATGAACAATAATCTTTACACAATCTAATGGAGATAGATAGACTTCATATGATGGAAACTAAAGATGAAGATGTTTTCCTTGCCAAGATTATACAAAACTCATATGGACTTGACTCTTAGCAAGAGGAATTTTTTTCATACCTTACTTCTCAAGTACACAACTTTTTTCCAGATGATAATTTCAGTGAATCATCCATGATGTCTAATGTGTTGCCTAATGGTTGTAGCTTGAACATAGTTGGTCTTGATATTGCATTTTTTTCAGCTACTGCCAGTCTAGTAGAAATCGTTGCAAGAAGGACACTCAACATTAGTAATGAATTAATATCACAACAATGTACTAGACTGTTGCAGATGTTGCATGCTCACACTTTAGTGTTTGTGTGGGACTACCAAGACATAAAATGAATTAATCCAAATCTCTATATGCATAGAATTTACGTCAATGAAGGATGTAGACAATTTAGACAACCACAAAGGTGCATGAATCCAACACTCAAAGAAGTAGTAAAGGCTAAGTTACAAAAAATTCTTGATGCGGGATTCATTTATCCTATCTTAGATAGTGAGTGGGTTTCACCACTAGTGATAGTGCCAAAAAAAGGAGGCAAGTGGTGAGTATGTGTAGATTATAGGGAATTGAATGCTACCACATGTAAAGATCACTTTTCACTCCCTTTTATTCATCAGGTATTGGACTCATTGGCTGGTAAGAGATATTTTTCTTTCCTTGATGGATTTAGTGGCTACAATCATATTAAAATTTCTCCTAAGCATCAAGATAAAACAACATTTACATGCCCATGGTGAACCTATGCCTATTCAGTACTTCTATTTGGACTATGCAACACACCAACCACTTTTCAAAGAGTTGTTCTAAGTATATTATTTGATTTTGCACATGACATTATAGAAATCTATATGGGTGATTTTACAACTTATGGCAATACCTATGATGAAGGATTGGAAAATTTGGAGAGGGTATTAAAAATATGTGAAGATTATAACCTTTCTCTAAGTCATGAAATGTATTTTATGATGATGGAGGAAGGGATTGTATTGAGACATATTATTTATGCTAATGGGATTCAAGTTGATCCAGCCAAAATATCAATAATATCAGAATAACTAGTTCCACAAATCAATGGGATGTCAAAAGCTTCCTAGGCCATGCAAGATACTAGAGATGCTTCATTAAAAGTTTAAGTAAGATAGCTTCACCATTGTTTACTTTGTTGATAAAGGATTTAATATTTGTTTGGACTCCCAGTTGTCAGATAACATTTGAAGCCCTTAAGTCTACTCTCACAAAAGCGTTAGCTCTTAGAAGACCTAATTGGAATATACCTTTTCATATTCACATTGATGCATCTGAATTTGTTGTTGGAGCAGTGTTGGGTCAAAATGAAGGTAATCTTGTGTATGTTATTTATTATATTAGTAAAAACCTTCAAGGTGTAGAGGCTAACTATATAGTTACAAAAAAGAAGATGCTTGTTATAGTATATGCTATTAACAAATTCAGACAATAAATCATTGGTTATCCTATATTTATTCACACTGATCATGTGACAATCAAATATCTAATGAATAAACCAGTGGTTATAGGATGGCTTGTCCAATGGCTACTCTTACTCAAAGAGTTGATAATACCATTATTGCCAAGCCAGGAAAGGCTAATGTTGTTGCAGATTTTCTCTATTGACGTATCAAATGGAGGAAGAGGTGGTAGATAAATCCTTCCCTGATGAAATTTTTTGTTCTTTATCAGTCTATTCACCATGGTATGCAGATATTGCCAACTATCTTGTTGCAAGTCGTACACCTCCAAATTTCTCTTCTAGGGAGAAAAGGCAATTGGTACATCGTAGCTTATTCTACTCTTGGATAGTTGGATATCTATTTTGTACAGGACTTGATAATGTAATGAGAAGATATCTGACAGAGGATGAAACATATGATATATTGAAGATATGTCATTATGAGCCTTATGGTGGACACTTTGTTGCAAAATGAATTGTCATCAAGGTACTTAATTCTAGCTATTATTGGCCTATTATACACAAGGATGCAAATCATTATACCAGGAGACATGATAGATGTCAGGGGCTACAAGGAGTGATGAATTTCCATTTCACCCTCATATTTCCTTAGCATCATTTGATAAATAGGGCTTAGATTTTATTGGGCCCATTGAATAGTCATCAAATGGAAAGTCCTACATCTTGGTATGCATTGATTATATAACAAAGTGGGTAGAAGTTAAGTCTTTAAGAAATGTCAGAGATGTGAAGGTAGCAGAGTTTCTAAAGGAGGAAATCTTTTGTAGGTATGGAATTGCCAGAGAATTAGTCATAGACCAAGGTCCACAATTCACCTTGGATCTTATATCACAATTGGTTAAGGAGTTTGAAATAAGGCATAACACAATCAAATAGTTAGGTGGAGGTCACAAATAGGGAATTAGAGGCATTTCTAACTAAAACAATGCAATGTCATAGATGATATTGGGTTGCCTAACTCTCTAAAGTAGTATGATCCTATAGGATCACTTGGAAATCAACTATAGAGTTTACACCCTATGAGTTAGTCTATGGGTCTATGGCACTAAAGAAATTCTCCCTATTGAATTTCAATACAAAACTTTGAAAACATTGGACCTAGGAATAAATCTTGATCAAGCTCAGCAGGATAGGCTACACCAACTCAATGCACTGGATGAGATGTGTATGGAAGCTCTCCAACATATTGAGCTTTTCCAAAGAGTTTAAGGAAGTTTATTGGACTTTACTGTATGATTCTGGGTATAAATACAACAAAGGAAAACTTCAAACACATTGGTTGGGACTGTATATGGTGAAAATGGATAACAATAATAACGATATTGAAAGGCTAAATGAATTCAACCACAAAACCCTAGCCTAACAACAACAAAGATCCACCATAACATATGAAGATTACCTAAGACAATGCAAATCAAACGAAATCACAAAGATTATACCATCACATGTCCAATAGGGTTTGGATCTCCATTCTTCCTATCTCCATTGATCTTGCTTGATATATTTGCTCTCAGATTTTATGTGCACAAGAGCTCAACAAAGAACAGAATTTGGTTGCAAGTAGGATCGCATATGCCAATTAGTCAATTGATCAAGTAGTTAGAATGATTGATTAGGGTTGATAATGAAGGAAGCATCTCCTTATATAGAAGACACTATATGAAATGGAGGGATAAGATTGAGAGGTGTAAAAGGAAGTTGGCTATGATTAGAGGGTAGGTAAAAGAAATAATAAAATAATGAAAGGGGTAGGTAGTGTAGGAATTAAGAGATGAATGACATGTGTCATGGGTAGAAAAGGTTAATGAATTAATTAAATAAATAAAGATTTATTTAATTAATAGAAGAAGTGGGATCAATTAAATAAATAAGATATTTATTTAATTTAGAAAAAGGAAAATTTAAATAAATAAATGTATTTATTTAAAAGAGAAATAAGGCTAGAAGAGGATAAATGAATTAATTAAATAAATAAAGATTTATTTAATTAATAGAAGAATTAAGCTTAGATAATTAAATAAATTTATTTAATTAGACTGGACAATTTTAGGTGTCTACATTTTGCCCCTCTTTGAGACAATGCAGCTTGTTGCGTTGTTTCAAAGAAGATAATATGAACTGATACAAAGTTGCTCCAAGATGGGAATGATATGCCCCCTCGAGAGATTGGATGAAAATGTCTGAAAACATCGCAGACAATCTCTCGATAAGAAAGACGGGATAGAATGGACTGACCAGATAAGGTGACAGAGTCACAGGATTATGAAGACTGACTCGGGAAACGAGGGCTAGGGCAGTCTATAAGATAGACCACGAGGGAAATACATCCTCATTGTCATCCACACATCCAAGAGATCAGAGTGTAGAGCGAGAATAGAGCAGCAGCAGTCAGCAGCGATGGCTTTGGTTCACAGATTCGACCGCGTTCGATGATTCTAGAGGCCAGCAAAGGCAGGAGAGCCAGTAAGTACCACAAAACCTCCTTGTACTTTGATGCATTTATTGTTGTCATTAATGCATACTAGGTAATGTAATAAATGCGCGTTTATGTCAGGAAAGCACGTTTGTGTCCAAAAATGTAAATTTGTGTCTTCTAGGTCAAATCGGCAGTTCTGTGATGAACATACGCTGTCGATTGGATAAGCTGTTGAGAGGATACACTCAAGCAGGTCCTCTAGGGAAGACTAGGATTGTAAATAGGGCTAGAATTGACAATTTTGTGATAGAACATACGTTGCCAATTAGGAAACTGCTCAAGATGATTCACTCAAGCAGGTCCTCTAGGGAAGACTAGGATTGCAAATAGGGCTAGGATTGCAAATAGGGCTAGGATTGACAATTTTGTGATAGAACATACGTTGCCAATTAGGAACCTACTCAAGAGGATTCACTCAAGAAGAGGCCCTAGGATAGGATAGATCAAGGCACTTTGTGATGAACAGTGAGTACCAAGATATAGTACTTTGTGATGAACAGGGAGTACTAAAATATGAGCAGCACTTTGTGATGAACAGGGAGTGCAAATGTGAGCAGCACTTTGTGATGAACAGTGAGTGCCACACAAGTAGTACTTTGTGATGAACAGGGAGTACCACTAGGATAAATAGAAACACTTTGTGATGAACAATGAGTGTCACTAGGATAAATAGCAACACTTTGTGATGAACAGTGAGTGTCACTAGGATAGAATGCCATATGCACTTAGATAAAAAGTAGCATTTTGTGATGAATAGTGAATGCCACGATGATTGACATGATTGATTTGCTTGACTGCAGGAGTATTTGCCTATGTTGGAGTCACGGGAGAGATTCCCATCGCCGCAGAGATTGCGACCTGAGCTGACCTTCGAGGACTGAGTGTCTATTGAGGCTATGGGTCTGAGACATATTCTGTATGTGCTTGAGTTTCGGGTGAACATGGGACTGCTGACTGCACTGGCAGAGAGGTGGCACTCCGAGACTTGCACCTTTCATTTACCGATGGGGGAGATGATAGTCACCCTCGAGGATGTATACAGGATCTTGAGGATACCGATCGATGGAGAGCTGATTCCTTATGATCGAGATGGAGATAGGGAGGCCCTGAGACGAGTGTTCTAGGACCCAGGACTGGAGATGAGGGCAGGGCACGTGGCTTGGGACACCATGATAGCTATAGGATTAGCACTGCGAGCAGTGATAGGAGGAGCGATTAGTGGGTTCTTGTGTCCTGATAGAGTGACATGAGAGTTGGCTGTGGGCTGGGCAGGAGCATTGGAGACATTGGTGACACAGCACACTAGATATGCCTGGGGACTGTGTGTGCTAGCACACCTATATTACGAGCTGCATCAGTTTGTGTACCATGGGTCAGTGGGATTGGGCTGCATGTGGCCAGAGATCGAGGATGTCGGCATGGATGCCGAGTACACAGCATACTGGGTCGAGCATCCATTCCCACGCTTGACAGATCCAGGAGAGCTACTAGATGGAGATGGTGGTGGGGATGGGGATGATGATGGAGATGATGGGGTAGAGGCCGACGGAGGAGGAGGGGGGTAGTTGGAGAGAGAAGGGTGGCACCACAAAGGGAGGGTGGAGAGGACAGGCAGGCTCGGGTAGTGAGGGGTCGCGGTGGATTACCTCTACAAGTGCCAGCAACACAGGGTCCCAGACAGGTGCAGGTACAGGGACAGGTATAGGGATGGATACAGGGACAGGCACTAGTATAGGCACCAGTACAAGCACAGACACCCATACAGGGGGAGCCACAGGGGGCTGAGGCAGAGGAGGATGAGATGACGAAGCTGAGGGAGATCTGCCAGGGACAGGCAGATGAGATCCAAGACCTAGAGAGGGAGACGGATAGGCTCAAGAGGCGGCTCAGAGATACTGAGCGGAAGCAAGATCAAGCCATTCAGCGCTACATAGAGGCTGAGACAGCACTGAGGGCTGGGAGGCAGGCGGTAGAGGACACAGGGGCTGGATATGCCTACGTCCTGCGGGTAGGGGAGGAGATCGGTTACTGGCGGGATCTTTATTGTGGTGCGGTGCCAGCTGATCAGCGAGCGAGGAGCTTCCATAGACCATCATGGACAACAACAGCTACAGGAGGGAGCTGGAGGAGACAGGCATCTAGTGGTGGGGTTATGGGTCCTCCACCACCACCAGATAGAGGGGACAAGAGGGATGATCCTGGGGCAGGTCTTTCGGGGGCTCAGATTCCGTCGAGGCCAGGTGGCTTCGAGGGAGGGAGTTCATCATAGCCGTAGAGGGCTCCCTATGTATCAGTATTGTATCATTTTTGTATGATGATGTAGACACCTTCGGGTGATTGTAGCCATATGATTTTGACATCATTGTATCATGACACTTTATATATATATATATGAGATGATTCATCTTTGCGGCATCTATATGCATGTGTACCTATGTGATGAGATGTTTCATGATGTATGTTTCTATGTGATGATTATGATATGGATGCAAATATGTACATGATGAAATGCAATATATTTATTTGTTCTTTTATGTTTTTATATGTTATGCCAATGCAAATGTGAATGTATGAAATGCAAATGAATATGATAATGCAAATCTAAAATGTGTTAATATGTGTTGTGTGCATGGTGTGATGCAATTGTGATATCTATATGTATGTATGAAATGAGATATGTGGTAATGCAAGTGCAACTACATGAAATGTAAATGTTTTTGGCGTGTCATTATACTCAGTCATGTGATAGCAGGCTACACGGACTCGAGAAGGACGATGGAAGTCAATCAAGAAATGGGGATGAAAGATAGAAGATATGAAAGTGAAAGAGCTTCTTGTGCATTATCATCATTGAGCTTTATTATGGCAAGTAGGTTATGACAATCGAGGCATATGTTCGACCCAGAAAGTCATTGTACCTGTTTGCATGGAGATAAGACAGTCACAAACAAGGAATGTCCCAATTCACACTAGACTCTCAGTGTCCTCATATCCATGGACAACTCATAGCATTACTAAAAGACAATCCACAGATAGCAAATACAAATAGGTGACGATACCCCATCCCCACCTTTCCAGTCAAAGACATCCTGGAGATAGAATCTCTAGTTAGAGACATCCCGGAAAAGCTAAAAGACATGTCACCAAAAAAGATGAAATGAAAAGAAAACCAAGACTCAACACCAACATCCACTGTAGCCCTCAAGTTTAGTGTCTCTTGTCACTTGTATAAGTCTTATTTGATTGTGGTCACAATGTTTACTTTCACAGAAAGGATAGATAGCACTGAACCATATGGTGTTTGAGTCAGTTGAAAGATTTGATTTATTGAAGCCCATTGTTGCTGTTGTGTCTCATCTGAAACTGACTGAATCCATGAAACTGATACTTTATTGCGGAGAAGATGAAACTTTATTGCGGATTTGTGATGCAAATGTTGCTTTATTGCGGATTGTGCACAGATAGACTGAAGGAAGCTGGAATAAACTGTACTCCTTGAAACATGTGATGTTCACAGTTCCACACCCATCACTATACGTAGGATTTGCCTTAGCCACATGTAGGATCTGATTTATTATGGATGGAAAGGGAGGTGAAAAGGGAGGTTTATTATGAATGGCTAACCAATCTTGGGTAGATCAATAACAAGCCATGATGGGAATGGGTAAGTTTATTATGGATGAATTGGTCGTGAGTGTGTGCAAAGTGAAGGATGAAATGGAATTCTGAAGAAGGGAGGAGCAATGTCTCTATGCATGGTGCTGGTGACCCAGTTTTCACCGTGGTACTTGCCCAGGGCGCCACCAAAGTGGTTTTCACCATTGGACGAAATTATTTCTCTTTACTTTTTTTGATTTTTCAATGTTTTTGTGTCACAAGGCGCCTGTTTGCCAGGTTTTCACCAAGTAACGATTTTTTTTGTTTTATAATTTTTTTGTTGTATTTTTGAAAAATTTTGAATTTTTTTTTGTATTTTTGAATTTTTTTATTTTTTTTTGTATTTTTGAAATTAGGATACTTTGAAGAGCTATGTGTAAAATCTGTGAAGGTGCATGCTATTGATAGGATCCTCCAAAGGTTCACCTTCTGTAGTTGAGAGCTGATATGCCCCAGATTGATATGTTGTTGTAATGATGTAAGGACCAAGCCAATTTGGTTCGAACTTGCCCTTCTTCTCTCTGTCTTGCTAGTTTTTGGGTTTTTCTCTGAGAACCAAATCACCTACCTCAAATGTGCGAGGCTTGACCTTGTGATTGTAGTT
Source organism: Cryptomeria japonica (assembly GCF_030272615.1). Classification (NCBI taxonomy): domain Eukaryota; kingdom Viridiplantae; phylum Streptophyta; class Pinopsida; order Cupressales; family Cupressaceae; genus Cryptomeria; species Cryptomeria japonica. Next base: position 384,830,702 of record NC_081410.1, on the reverse strand, counting down.
GCAACTCATTCGTTGTTGATAAGCCTTGAGATGATTAAAAGCAGTTTGTCTTCGTTCATCCAGTAGTTCCAGTTCTTGTAAGCGAGAAACCCTATAGTCTTCATCACTAATAATGTTTTGCAAAGAGACTCGTAAAGAGGGTAGCTCGACCTCAATAGGCAAGATGGCTTCAGCGTCGTAGACAAGTGAATAGGGTGTAGCTCCTGTGGGTGTGCGAACACTTGTGCGGTATGCCCAAAGTACAGGATTAAGTTGGATATGCCAATTACGACCAGCGTCGTCGACTATCTTTTTGAGGATTTTAAGAATTGTCTTATTAGACACCTCAGCCTGACCATTACCTTGGGGGTAATATGGCATGGAGAAACGATGGGAAATATGGAAGCGGTCACAAAGTTCACGAACATCTTGATTTTTGAAGGGACGCCCGTTATCAGTGATAATGGAAACAGGAATACCATATCGACAAATGATATAGTTGAGGATGAACGTAGCAATCTGTTTCCAGTGACTTGTGTGAGAGGCACGGCTTCAATCCATTTTGTGAAATATTTTGTGGCAGTGATAATGAATTTATGACCATTGGAAGAAGGAGGGTGAATCTTGCCTATGAGATTGAGTCCCCACTGACAAAAGGGCCAAGGAGACACAATTGGTTGAAGTTCTTGCGTTGGCGCATGTATGAGGTCTCCATAAATTTGACATTGCTTACATTTCTTGACAAACTGATATGAGTCCTTTTCCATATTGGGCTAGTAATATCTAGTCCTGATGAGTTTCTTGGCTAAGGTAGGACCACTAGCATGTGGACCACATATCCCTTCATGTACTTCACATAATGCAATCTGAGCTTCATCGCTTTCTAAACATCTAAGAAGAATGCCATCTAGACCTTGCCGGTATAGGATATCAGCTAAAATGACATATCGAGAGGATTGGCAAATGAAAGTGCGACGTTGGTTAGTTGATAGATCAGGAGGTAGGGTATTGTCATGAAGGTATGTGAAAATGGAACCATATAATTGGGACTTGGGACCGACGACACATATCATCTCAGTGGGAATGATTTCATATGAAGGAACCAAAAGGTTATCCACCAAGAACTCATAGCGGGTCTCATTTGGAGGTAGATGAATCAGTGAAGCAATTGTAGCCATGGCATCTGCGGCTCGATTCTGCTCTCTTGGTATCTACTCAAAATCTATCTTTGTGAAGTGTTGTTTCAGGTCATCCACCATTTGTTTATAAGGCATTAATTTTTCATCTTTTGTTTGGTAATCATCAGTTGCTTGACGGATTACAAGTTGAGAGTCCCCAAAAACACGAAGTTCCTGGATCTTCCACTGAACTGCAATCCGTAATCCAGTTGTTAATGCCTCATATTCTGCTATATTGTTAGTGCAAGGAAATGATAAGCAGTATGACTTTGGTATAGAATCCCCTTGAGGAGTTATAAAGAGGATGCCAGCTCCTGCCCCATGCTGTGTGTATGAGTCGTCGAAGTACAGTTGCCATGGCTTCGCATGTAACATTGTTAAAATGGATTCATTTGGAAATTCTGAACTTAGAGGAACATCATCTATCATGGGGGCATCTGCTAATTGATCTACGATGGCTTGTCCTTTTATTGTTTTTCTGTCCACATACTTGATGTCGAATTCACTCAAGATCATTACCCATTTGGCTAGTCGCCCAGTAAGTGTTGCTTTATTGAGAAGGTATTTCAATGGATCAACTCTTACAACCAACTTAGTCTTATGAGTGAGCATGTAATGTCGTAATTTTTGCGAAGCAAAGACCACGGCAAGACATGCACGCTCAATTGGTGTGTAGTTTAGCTCATATCCCACCAATGTGTGACTGATATAGTAAACTGCTTTTTCCTTGCCCTAAGCAATTTGTTGTGCTAAGAGTGCCCCCAGTGCTGTTGGAGTAGCTGATATGTATAGTAATAGAGGCTGATCTAGAATTGGTGGCATCAAAACTGGTGGATTCAAAAGATAATCTTTGAGTGTTTGGAAAGCCTGTTGACAGTTATCATCCCATTTGAATTTGATGTTTTTATGTAGCAAGTGCTGAAAAGGATTACACTTATCTGCAAGTTGCGCTATGAATCTTTGTATGGACTGGAGTCTACCTTGTAAAGACCGAAGTTGACTAATATTTCTTGGTGGTTGCATCTCCAAGATGGCCTTGACTTTTGCTGGATCAGCTTCGATTCCTCTTTTGGATATAATGAATCCTAGGAGCTTCCTGGAGGTTACTCCAAAAACACATTTCTTGGGGTTTAATCTTACTTTGTATTTTTCCAACCGATCAAAGATGATTGAAAGTATGTCCAAATGTGTATTTCTATCTATTGATTTGCCCAAGAGGTCATCGACATAATCTTCCACAGTTACGTGCATGAGATCATGAAAGATAGTAGTCATGGCTCTTTAATATGTAGCACCTACATTTTTTAGCTCGAAGGGCATGTTATTCCAGTAGAAAGTTCCCCAAGGACAAGTGAATGATGTTTTGTGTTGATCCTCGGGTGCGATCCTTATTTGATTATAACCAGAGAATCCATCTATCAACAATAACATTTCATGACCTGCTATGAGATCGACAATCAAGTCAATATTTGGTAATGGGAAGTCATCCTTTGGACAAGCTTTGTTGATGTCTCTGAAATCTGTACATATTCTGATGCTACGATCTGGTTTACTAACAGGCACTAAGTTGGAGATCCATTCAGGATAATCAATTGGGTGTATGAATCCGACATCCAATAATTTCTCAAGTTCTGCTTTGACTAGTAATGCCACTTGTGGATGCATCTTTCTTAATTTTGGTTTCACTGGTTTTGCCCCCGAATTAACTGTCAAATGATGCATTACCAAATCTGGATCTAATCCAGGCATATCAACGTATGACCAGGCAAAGTTGATTTGTCGTTCTTTGAAGAAACTTATGAATTTTGACCTTTCTGACTCTGTCAACGATTGAGCCAGGAATATGTTGTGTGGAACCTCTTCTGTACCAATGTTTGTTTTTATAGTCTCCTCTACCAACATGGATGACTTTTCCTCATATGATGCTGGGAGAATGTCGAGCCTTCCATCTTCGGGTGCCTCAGAGAGGTTTTTTCCCTCAGATACGTCCTTTCTTTTTACTTTTTTGGGGTCAGACAGCGCCACCGTGTGGTTTTCGCCATAAGACCCTTGGTTTGTTCTTATTTTCACATTTTTGCGACTGGAAGGTCCGACACCCTCACCAAAATATGCCACGCTATTGAGTTCTATAGTGTATCCCGCTTTATGGTCCCCAGGAGGAAGATCATCTCGTATGCCAAGATAGTCAATAAAAGCTTCATCATTTTGGAATGTGTCAAACTGTGCAGGTCCTTCATGATCCCAGTCAATGAGTTGGTGGTGAACAAGGGGAAGGCCTTTAATGTCTTCGAAGTTAGCGGGACTAAGAGTGAAGATGCAGTTATATTCGGGTATGTCAAGGTAATTATCAAGGTCATCGATGGCACTCTCCTCATCAGTCTCGATCGCAAACGAATCCAAATTATCATCGCTAGTAGCGCATTCTGGGACAGGTGTTCTCATCCTATGTGATTTCAACCTAGGACCTTGAGACAAGGACTGTGTGGAATCCTCATGGGTTGTTTATTGACCAACTTTGAATTTTTTATAAAATTCCTCTTCTTCTGTGGGTTCATCTGGCTCTCTGAATATCTTGGTGAGCTCGTAGTCACTGGAGGATTTGTCTGAACCCCATTCCCATTCGTTGGAGTCTGTGGAATAGCGACCCTCTTGTTGAATTTTGGCAGCTTTGATTTGTAAGGCTTCTTCTGTCCTTTGAGTGTGGACCTTGGAAGTCAAGAAACCAAGTCCTTTCGAGCGTTCCTTTTTGAAAGTCAATTCAGGTTGTAAAGGTTCAATGATGCCTTCCTTTCGTAACCCCAGATGACTTTTTCCATCATACCCGAATTTTTGTAGGATCTTGAAACCTTTGCCATATTTCTCACATGGTAGACTGATGTGATCTTGTGTATCATTTTCAATATCTTTGTAAAGCATTTTGTATAAGTCGTCCTCTTCTAGTTTGCCCCATCTTTGAAAGGTAGTAGGGTCCCATTTAAGTACAATGATGGATACTTGCTTATTAGGATGTGGTCTTCCATATTCTTTTGGTGAACTCATGACTTGTCGTAAGTACATGGTCTGATTTAAAGTGTATTCCCCCATGCCCTTGTCCTGAAATTTTCCTTTAAGCTCACCTTGTTTTGATGTCGAAGGTTTTAATGACTCAGGATCAATGTATGCCAAAGAAGGAACAACTTCACGATTACTGGGAATGATGGTCTCAATTTTTGATCTCAGGTTATTGCAGTATATGAACGGATTAGGATCACCGTTAACTGTTACCTCCACTCCATTGTGAGGAAACTTAATGCATTGGTGATATGTAGATGGGACTGCCCTCATTTCATGAATCCAAGGACACCCTAGCAATATGTTGTAAGTGAGATCTAGATCTAGGACTTGACAAACCACATCCTTCATAACTGGCCCAATTCTGAGAGGTAAGGTGACTGTGCCCTTGGATGAACGTTCTTCATCATCATATGCCTTGATAGTGATTTGATTTGTAGAATTCATAGCTTTATCAAAATATCCCAATTGTTTAATTGTGCTCAATGTACAAATGTTTAGACCAGCTCCTCCATCTATCAGGACTTGTTTTATTCAATGTTTGCGTATGAAGGCTTCAATGTGTAGTGGTGCATTATGTGGCTGACTTACGGAGGCGTCATCGGCTTCTATGAATGTAAGGGAATGTGGAATGGAAAGGTATCCCACCATGGCTTGAAACTGGTCCACGTTTAGATCAGTAGGAACGACAGTGTCTCTCAAGATTTTGTCAAGAATAGCTTTATGTGCGGGGGATATGCGTAAAAGTTCAAGGATGGAGATGAGCGCGGGTGTTTTCCCTAATTGTTCTACAAGGTCATACTCAGGCTTGGTTGATGAAGATGGGGTGTTTTTGGCTGGAGCACCTTGCAAAGTGATTTTACCTCGATGGGTTGTAACATGACATTCAGAGGTAGGTTCGGAAGAAGATCCAACACCTTTTAGGACAATCTTGGGTCTCCGGGTAGAATTCTCAGGGTTTTTGTCCTTGATGATAATGGTAGAAACGTAATTGTCCATCGAAATGTGATTGATAGTTGAATCATAGTTATAGGTTGCTTTGGTATAGTTGGTTTGGTCATCTGTGGCTTTAGCTTTTCCCTTGTCATGTTTTGGGAATGGTTCTTTAAACATCTCATGTTCTTGATTGGATGAGAGTCCCTCAATCTCAATGTCACCTCTATCAATGAGATCTTGTATGATGTTCTTCAGTCGATGACAATTTCCTGTCTTATGATCCTTGCTCTGACAAAATTCACAATAGTCATCATCATTCCACCAATTTGGTTTAACCTTTGGTTCATATGGAGGAAAATCTGGAATAGTGATTACCTTGTTTGCCACTAGCTTTTTGAAAACTGACTCAAGTGGTTCTCCCAATGGAGTGTACTTCCTTCTTGATTTAGAAGTTGTTTGAGTATTCACCTGATTGTTTGTAGAGCTTGATCCGGAAAAAATGAATTTGGGTCACACTGTATTGGCATCCACCACACCATCATTGACTGTGTTCTTGTTTTTATTCTAAAATCTTGGCTTGTCTTTTCCTTAAAGTCATCTTTGTTTTCCTTGAATATCTTAATGACTCCTTGTTCAATTAGGACCTTTTCTGTCGCTAAGCCTTTTTCAATGACGTCCTTGAAGGTGGAAAAACAAGCTTTCCTTAGATCATAGCCAATGTCTTTGTTAACATTTTGGGTGAACATCTCTACCATTAGTTTTTGTGGAATTTCACAAGAGCATCTACTGGCTAGATTTCTCCATCTTTGTAAAAATGATGCAAAAGACTCTCCCTCTTTTTGCTTGGTGTTGCACAAAGTAGTGACTGATATGTCTGGTTCTATGTTGTAGGAGAAATGTTGAATAAATGCCTCTACTAAGTCACCCCATGACTTAGTACCAGGTGGAAGTTGGGAGAACCATTCCATAGCTTGATCGCCTAGGCTCTGTGGGAATAATCTCATCAAATATGTCTCTTCTACTGCTACGTCAATGCAAGCTGTGAAAAATTGTCTTATGTGTGGCTTAGGATCCCCTTTTCCTCTATACTTATCAAAATTAGGTGTCATAAAGTGTGTAGGAAATGGAGGCATTGGAATGCTCTTGTCAAATGGATAAGGACATATGTCTCTCATTGTGTATGTTGGCTTTGGTGTATTTATGTCCTCCATTTTCTTTTGTAAGTCCTTGATTTGTTGCTCCAAATTGCTCTTAGGTGGAGATCAACTTCTTGGACCATACCCTATGCTTGAGGCGCCAATTGCAGGAGGAGCATGTTGCATATATGGATGATATTGATCATACACATGTTCATATGAAGGAGGTCTATAATGATGTTGTGTATATGGACCACTTGGTATAGATTCATGTTGAGGAATGCCATATCTATTTTGTCCATGTATACCATACTCTACAGGCATGTCATGTTCTAATGTGTTGCCCCCAAATTTGACACGGGGCTTCCTTGTGTCCAAATTTTGAGCATGCCTTTGAATATCCAATTGCTTTGGTGGTTGATCCTTAGCGTTGATATGTGATTGAGCATATTTCTCTACATAAGACTTCCATAATGGTCTGCGAAGGTGAGTATCATATGCTTGACCATGTGTATGTGGGACCTCTGGTTTTTGAAACAAAGATGATGGTGATTCAAGTACCATATGTGGTCCTCTATTTCCTCCACTATTAGGCCTTCTTTGATCCATGTTGGAGTGAGTTTTTTGCAAAAGCCGATTTTCCATTATTTGAGACATGTCAAAATCATGAGGTATCTTGGCTCCACTTTGTGCCATCATTTGTAAGAAGTATTGTCTATCTCTCCCCATTATTTCCTCAATCAGTCGATTGAAGCGGGGGTCCATAATGGATTCTTCCACATCTGCTGAATGTACGGAAAAGTTGTCCATATTGTCATTGTGTGTATCATTGTTGTTTGTAGTGTCCATGTTCTCAACATTTGGAATGTTTCTATAGGCATCCATGTCAGGTAATGTGTTATGATCAGTATTGAAAAAGACATCATTGTCATACTCATAGACACTCATGTTTGCGGACTCTTGAGCCTCTTTAGTTTCTCTCCTAGATTTTTGAAGACGAGTTTCAACCATGAACTAGGTATTGACCAAAATGTGTTGGACTAGATGAAAATGGAAAAAAGTATGGAAGACCAAGAAATGGATGGAATGTAAATGAATCTGAGGTGTACTTGCAATGTCCAAAGTGTAAGACCAAGTATGTATGTAGTAGAGTAGGTGTGACTTCCAAAGAGAGGATAGTTTCTCTTGATGAGGTAAGTTGACCTTGACTCTAAGTAAGACCAAATGAGACCCAAAGGTGAGAGACCTTGATGAGGGACCACTTAGCAAAGTGTTGTTGTATGTAGTGTGTTGACTAAGTATGATGAGGACAAGCAAGTGACCTTTTGACTCAAGTTTAGATAGATGTGAATGTAATGTGAGGTGTGAAGCAATGATGGATTGTGTGAGACCCAAAGACAGGTTGAATGCTAAATGAAACCTGGAGAAATAACCTAGGAAACTCAAGAATTTCGAAACTGACTGTGTTTGTTTGCTGGACTATAACAGTTTTTTTTTTTTTCAATTCTGATCACAGACGCTCCTGTATACTGCACAGACGCGATTTCCTGACACAGACGTGGTTCTGTTTAACACAGACGCGTTTCTAAGATTTTTGTAAAATGCACTGTTGATTCTGGAAACACAGACGCGTTTCTACCCTTCACAGACGCGGTTATACAACACAGATGCTAGTATGTCCGACACAGACGCGTTTCTACAAAATTTGTGCAATTTTTTCCAATCTGTGAAGTTGTTTTGTTGTGATCAAATCTGACTATTTGACTGTTTTTCATGACAAGAGGACACAGTGTTGATGAAGACCCAATGTTTGCAAGTGTCTAGACTAAAAAATGACTCCTAAAAAAAAGTGTGTTGTTTGATGTAAAAATGTTTTGCATACACTTGAAGACACAAAAGACACAATGTTTTGTTGTTTGGTCTTGAATGTTCTGAATGTTTAAAATAAGTCAAGCACAATTCTTATGGCTGGCCAAGACAATAGTTGTTGATCCCACATGGGGTTTTACCCCCGAGGCTACGCTATTCAGAGCGGATACTTAGATGCTTGACCTCACTGGCTCCACCGTCGGCACTCACTTCTCGGGTCAGCCAAGCATCAGTCTCCACGAAAACTCCCCGTGGCGAACTTTGTATCTCTACTAAGAACCGTATGTGTGTGGGCCGCTACCAGAGGTCCAACCTCCTGCCTCAACAACTAGAAGGATTTGGGCTTCTAAAACAAAAAGGTGCTAGTAAGGGCATCCGCTCGTGTGGCCATACATGCGACACTTTCAGCTCTGTAAATACAGAAGGCTCCCAGCTGGTAGGGGTTACGCCCTACAAATGATCAAATAAATTTGATCAAACGGGTTTATGGGGAGACATAGTGTCGGTATGAACTAATCAGCACACGTTATCCATAGTTTTCACCATGAATACAGTTATTTATAGTGGTTTGGAAGAAGATGGCTTTTCTTTTGCTACCACTTGAGTCGTTCTCTTCTCACTAGTAGTCCTAATGACCACACGAGAAGACAGGCCCTCTAAAGATTAAACAAAAAGAGCCTATTTCTCAAGACACAAAAGACAATGATTCAATTTTAGTGCACCAATTGAAGTGTTTGCTAGTCTATGAAAACAAGGCACACAATAAAAATCCAAAAACCCTTGCCAAGCACCTGCAACAAAGAGTTGTTAGTAGTTTGGATTGTTTCAAATAATCACCCCTTCCTGCAAGCACATAAGTTAGGTAAATTTTAAATCCAAAAGACTTTGTGAAAATAGGGGCCTTCAACAAAACGATTTTGCTTTCAAGACAAGCTGCACCAATTTCGTTAGCTAGATCTGAAAATATTAGCTCAAAATAAACTAGATTTGAAACATTAAATGCAAAACCCAAAACCAAGTCAATAAACCCAAAAAAAATTGAAACCGATGCACACAAACGCGGTTACCTTCGACACAGATGCGACTTCCTGACTCAGACACGGTTCTATGAGACACAGATGCGGCTCTAGAACCCAGACGCGACTTTTGGACACGGACGCGTCTAAAAACACCGCAGACGCGACTGAGGAACACAAACGCGGTTTCCAAAATCTGCAAAATAAAATGTTGTCGATAACATAGACGCGATTCCAGATGTCGCAGACGTGCTAGAAAATCAAAAACGTAATCCATAAGTACGCAGACGTGAAAATATCAAAATGTTGTCGAAAATGTCAGATTTGCAACTTCAAAACACAAAATCTGCAACAAGGATGTTAAATGCAAAAAGGGACAAGAGTCCCACCGGGTGTGCCAAAATGTATATGGTGAAAATGGATAACAATAATAACGATATTGAAAGGCTAAATGAATTCAACCACAAAACCCTAGCCTAACAACAACAAAGATCCACCATAACATATGAAGATTACCTAAGACAATGCAAATCAAACGAAATCACAAAGATTATACCATCACATGTCCAATAGGGTTTGGATCTTCATTCTTCCTATCTCCATTGATCTTGCTTGATATATTTGCTCTCAGATTTTATGTGCACAAGAGCTCAACAAACAATGGAATGTGGTTGCAAGTAGGATCGCATATGCCAAGTAGTCAATTGATCAAGTAGTTAGAATGATTGATTAGGGTTGATAATGAAGGAAGCATCTCCTTATATAGAAGACACTATATGAAATGGAGGGATAAGATTGAGAGGTGTAAAAGGAGGTTGGCTATGATTAGAGGGTAGGTAAAAGAAATAATAAAATAATGAAAGGGGTGGGTAGTGTAGGAATTAAGAGATGAATGACATGTGTCATGGGTAGAAAAGGTTAATGAATTAATTAAATAAATAAAGATTTATTTAATTAATAGAAGAAGTGGGATCAATTAAATAAATAAGATATTTATTTAATTTAGAAAAAGGAAAATTTAAATAAATAAATGTATTTATTTAAAAGAGAAATAAGGCTAGAAGAGGATAAATGAATTAATTAAATAAATAAAGATTTATTTAATTAATAGACGAATTAAGCTTAGATAAATAAATAAATAAAATATTTATTTAATTAGACTGGACAATTTTAGGTGTCTAGAGGGACCTTATGAAATTCAATGAGTTTTCCCTAAGGGAGTTGTTCAATTGACAACTATTGATCAAGTTAGATTCAAGCCAATAGTAAACGAACACAAATTGAAGCTATATAAGAAACCCTTGAATAAGGAAGAATGATTGCAAGCTCTTCTTCAACAATTCACAGCACCTGAATCACCCACTCCACTTGATTTTCCATCACCCTCCACTCCACTCACCCCACAAATTGAACCCATTCCACCATCACCAATAATAACAAAAGAATTTGTCCATCTTACTAATGAATCTTTTGATTCACTTGTAGTCACTACTTTTTATTTCTTGTTATTTTTCTTTATTTTAGTATCACAAGACATAATGATGGGACTTGATAGTATTCTTTAGAGGGACCTGAATCATTGATCTAGTTGCAAATACATCCATCCATTACATGTGTATTCTTCTCTTAGTTACATGCAGTCGCTCATTCATAAACAAATTTACTTTGCTTGCCACCCATTTCTACATTTCAAACACCCATCAATCCTATATTTCCACATTGTCATATGTCTGTCGTCCTGGGTGTCACCTCACAATCACATCAAATCTTTATTTGTGTCTTGCATATTGTTGGTGTAAATAATTATTCATCTTGAATATTATTACACCTTAATTAAGTTTACTTAGGAAATGCATTTCATAGTAGTTTGGGTATGAGACACTTGGGTATTTGTGCCACATTGGGATAGTGTGTGTAGGAGAATTTCCACCTTTTATGGTGTGATCTTGTTGTTACACTCTACATTCAGTGGGTGATCCACCTCATGTGGAATATCATATTGTTTCTCCTACCTACCCACACCTATTTCCTACCTACCCTTGTTTCTTATTGAGCCACATGTCATGTTTGTGTGCTCACATATCCATATAGCCTTGCCTATATAAGCAGGCTCATATTCATTGTATAAACAACAACGATTGATGATCCAGTTGATCAGTATTTTCATCTTGATAGAATACAGTTTATTTCTATCATATATTTTGTCTCTCTTATTTGTGCTTTCCATTGCCTCTTGATCTTGGAAAAATCTCACATGGTATCAAAGTTGGTCCATGTCTTACATGGTATCAGAGCCATTAGAGTGTCATTGGTTTGCTAATTAAGAGAAATTTGATGCTATTTGGGGTTGTGTATTTTGGAGTTTTCTATTGCAGGTTTTTATTGAAGCTTGATGGGTCAAATCTGAGGTTACCATTGGATTGAGGAGGTCTAAAAAAGTCAATTTTGCCTTTTGTTTCATCCAAATCAGACTTCGGAGGCCAAATCTAGAGGCATTTGAAGTTTGACACTGCGATGGAAATTTTCCAGAAATTATAATTTTGCAGACATTTTTCAAATAGCAATATCTCACTCATCCGGACTCATTTTTTCGACCAATTTTTTTTGTTTTGGGGTAGAATGTCATGATCTATATAGTGGTACAGGATTTTTCTGGTTTTTGGATACAGTTTTTTCGGAAATCGTGAAATCCCAATTTTTACAACTTTGGAGGCTTCATTTGGGCTCATATGGACTCCTTTTTAGGTGCCGTTTTTTTTTAAAGTGCATATTTTTTCATCTACTTTCATAATCTGTCATCTGTTTGCAGTGATTTTAAGTAGAAACTGTACTTTCAGTATTTGGCCATTTTTGGCATATTTGGTACTTGCATTTTTCTTGGATCTCAGTTTAGATCACTAGCCAGTATTTGTTGAAGTCTCTTAGATCTCATTTTGAGAAGTTGTAAATTGAAATAAGAAGTCCACTTTGCCTTATTTTGCAAGTGGCCCATTGTATACGCACTAAGTATAAAGTGTTAAAATCACCATTTTGGGGGGATTTCTTGATTGAGTATTTTGGGGGGGTGTCTTGTGTGATTGTGCCTCTCTCTATCTTGTATTTTTTCATTTTGGTGCTATGGGTTCTCCTAAATTTCCACTTTTAACTCCTCATAATTATGCATCATGGAAAATTAAGGCATGGAGTAAACTAATGGAAAAATGACTCATTCATTATGTAAATGAAACTATTATAGCACCACCTAATCCTAAGGTTGATCCTAATGCTCAAATTGAATGGCTTACTAAGAATGCTATGGCACTTGGAACTCTTAGAAAATATGTATCAGATGACCTTATTTTTCACATTGATAAGTGTACAACAATTAAAGAGGCTTGAGATATTTTTAAGAAATTGTATGGTCAAGTTGATGAGATTAAGGGCTACAAGCTTTAGTGAACTCACAACTTTGGATCCCAAGGATTTTGATACAATCCAAGATTATATCACAAAAGCAACTGAGCTAAGAGAAAAGCCAAAGGATTGTGGAATTGACAAAAAGGATGCTCAATTGGTTTATAACTTGTTGGACAAGCTTCCTTCAGAGTATGCAGCCTTTGTATCTAGCTTTCACACCCATAGGTTAGCTCAAGGTTCCTCATACACTTCTCCCTCATTTGATTCATTCATGGAGATGTTGATACTTGAGCAATCTAAATTGACTACGATGGGGATTCTCAAATCTTCAAAGTCACAAGCTTTGGTGGCTAACAAAGGGAATCAAAGTAATCAAGGAAAAGGCAAGAATCAAAAGCAACTTAAGTCTAAACCACAACAAGATGGAGCACAATCTTCCTCTCCACAACAAGGTGATTCACTATTATCACCTAAGAGGAAATCATATAAGGACAATCTTTTTTGTGTATATTGCAAGAAGTCGGGACATGATGAACATCATTGTTATAAGAAGGATATTGATGAGTTGAAGAATCTTCTTGAGAAGAATAGAATCAACCTACCTTCTAGAATGTCTACATTGGCTTCTTCTTCCAAGGATAAAGGAAATGATCACTCTTTTGGGACAGATAAAGGAAAGGGACAAACTCTTTGTGCTACTACAAGTCATGATTCAGGGAGATGGCTTCTAGATTCTGGGGCTTCTCATCATATGGCATCTTCACAGTCTATGTTTTCTACATTTGAGCCTTGCCACATGCCGCAGATTTTAATGGGCAATCATACATACATGGATGTGATTGGGAAAGGATCTATTGCCATTGGGGATAACTCCTTCAATGATGTGTTGTGTGTACCCCACTTGACAAATAATCTTCTTTCCATCTATCAAATCACACATGGGGCAACTAGGAAAACTGTGGAGTTTACACCTGATTCAGCTATCATTAGAGACTTGGAGAGTGGAGCTATCATTGCGACTAGGGTGGTTGATCATGCATCTCGGTTGTACTCTTTTTTAGATTTTGGTCCTATTGATAAGGTTGGTTCTTCCTATGTTGATGATTCAAATTTTGAGGAGAACTTTGGGCATTTGAACTTGGGGATTCTCACATGTGACCTCGTTCTTGAGCCTTGCATTTCATCTCCTTCTATTGATATCACACCACCTATTGCACCTGATGATGCAGCTAGTGTGACAGTGTTGCCTTCTTATGATTCAGTGCAGCAGGATATTTCATGTCTTCCAGCTTCAGTTGATTGGGATGCCTACTTGACAGACATTGCAGGTTTGTTTGTGGACTCCTACATTGCAGATTTGGGAGACACCATTCATGACATTCATCTTCTCTTTGATGAAGATGATCCTTCTTTGATTGTTGCGAGGGATAACTTTGACCCTCTTGTGCATTCTCTACATGATCAATCTTTAGAGGTTGACATGATTGTGGATACTTTTGTACAACACTTGGAGGAGGTCTCTTTATCTTTTGAGGAGACATATGAGTCTTTGGATATTGTTCTACATTCATCTCCACTAGATCTTGGAGTGCCTTTTTCAGCAGTGTGGCACAGTTTACCACCTTTGGAGGGGGTACCTTTCAACATCGGCATGGGGACACTTGAGCAGTTTTCAGAGATTCATTTCATCATGAGTTTTTTCCATACATCTTCCCTTCATGATTGGGGAGACTTCATGGATACACCTTTGGTTTTGTTTCTTCCTAAGGGGAGGAATGTTGTTCGACGTTCGTGGAGCAGTTTCTTCATACATCGAGCTTCTATCATTGGTGCAGATTCCACATTGAGGGGGGGCTTCTTAGCTTCTCTTCTTCTCTCATATGGAGGGGACTTTTTCCTCACATGGGGTTTTGTCCTTCACATACTTCTATGAGAGTTCTTTGTATCTAGTTTTCATCTCTCTTTTGGGGGAGGGTTTTTTTCCATTGGGTTTTTCTCTTTTTCCCCACTTTGTGAGAGATTTCCTTGCATTGGTTTTCATGCATTTGCATTTGTACATAGGTACCTAACATGGCCTCGTAGCCGGGACCCATCTTGCATTGCTTAGTTGCATTGTAGACTTAAGTGCATTTCCCTAAGTTGCACTTAAGGGGGGGTGTTGGTGTAAATAATTATTCATCTTAGATATTATTACACCTTAATTAAGTTTACTTAGGAAATGCATTTCATAGTAGTTTGGGTATGAGACACTTGGGTGTTTGTGCCACATTGGGATAGTGTGTGTAGGAGAATTTCCACCTTTTATGGTGTGATCTTGTTATTACACTCCACATTCAGTGGGTGATCCACCTCATGTGGAATATCATATTGTTTCTCCTACCTACCCACACCTATTTCCTACCTACCCTTGTTTCTTATTGAGCCACATGTCATGTTTGTGTGCTCACATATCCATATAGCCTTGCCTATATAAGCAGGCTCATATTCATTGTATAAACAACAACGATTGATGATCCAGTTGATCAGTATTTTCATCTTGATAGAATACAGTTTATTTCTATCATATATTTTGTCTCTCTTATTTGTGTTTTCCATTGCCTCTTGATCTTGGAAAAATCTCACATGGTATCAGAGTTGGTCCATGTCTCACACATATCACCTCTACATGATCTCATCTGTAAGTACAAGTGCTTTCAAGTTCTTTGTAGCACAATATCAAGTACGATCCACAATGAATTGCATTTATGACATCTTTAGTAATTATCGTGTTTATTATTTTGCATGCTATATTCATATCCATATGACATTATTATATATTATTTATAGTTTTTTCCTTATTCTCTTTCCTTACTCGCATTTGAGGACACATGCGAATTTAAGTTGGGGGAGGGGGATGTGATGTGATTGTTGTCATCTTATCATTATACAATCATTTGGAAAGTGTATCCATGTCATTATTGTTTATTGTGCTTGTTTAGTAAGGGGAAGGTGATGCGACTAGTTGTGTGCACTCATTTCTCATTATCATAAGTTTACGACTATTAAAATCAAACACTCGTCTAAAACTTGTCAGACTTGTGTGAATAATGTCATTGTTGTCATTGATGTCAAACCAGTTATCCGATTTGGTCCAGATGGTATATGCGAATGATATATGCAAATGGTATGTGCAGATGATGTGTGCAGTTTTGGTATTGCTGGAAGACAGGTGTGTATGATATATGATGCAGTAAGGTGAAGATAATCTACTGGAGTCACTTCTGAAAGATCCTCATCTCTAGAATCCTGAGTTAAGCTTATCAGTTGTGTGATCTGACATTAGTTATGTCAGTTGTATCTTTCATGTTTTGTGGTTTGGTATGTGTGGTATTTGTATTTTGGAGTTTAGAGTTGTTGTGCTTAGAGTTTTGTGCTTATGGGTTCATATCTATAGGACCGATTGACCCTTGTTCTATTCCAATAATTAAGGAATGTGCATCAGTGAATGAATTGTATAAGGGAAGTGTGTAGAGATCTTGTGGAGGCTGACTTGGTTATCATGTTTTTTATTTAGGTTTTATTGGATAAAGTGTGTTGTTCCGAGCAACATATTACTTGTGCTTGGCCGACATATTATCCCGATGTGCAAGCTTTCGAGTATATATATGTGTGTAAGTGCATTTAGAAGCATGAGATGGATAATGAGTGAATGAGAAGTGAAAGATAAAGGTGCAGTGTGTGGAGTGTGAAGTGTGGACAACAAAGCAGTTGCAATAGATTTAGAGTGCAGACAACATTACAGTAAACCTTTACCGGATTTGCTGCAGGTGTTAGTGGATAGTGGTATAGAGATATTTTACCGTATCTATTGTAAGTTTTGTGAGTAGTGATCTGAGCTTAATCTGGAATTGATTTCATGCATTTAGAGATGCAACTTTCCTCGGTTCATTTTTATCTATTGCAATGAGCATTCTAGTTGTGAGTTACTTTTGTAACTTGGCAATGAGCCACCCCTTTTGTAAACATCATATAACTAGTTATATTATCTTGAGAGTTAACACTCTATGTGGTTTTTCCCATTTGGGTTTTCCGCGTATAAAATCTGGTGTTCCATTTGTGGTTGCGTTTTCATGTTTATGTTGCATTTGTTATTTCATGCTAATGTGCTTAATTGATAAATTTGATACATCAGTAAAAGGTCCAAAATTTGTGAAAGTTTTAGATTTTGTGGGAATATTGATTCACCCCACCCCTCTTAGTATTCTGGTCCTTTTAGCCAATCTAGTAATTGGTATTAGAGCTTTGGTACCTTGCTTGAAAGCTTAACCACTTGAGGGAGATACTTGTTGGTTGAATCATGGTATCGATGAGTATGACCACAAAATTTCAGTTGGATGAGAAATTGCAGGCAACCCTTGAAGATTTGGAAAGTGTTGAATCTGAGAATGAGGAATTGAAAGACAATTTGAAGGTAGCAAATGAATGTGTGTAGAAGCTGAGAGAGCCAATCCGGAAATTTGAATTGAGGCATAAGGAAGTTAAAAATTAGTTGAAGCAAGCAAACGAGTCTATTAAAGATCTAATGTAGAAAGTTGAGGAGAAAAGCAAAGTAGAGGAAACCCTTAAAGAATCAATCAAATTGAAGACTAAAGAATGTGAGAAGTCAGAGCAAGAAGTGAAGAAGTTGAAGGCAGAAAATAAGGTTCTTGATAGCAGTAAACTCCTTGAAGAATTGATCAATATGCAGAAAGCTCATTTGGACAAGACGAGACTTGGATTGTAGCCCGATGAAAGTTCAAATTAGAATGACAAAGACAAAAGTAAAGAGGTTAAGATAGAAGTTGAGAAGAAATCAGAAGATGCAAGCAAGACTCGAAATCAAAGTATTAATGCAAGAAGGCCACCGGTTCAGCAACCTAATGCACAAAGGTACCCATCATTCAATGGTTACTGTTTTCAATGCAATAATTTGGTCATAAGGTTGCAAACTGTAGAAGCACTCAATGTTACAATTGCAAGAGGTTTGGTCATAAAGAAAATTACTGTAAAAATCACGCTATAAGTCAAAATCATAATCTGGTTAGAGCAAATAAGGTGAATAATAACTTTCGTTTTGGTCATAAAGCTAATCAGTGCAGATCTAGAACACTTATGGTAAATTCAGTGAAGAAGAACATTAGTTGTTACAAGTGCAAGCAGTCTGAATATTATGCTAATCATTGTGGTAATGGAAATATGGAGAAATTTGCTGAGAAGAATGTAATGAAGGATAATGGATCAAAGAAAAAAAATAGGTTTGGAGAAAGAAGGAAGTGGATAATGGAAGCAAGCCTGGTGTATCGAAATCCAGTGCAGGCACCTCTTCCTCCAGAAACTGAGCATATTGTGTTAGCTCAGGGGGAGTTCTTGAAGAAAAATATTTGTTTCCCCCCTTCTGAACAAATCATGTCATCGATCCAGCATGACTATGGTAAAGAGGCTATTCGATAATCGGAGGTTTACGTTGACATCATCGATAAGACACTTTTTGGCGACAAAACCCTAAAAGATATTTTTGGCAAGATAAGTATCGATGTTTGAAGTCATTTTTTTATCATGTTATTAGTACTTGAAGGTGTTGTGAACAATTGAAGAGTTGTAGAGCCAAAGAGTAGAGAAAATAATCATGGAAGGCAAGATGGTCATCGGACAATCGAGCAGCAAAGAACTTCAGGTTGTGGAGAATGTATTTTTGGATGAATTTGATCCAAAGAAGATTAGAAATGTGGAAAACAGTCTGAGTGATGCATATTTGTAGAGAATCAAGGAGTTAGAGCATAAAGGACTAAATCTATGGACATAATTTCCTTGGTTTGATGATGAGGAAGTGATCAGAGTGATCCTTAATCATGTGCTGAATGACAACATCATGTTGGGTAAACCCTATCTAATCACGGAGGAGATTATCTTGGATATTACTGGTTTGTGTGATAATGGAGTCATTCCGGTTAAGAAATTAATAAAGAATAAAGAGGTTGAAACCCTAACTAACGTAAGAGGCGATCATCGAGCGTTAATTATCAACAAAATCATCAATCCTGTTGTGAGGTGCGTTGCATATGGCATTTCCTACAAGATCTATTTTAGAAATAGGGAAGGTGCAACTTCAACTATTACAGTTTGCTTAACACATATGCTTGTTATGGAAGATAGAATGTTTGACTTGTGTGAATTGTTAAGGGAATTATTGTTAGAAAACATTGAGATGTCAAAAGAGCAGAATTACCACTTCCAGTTTGGATCATTACTTGTTTTCTTAGCTATGTATTTTCTGGGATCCCTTCCGGCTAAAGAGAATATGATATGGGATTCTGGTGTTCCAATTGCAAGGCAAATATTTAGATATTTGAATAGTTTGGACAAGAGAGAAGATGCATGCAATGTTTATTTCAAATCTTTCTTGGATATGTGGAATGTTGGTATGGTATCCCTTGCTATCGGACCTACTAAAAGAGGTTCTTCCTCCGATAAGAGGAAAAGGAGAGAGTTTGTGCATATCAGTGTCCCAAAATCTATGAAAAGAAAGAAGGATCAAAAGGAAAAAGATATTGTAATAATTGAGGATTTGAAATCTCCTAAGGGATAGTTGGCTATAGTAGAGAGGGAAGCAAAAGAATCAGATGATGAATCTAACTTGTTGGAAATCATTGGCAGTGCAGAAGGAATGAAGAAAATTGGTAAGATGTGGTTGGCTTTTGTTGAGTCAAATAGAATTGAAAATGTTCTAATAAAACATTTGGTTCAGAATAGTGTAAAAATAGAAGATGTGGGTAATATGCTTCTACAATCTCTATGTGAGATTGTTAAGGAGAAATTGACTGAGCACCTGTCAATGCTTAAGTTTCAGAAGAAAAAGCTGATAAAATACATAGTTTATGGAAAGATTGCAATGATGCAAAAAGAGCCCCATCCATATGCATTGATAAGATGAAAGATTGTATTCGCAATGCTAGCAGAATCTACAAGTATTGTCTTTAATGGCCAACAGATACAGTGAAGCATAAAGCAAAAATCGATGTTGTAAAGGATGAATTAAGTTCCTTGGGCAAGACATTTGATTTTCTGAGTGGCGAGGATGGAGAGCAAAGGAAAAAGATAAATAATCTTTAGGCTGAATTACTGGTTCTGCAAAGATAAAGAGAAGATTTTGTAAGTGTTTGTTGGAAGGTGAAGGAAATTTTTGAGGCAAAATAGGAGCATTTTTCAACATTGCTCAATAGTACAGTTGAATATGAGCAAAATCTATCTACCTCAAACAACTTTTCCCATGCTATTGATTTATTGGTAGAGCGCAAGAGTGTGTCAGTTAGCATTAAATTGGTTGTGAATTCTTGGCAGGTTCTTCTTTTGGAACTAAAGGAGAAGTACAAGCTAATCTTTCAGAAGAAGAGTGGTTGAGAGTTCTTTTAGGTTGGCACACAATTTTGACATTCCTTTTTACAGTTGAAAGCATTTTTTCTCTCGTTCTTTTCTTTTTCATCGAAGGCATCCTTAGTCCTTGATGTCAAAGGGGGAGAGAGGCATATGGAGAAAGGTAATGGAGTAATAAGGAGTTATATGAATTATGGGGAGTCATATGTAGATATGTTTTGTCATCCATGACAAAGGGGGAGATTGTCTGACTTGTGTGAATACTGTCATTGTTGTCATTGATATCAAACCAGTTATCCAATTTGGTTTGGATGGTATATGCAAATGATATATGCAGATGGTATGTGCAAATGGTATATGCAGTTTTCGTATTGCTGGAAGACAAGTATGTATGAGATATGATGCAATAAGGTGAAGGTGATCTACTGGAGTCACTTTCAAAAGATCCTTATCTCCAAGATCCTGAGTTATACTCATTACTTGTGTGATCCGGCATTAGTTATGTCAGTTGTATATTTCATGTTTTGTGGTCCGATATCTATGGTATGCGTGGTATTTGTATTTTGGAGTTTGGAGTCGTTGTGCTTATGGGTTCAATTGACCCCTGTTCTATTCCGGTAATTAAGAAATGTGCATCGATGAATGAATTGTGTAAAGGAAGCATGTAAAGATCTTGTGAAGGCCGACTTGGTTATCATGTTTTTTATTTAGGCTTTATTGGATAATGTGTTGTTCTAAGCAGCATATTACTTGTTCTTGGTCAACATATTAATCCCGGTGTGCAAGCTTTTCGGTATATATATATGTGTAAGTGCATTTAGAAGCATGAGATGGATACTGAGCAAAAGAGAAGTGAAAGATAAAGGTGCAATGTGTGGAGTGTGAAGTGTGGATAGTGAAGCGGTTGGACTAGAGTCAAAGTGCATACAACATTGCAGTAATCCTTTACTGGATCTGCTATAGGTGTTTGGTTTGATAGATCAGTGTTGCAGTAATCCTTTACTGGATCTGCTACATCCTTTACTGGATTTGCTACCAAATCTGCTACACGTGTTAGTAAATAGTGGTACAAAGATCTTTTATGGGATCTGTTGTAAGTTTTGTGAGTTGTGATGTGAACTTAATCTGAAACTGATTTTATGCATTTGGAGATGCAACTTTCCGAAGTTCATTTTTATCTATTGTAGTGAGCATTCCGACGGTGAGCCACTTAGCCACCAATTTTGTAAACACCATATAACTAGTTATATTATCTTGAGCCACCAATTTTGTAAACATTATCTTGAGAGTTAACACTCTCCATAGTTTTTTCCCATTTGGATTTTCTACGTATAAAATCTGGTGTTCCATTTGTGGTTGTGTTTTCATGTTTATTCCACATTTGCTATTTCATGTTGATATGCTTAATTGATAAATATGATATATTAGTAAAAAGGTTTGTGAGAAAGTTTTAGATTTTGTGGGAATACTAATCAAGCCAACAAAACTATAAGTTATACACAATTATTCCTTAAAAATGCATATAGGCTGAAAGGAGAATTTGCATTTGCAAATAGTGATTGTAAAGGTCGCCAAATTTTGGTAATTAGTTGGGAATGGAAGATACTGAGTAGAATTGGTGATTTTAGGGAAGAACTAAGAAATTTGATTTTTCTCTAAGTTGAATAGAGTTTTTTACACACAGAAGGGAGGTTGAAGCGTGTTAAAGATAAGAACTCCACAAGAAATTGAAGGATGGGTGGTGACCTAATAAGGAGGGAGCCTATAGATCATACTATGTTGCTCACTAATATGGATTCCATTCCGTTCTTTAAAAAGTTAGGTTGGATACACTATTGTCTGCGTCTAACAAAGTACAATGAAGAAATGACAAGGGAATTTGCAGCTACATTTTCAAATAATGAGCTAATTGTCAAGGGACTGGAAGTAGATGCCTTCGAAGCTACCATTTCAAAGGTCAATGGTCTTCCACAAATATGAGAGAAATTTCCTGCATCTCTAGACCCTCTGTCAACTAGAGCAGAATTTTCCTTCCCTAATGAGGTCTTTATCTCAACAACACAAGGTACAGAATGTTTGTCTCTTCCCCCATTATGGTGAATAGTATACTTTCGATTATTCAATATTTCACCTGTTAGGAGAGGCATTTAATGTTATGAACAGTTTATTTTAAGTTGTTGAGTCATTTGAGACACAATAGGCTGGTGAATATACCTAATTATTTACATCACATGCCCACCATCATGGCTACAAAGTATAGAGAGAAGAGGAAACTTACCTCTCTGTCTCACCACTGCCTTGTTTTTTTACTAGTTGAAAGAAGCCTATCTCTGCAATTTCCAAATGTAACATGGGATGAATTCAAATAATGGGATAATATTCACAATAGATTGTTGAGGAATGTTGCAGAACCTAAAAGGAACGAGGAAGAACAAGCACCTAAGTATGAAGAAGTTGATACCATAGCGAGTGAGTCATTAAGGGTTAATAGGAATAATTCGAATCTATAATCTAGTTTGAAAGCTCTCAATGAAAGTTTATTCATAATAAAATGAAAATAAAAGCTCTCAATGAATAAAGAGATTCTATAAAAAATTTAACAGATTTAAATTAAATCAAATTAATCAGATTTCTAGTCTATAATATTTATTACATAAGATTTATGAAATCAACTGTACAGAATTATTCTACATCATTGTTTCATATCACACTATCATTATAATGATAAAGAACAGCTGAAAGAGAAACTTAAATGAATAAACTTCCAAATTTGAGAGATACTAACCACCTTAAACCTGTAAATCCCAAACTACTAGAAACTCAAGGAATTTAGTTATGCCACTTAAACGTTGTGTGAATTAACTTGCGTAATTAAACAAATTAGATTTGGGCAATTACGGAGCTTATTAGGAACTTACAGATTGTACCATGCAAGATTACATACAAATTTAATATGATATTGAGGGAACTAAGAGGGGTGTTAATCCTAAATTTGACAAGGACGACTACAAAACGCAGGGGTATGACCACCATACAAGTTCTAAGCATCAAAGAATTACTGAGTCTGAAATGAATTTGCAAGTCCTGATCAAATGAAAGCCAATAGCCCCTACAACAATACATTCACCAAGAGACAATATGAACCACCGCCCATTCAATATTATACCTTGGAAAAAAGTGGACGTGAGTTTTGGAAGAAATGAGCAGAGTTTCTAGAACAGGGATTCAAGTCAAGACACTAATTTAATAGTTTGACTGACGCACCACCTATCAGTTTCTCCCACTCTCTTAGCAAAAGACCTTCGATGTTATTGGCATGTTTTGGCTGTCCATTCCATTTCCTATACTATTACCTACTATAAAATTCCTGAATTTTTGTAAAATACTCTAGCAGATTTTGAAACCACTAAGCAGAAGGCGGACAAGTTTATGAATAAGATTAGAGAACTCTAGAAACTATGGCACATCCAGAACTGCAAGATTTTCAATCGTGGCTACTGTAATGACAGTTCAATGAGAAACTTGTTGCAAGAGTTGTTGCAAGAGGGCTTTTTCATATTACAAGTTTCAAAAAAGAACCATCTGCAAACAAAAAGGGACAACTACGTGGTTCTTGCGGTTGCCTACCCACCCAACTATTGCAAAGAAACCATTACAACATTCAAACCTTTTACTAGTTGGTACTGGTATCAAGATTTAATGAATATAGAGAAGTTGTAGTTGCGATTGTTTTATACTGGTTCAAACAGTATAGACTAAGATATATCCTGCTAATTGTGCAAGACAATAATGGGATCCAACTTCAAAGACGCAGGTTTCGCCAAAATGCAGGAATAATGATTATCCTACGATATCTAGGTACTTCAAATCAAAATGTTCGTTAATAAAAGCTGTTGCTTATAGAAATTGTTTTCTACAATAGAGATCTTCGCAGCCTTAACAGTAAAGTTACAGTCTAATACACTCGTATTATAGTCTTATGTGCCATTGATCAGTCTATTTTGGTTTTCAAGTAAATCATGTAACATTCTTAATTGTTTTATTTTGAATTTTCCAACGGTTGTGGCATATTTACATCTCTTCTAGCTGCATATAAGTATTGTACTTATAAAACTTGAATTTGGTAGTAAAGAACCAGGGAGGAATTTGAATGCTTAATGATGTAGAATTTCTTCTTCACACGGATGTTAATGTTTGATATATTTTTAAAAAAAATAGCTCTGGACAAGAAGGGTAGCCTTTTAAGCGAAGAGGACAAAGAGTCAATGATGAAGTATGTGCTTAGCAAACTAAACAGCTAGATTGCAGTGATTCATAAAGGTACCCTAACAAAGAGAAAATTTTGGGTTAATGTATTTCCAAGTGGCATTATGATAGCACCATTTTAAGGTTATTAGTGGTAGTTGGAAACCATAGTCATAATAGTAAGATAAAAATATGACCCAATTTTGATACCGCGAGTATTGTTTTGCAACAGCATAATCTTGAATTGTAGATATAGATTGGTCAATGAACAAATGACTCTCAACAACCCTTCCTTAAAAGAGGTCTGAACTCATTTTCTACAATTCCCGCCCTGCAGTTTTCCAATACTTGTTCTCCATAGCATTCCCTCTTCTTACGATTGTAGCATTGGACATATATCTTCATACTTCAAAAAGGTCATGTCCAGCATATCTTTCCCTTCCTCCTGGTTCTCGTATACCAGGAATCCATTCCTGATTACGAGTACATGAAACTGAAAAGACCCTCCACTTAAAGATAACCCAAACATTCAAGCAAAATTCCCAGCACCTATCGCCTCTCTTACATGATATATACCCTCGTAATCAGCTCTTTTACTCTTTACAACAGCAATCCATTTCTTAAGTAATTCTCTCCTCATGATTAACACCATGCCACTTTTAATAAATTAAGATTGTCCAAAAATGGTAATAACAATTGATAAAGCGTGACCCAAGTCGAAATCATAACAAGACATCCAAGGTGCACATTTGTAACAGAAAATAGCCATGTTGATCAGAAACCGCAATGCCAAGATAATGCCCTCACTGCACTGTGTAACAACCCATACCTTTTCAAATGAAGAATAGGTTGCTCCTGGGATCAAGCACAACAATGGCCAGGAAATTCCCCCAAATAACCCAGCAGTGGTTATCATAACATTGCGAATCCATCAGCCAAATGCACATGATGAGATTCTAATACGAGGATAGCCATTAGTCCCAACAAAAACTGTGGCATATAGAGTTAAAAATCCCAAAAAACACCCCAATTACCTGAATCAGACATGCAATAAGTTGTGGGCAATTAAATAGCCAAGAACATAAGGTTGCTTTATACTAATAGCCAATAACCCAATGATAGATATTAAGGTTGTAGTGAACAAAGTCAACAATCCAATATTTCCATAATAAGACTGCTAAAGCAAATAGCCAACGACCAACAACCTAATGAACCACTATGAGTATGACGTTGTGGCATACAAATGCCCATAGTAAACAGATAGCTAACAACATTACCGAACCAACAAATAGCCAACAAGACAATTTTATATGTGGAATGAGGTGGAACCGACAGCCAGTTACCTAAGGGATGTAGCTATGTCACAATAACTTTAAATGTTACTCTATACCCAACAAATATAAATGATATGGATAAAATAACCACTAGACTACATTAATTAGATCATAGAGAGATTGCACACAGATAAAAACGCACAACCTACTAATCAACAAATATCACGAGCCTCCTAAATCTGGCCTATACAAACCAAATTTTCAATTCTCATTCTCTGCAAATCATAAGTATCATCCGCCTTTCTCTGAACAACCAAACAAAGTATGTTAACTCATGCATACGCCTCTTTTACGAACCAGACTTCTTGAGTTTTTCTTAAGTTCATAACGCATATGGCTTACTCATCTTAAATCTTTCCGCACAGAAATAAAAAGGTGAACGATCCATAGGACAGTTTACTTACAAATAAGTCATAATTTTCCTCAAAAGCACCCACTGATTATTCACCTTTATTTGAAATTATCAGATATTAAAACCAGCAAACAGGAAATGCTTTACACCTAGAAGCCCACTAAAAAAATTTCAAAACAAACATGCAAACAAAAAACCTTGCATATTGAAGTGCAATAAATGCATGTTTCCTGCTAATCCAATACCATACAGAAAAACATACACCTTAATCAGACCAAAAGTTCCAAGAAAAGCGTACACCTTTATCAGACTAAAATAATTCACAGGTTGTCTGCTGAACCAACCAGACCCAGAACAACAGATTCAGAATAATAAAGTTTGGATCATCAAATGGCAAATCAGTCCAAGTGTTGGATAATAACTTTATATTCATCACAATCCATGTGCTCCATAAATTAAAGTGGAGCACAGACAAACAAACCGGAAATAAAAAAACATAAACCCTGTAACTTCTTTTACACTCTTTATTCTTGCAAATCATCAAAATTACCGATTGATAAAAACAAAGATGTCTGAAAGCGATATACATATAGATTCAGAAAGAATGTAGCTATGATATATAATCATTTTTTAATATCATTTGCTTTAATTCCTTTTCATCACTATCAGAATCGATCTCTCCGACCAAAAAATAAATAAACAGAATAGAAAAAACAAGCACTGAGTGAGTTAAAAAAAACAGCTACCATGGACCAGAATTTGAGCAAATGCATCTTCTATTCAGAAGCGAAAGAAAGACCCAATGCCTTCACTCGTCGATGTCTTCCTTACAAATAGGGTTTATCCACCATAAACCCTAATTGCCACCATTACCCTAAATTACCTAAGATTTATATTTATACAGAATGGAGACTTATCTAAGGGCTAGTGAATTCTTCTCGATGACTAAATCTTGATTTCTGCTAGATTAATGATTCTTTCTAAGCCCACTAATTTTTTTTTAAATGTAAAATGTTTATTTCTTCATAGATGAGTTCATTTAGCAGCAATAATAATTTGATATTGAGATAAAAGCACTTTCACAAATATAACTATGATTAGTATATATGCTTACAATAAATATTTATTTTTATATTAAAATCAGTAAAATAAGGGTGTTAATCTTTTATACTAATACTCTATATTCTTTATATTAAGCCTATCCACAACATAAACCGCTATCAAAAATCATAAAGAATCTTAATCATATAACTAAATAAATATTTATAATGATGAGTAAATGAATTTTAGTAAAGAATCTTTGGTAATTTAGTAGAAATTGAGTTTGTTTTTTTATGATAAATAATTGGTAACATTGGTGGTGAAGTGATTTGCTAGTAGAGCATAAATTGATTAGTTGATTTATGAATGTTAAAAATATAATTTTGATAATTAGTTAAAAAAAAGTAAATATTGATTATTGTATAATTGACAATGACCAAGCAATTTTATTTGGCTAGTGAATATCATTTAATACAATATTTAAAGTATTGTATTAATTAAAATTGTAAGAATGTAATAATTGTAACATTATAAACAACACCTTGTTTTGCTACTTTTTAATCAAAAACATTATAAACAACATTGTGTTGCATGATGGTTTTCTTCTATGAAGTGTAGGTAAATTGAGAGCAAGCATTAATCTAATCAAACTAGTGTCAATCATGGAACTATTGACCATTTTTAAATTGCTATTTGTGTTGAAATAAAAAATAGGATAGTTGATAGAGCTCAAATGGCTATGCCACTAGATTATGCACAAATTTTACTATTCCTAAACTTGATAGCAATGTATAATAAGTAAGACATTAAAAAAATATCTAATACCATAAAAAATTATGTATTTAATGCATTGTAGACCTTCATATACATCATAGCCATTTTTTTGACAAGAGATTTGACATGTACATGGTACTCAAAAGAAATTATGCATAAGCTATTGGGTAATGCACATTTGTATGCTATCATACATGAATAACCAATATAGGGTCAAGTGTAGGAATAAGAATAGGATGACGATGAGCCTGCAACAATTGATTTTGTTAATATCTTCAAAGAGATTAATCTATCAAGACATATAGTCTTCACAAAATTATTTGCTTGAATTATACATTAGAAGAGTGAGGCTCAAGTAGTGCCAAAGGCTCTCATTACCTTGTCAGTTTATGCAATCAAGAAAATGGTTAGGGAGATGATAAATAAGAGGAAAAAATATGGTTTCATTCAAACTCCTTGACACTCATATGGACATGAGGTAATGATTCATAAGCTTGAATTAGCAAGTTAATGACTCCCTATGTATTGAAGAAATGAGAGACATTAGAGAAAGAGCCTAGTAAGATTTTGGCAAATAATTTTTTTTTTAAAGAAAGGAAAAACGAGTTGAATAAGTTTTCTTGGGTTTAGAAGAACAATGAGAAGCAAGGCCAATGAGTAGCCAAAGAAAAATCCATCAAGGCCAATGAGTAGCCAAATAAAAATCCATCGAATCATCAAAGGAACAAGACATTGTAAAAAGTAATTCGGTATTTTTTCACTATAACCTAGTGTTGATAATATAACTCTAGAGGAGGTAAAGGCTATGGAGAAGACTAGTGGGTTTTTACTTTACCCAAAATCATAGAATTTGGCTAGTGGGTAGTGGCTCTTTCTCCTAACAAACCAGTGGTAGAATGAGCCCCTTTGGGACTTGCAAGGAAACTAATGGATAAAAGGGTTTTGGATGCATTAGTAGTTGAGGTTATGTAGATGGTAGTGCATTCCCCAATTCTGCAAGGTAATCACAAAAAATAGATAAAGACAATCAAAATCTCAAAGAAGAAAATAAAAGCTTGAATAATGGGCCACTCAATCGAAGAGTGACACATGAGAATATAAAGGAACGATTACAATCCCTTGTGCAAAGGTTTTTCCCTTATTTTTTAATTTTTAAATTATACTAGTATCTATCTAAAGGAAGGAAGCAACAAAAAGAAAAATAAAGGAATAAGAAGCCCCACTAAATTAATCTTATAGTGGGACAGATAGAGCTAAATTAGAAGCCCTAGTAATTTGAGATCTTGAATAAGAGAACTAGCCCAAGGGACCATTTACCATGGGATTTACCTCCTTAATAAATCAAATGACCTTTTATGAAAATATTTTCAAGCATTCGAGGATTTAAAAAATATAGGTAAATGAGGCTCGTGCATGGGCTTCATCGGGTGAATCTAAATGTTGATAGATTAATGAGAGGTGTTTGGTGTAGCCCGAAGGAAGGATGGGTGAAAATAAACTTTGATGATGCATCCAAGGGCAATCCTGGGCCATCAGGAATTAGCTTTGTTACGTGGGATTGGAGAGGGAATGTGATGGCAATTGGAGCTTAGAGAATCGATGATGGAATGAATAATGTAGAAAAGGCGTTGGCAGCTTCGAATGCAATCCAATTTGACAAGAGATTGGGTATTACTAAAATGTACTTAGAGAGGGACTCACTAATTATCGTTAATGCTATCATCTCAGGTGAAACTTAGGCGTGACATTTGCAGAAGTTGGTATCGGCAATTCAAAGTGAGGCTTTTATTGAGAACAAAATACAAATTGTGATTCCTAATCTAAACTTGGGTGGTACATCATCCTATTCTCTTTTTTAGAATATATGTTATTCTTTTCTCTTTTTTCAGGAAAAGAATTTACAATCCAGAGCAGTAATTATTAATACAACTTCAAAGCTACTATGAAATAACTTAGAGAGTTTGAATGAAAAATACAAATAAAATAAGCAAAGTTTTCGTGAAGGTGCAAAGTCCTCTGTTGCTTCTCCAGGATGGGAAAATGGTGTCCAAGCACAAAGTATTACAATCACTATGATCCTATCAACCTTTTACAAATAACTTATGTAAACCACATTATTTTACCAAGATAACAAAGCAAACCACAAAGTCTTTGTCTTGATATCTAATTACAATTTTGATAATATTTTCTTGAAATAACAAAATGAAGCTCAAAGTATTCAAATCACTGCCTATTATACTAATTGCTAATTCTATTTAACAAGTGTTGAAATGTAACACAAAGTTTACAAACCAAAAACTTGTTTTTCTCTTTAAGAATATTTTTCCACAATGCTTTTCTCAATCGAAACAAGATTTAATAACAATGATACAAGAACACTCTCGCCATAAACCACAATGAATCCAACACAAATTCTGAATGCCAAAGATGTCTTCTTATTTAATCAAGTTTGCAAAATAACAGTATGAACTCAAAGTTTCACTTTGCTCTTCACTTTGGCAGAGTTTTGTTGCATAAAATTAAAGATGATAATTACAATGAGCAACCTCATATATATAGGTGAGGTGCAATGAGCTAATCTAGGAAAACTATGACTAAATAAAAGAAGAGTCATATTTGTCTTAGAACTCGTGCATGTTCTAGATGCAAAAACTTGAATACAAAATGACACTTGAGGTGTCGAAATCTAACTATAAAAATGCACCTACTACTTTAGAAATGTGAAAACTACTAAGTGTCACCAGACACTCCATTGTGATCTTACTTCATGAATTCTTCAAACTTTTGAAGAGCAATCTTCATCTGTTCTTCACCAAGTCCCTTGGTATTACTTGTGATAACTTTGACTCGACTAATCAAATCTCTAAGGCTCACATAACACTTTTTGTGCTTCTTTAGAAGAGAAGCCAACTCATCCAAATTGACTTGAATATCTATTAACTTATCAATGGAAGATATTGAGAAAAATTCTTTGTCCACCTCTTATGGACAATGAGCAAACTGAATTCTTTGATAATAACATCTTCATGAAGAGGCTTTTGGTTTTCATCAAGGAATGTACGAGTGTTGATATCTTTTTAATGATCTCCTTTCCTTTGTCATTAAATTCCTTTTGAGCCTTTCTCATATCCTTCATAAGCATTTCCAAGGTGTTCATTTGATGTTCTAGCGCTTCCCTTTGTTCAATGTACATATCCCTTGAAGGGAGCACTCCATTATCAAATAGAACATCTAATTGAAAATCTTCTAACTTTAGCCATGAGTTGAAGCCCTTCTCTTGTGTCTCTAATTCCTATGAGAATAGATCCAATGTTTTATCTATCTCAGATTTAACACCCTCCAGATTATTGATTAAGACAACAAAACTTATGAGATGTGTTCCCTGACTGAGTATCATGTCCATCCACTCACCAACTGTTCTTCCTTGTGAATTGATTTGTTCGGCTTGCTTGATGATCTATTCATCAACTCATGAGGTGACTGGCTCAATTATCTCTAAGGATTTTGTTTTCTTAATCAACACATTGGTGAGTTGTTCCGCCTGTTTCTTTAGTCTATCCTTCTTGACCATTTCCTCATTATAACTCGTCACAAGATTATCAAAAGATTATTGAGCATCTTCTATTGTCCCTTCATGAGTTTTATTTCCCGATTCAATCATAATAATAACATAATTTGTGGGCTAAATTTTGTCTATGTCTATATCAGGAGGAGGAATTGTTATTTCTACATACTTGTTCTTTAACTTATCCACCTTTACCCTAGATAAAGTTTTGGCTTCCTTTGTACCCTTGGGTTTAACATGAACCAACTAACTAAATTCAAAGTCATTCGGGGAAATGGCTTTCTTTTTCCTCTTTGGGGTATTGGAAACTAACCAAGGTGGCAAAGGTGTATTATCTTCTACCTTTGTGGTCAATACTTGAGATGCAAGCTCTTGATTTTGTATGTTTGTGGTTACAAGAGGAGGAGTGGTAGTTACTACTACAAGTAGATTCTCAATAATCGAAACCTTGGGAGGAAGATCAATTTTTGACATGAATTTATCAAAATCTTTTAACATGGAGGAAGTCACTTCAGACAAATTAGGAAGGAAAACATTCTCAATGTTATATTGTGGGGTGTCTAGAGTTGACTCACTAGTTGTTGTGGAAGGGATGGTGTGAATCACTACATCAGGAGTTTCATACACATATGAAATGGTAGAACCAAAAGGAATAAGATTAGAAACTAAAACTGGAGCGGGAATTATACCTGAAGTATCATGAGATGTAGGGGAATGATTTCTTGCATCCCTTCGAACTGGTAAGTAATGGGAATTTATGGTAACCTCTTCTTGTTCCTTTTTATAACTCTTCTTCTTGTTGTTGTTGAAGCTCTTCATCAAGAAATTCCTCTTCAGCTTCATCCTGTGTTTGAGGATTCCCCTTGATTCTTATCCTTACCGTTTCCAACAATGAATTTAAAATTAGGGGCCTTTGGAGTTGCTAAATCTTGTCTTTTCTTAGTTCTCAATTCAGAAGTTTTCCCAACTGGCCCTGTAGTGACATCATCTGATCCAGTTTGGAAAGGTTTTAACTAAATCCCCTTCTATGTAAGCTAGAAATTAGTTTTGGCAAGAATATTCTGAAATTTGGCCCTAACTAAAGTATTTTCCTTTTCAGACAATTGAATAAGAGGCAAGGGTGAATCTGTAACCTTATTCTTTTCATACATAGAGGCTCTAGAACATTTCCCTCATCTTAAGGATACTCGGGAATATCAGCTAGATTTAGATTCTCAATTTGTTCCATAGTAAGGCGACAGTAGTCAAACCTTTTGATATCCTCTTCTATTCTACAATCAATCCAAATATCCTCTACCCAGTGAACATGAATGTAACTTTTCTTAAGTTTGTTCTTCATACCCCTGTTGTCAAAGTGTTTCATAGCCTTGAAGAACCTCATTGTCACTCTTCTCATCTCTTCATCCATGGCTCTAGCTTTGTAGATAGAATTGATTGAATATCTTCCAATGGTGAGAGAGAATTTGAAACCAATCTTATGCAAACTAGATTGGTGTTCATGCACTACTACCATCTAATGAGCTAGTTCAATGAGTACAATTTTGTCTGATGGGTACTTAGGAAGCATGAATGGCTCACCATCAAAACATCTTATTTTGAGATATGTAAAAGTAGGCAATTATAAGAATATGCACTAATATTGGTTCACCATATTTCAAGATTCATCTGACATACTCTTCTTTTGAAGATCTGTATCTAGTATGCACATATAATGATAAAAGAAAGCATCATTTACTCTCCTAAAATGATGTAAACTATTCTTGGGAGACAACTATGTGTAATACTGATATACAAGAATTTGACTCATGTTTCCTATGGTAGACAACCTTGGAAAATGCTCATTAAGGTTGCTGCATAAACTAGATATGAAGTCATATAGAACTTCAAAGTGGTAGGAACCTTGGTTAATTTCTCACACAAAGCATCAACTATCTTTTTACCCCAATAGATTTTTTTCTTATTTTGCCAGATAATATGGATGTATTGATACATCCACTTGTGATAAGTATCTAAAACAGGAATTCCCTTTACTCTACTAAGGAGGGTAATCAAATCATTTACCTCTTCAATTAAGTCACTTCGATGAATAGTCTCAAGCCATTTGGCAATAATAGGCCTTGGAGTCTTCAACCAATTATCATTGATGTTTCTTCTACACTTATGTGAGTTGTTGTCATAGTATGTTAATGTTGATTGCATGTCAATATTGGTATATTGATCAATATTAGGACACTTGAAGATAGTGTCAAAGAAATCCTCGTCCAATTTGATGAGAGTCTTCTTCCCCTGTGCATCTTTAATTGACCTACTTATTGGATCGTATCCGTTAGCTAATGCTAACACAAACTCAGGATTTTGTGCTGACATGGGGAAAGTCGCAATCAAGTGAATGCCATTGTTGATGGTTGCCTCCATTTTGTAGTATTGTGGCAACTCTTTGACTCTCTTAAGGAAATATTCAAGATCTACATGTCCCGTATGTTGTCAATATTAGATGACACAGAGGAAGGTGGAAAGATCGAATGAGGATCTTGCTTCTTGAACTTCATTCCTTTCTTGCTTGGTGATAGCTCTATCATTTGACTGTGTTGACAAGTACAACATTTGGAAAAGACCATCACCATGCTTTAGCTCATTAGAATCACCTTATTAAGATTCCAAAAACCCCAATTTGTCGATAGAACAAAAAGCCTTTGATTGCAAACCGAATTTGTATCTCCAATTTACATGTGTGTGTATCTAGTGTAATTCGGGCTTGTAAGTTTGAATTACACCAAAAATTGGTGAAAAGACAAACAAAGTGCATTTCAAACTTATAAGTCTGATTTTCACTTTAGAGGTTCAAAAACATAAAAATAGTGTAAATTGGGCTTGAAAGTTTGATTTGCACCTTGGAAGATCAAATAATACCAAATGGTGGCAATCGGGCTTTAAGACCCGATTCACACCATGTTAAAAGAAAAAGAAGGGAAAACTGCATTCAGTGTCTATTGGGGTTATACCCTTGGCATAAACCATGGGAAGGAAGCATGGTGTAGGTCGGGGATATGACCCTGACATACACCATATGACATGGCTTAGGAAAAACTATGCACTACTTGAAAATGACGTAGGTTGAGGATATGACCCCAACATACACTGGAAGCTAAGGCTTCAATGTAGGCCGGGGATATACCCCCGACATACATCGAAAAAACTATGGCAAATCAAAATATGTATGTCGGACCTCTAATCACGACATACATCATACAAAGTGTGTTGTATGTCGTGATCGTAGACCCAACATATACCGAACTTCACAAGGGACTACAAAAAATAGTGGATACAATGACGGTGTAGGGCGAGAAGATAGCCTCGACATACACCGAACTTGGAGAACTTCGAAAAAACTTATGCTGAGGTCATACCCACAACATCCACCATGATGTAACATGGTGTATGTTATGGTTATAAACCCGGAACTCATCATGAAATCTCAAAAAAACCCGAAAAGGGTGAAACAAAAAGAAAAGAAAGATATACCAAGAAGAATCAACTTCGACCTCGAGCAAGCAATCTCCACAATCCACTAGAAAACCCTTGAACAAATGAGGGCAAAAAGAAAGATAAAAGGGAAAATAAAGAGGAAGAAATCAAAACAAACTCAAACTCACAAGATATAAGAGAAAATATGCAAGTTCGTGCAAATTAAATGTGTACTTTGGGCTCATAAGCCCAATTTCCACAAAAAGACTCAAACATGGTGTAATTCGGACTTATGAGCCAAAAGTAAACCATGTAAGAAAAAGAGTGTAGTGTCAAAGTTAAACTCCGCTATTGCACCAAAATACCTAAAGGTGGTGTAATGTCAAACTTTAAGTCCGAATTTGCACCAAAAGATGAAGAAATTTGTTTAAGTTAATTTTCCAAATTAACTAACAAAACTAAGATCAGAAAACATCACAAAGCTTCCCAATGACTAAAAGAGGCGAACAAAGTGCCTCGAAAAATGAACCCTTAAAGAAATGAGAACAAATTCGAATATAGATTCATAGGGGCTATCCATTTTTTTCGCTCCCAACAGAAAACAAGGATAACATACTGGAAGTTTTGGACAGGTTAAGGGAATCAAACAGTCATAAATCAAAAAATAGTATGGGTGTTGGACTTCCTAATTTCAACTAACGTTATTGTGTATGTTCAAAGGGCTGAATCAACCCCAAATTTCCACTGCTCTTTACACATTTCAAGACACATTAGACAAAGCCTATGCCCAAGGAAGTTGGCTTTGTAAACACTAAAAAATAATCAACGCTATGTCTCCTATTTTTCAACATATCGCGTGCATAGTCTTTACTGACCTAATTTTTTCAATTCCTTCCAATTCTTCCCAATTTGACCAAAATTGACTTAATTTGACCTAATTAAGGTCTCTGCACATCAATTTGACTAATTTTCCCTTTTAGATTTAATTAATTAAGCCCCTTTTACTAATTATTCTCCCTTGTCATTTTAATCATTCATCATTAACCATCTCCATTTTTTTTTTATCGGTAATGGGTCGAAGCCGATGAGGTGTACATACCTTACCCCCTTGTGGGATTTAAACTTGTGATCTCTCTTTCAAGAGCACAAGTTCTCCACCACTAGGCCACTCAGGTTGTACCATTAACCATCTCCTTTTTAATATTAATTAAATAATTTATATTATTTAACTAATTTCAAATTCACACTTTAATTAAGTGGTTTTAATTATTTAATTAAATGTTCAATTTCTATGATCCCCCATAATTAAATAATTTAATTAGCTAATTATGTTATCATTATTAAATAAATATCTTTATTTATTTAATTATTTATCTCCTAATTTTTAAAATTGAAACAAATATTTTATATGTTTTATGCAATTTTTCCCAAATCCTCCTAATTTTTAAAATTGGAAAATAATATCATCTTTGATTTTCGAAAATCCATCTTTTTGGAAATATCTCATTAATCTTAATATTTAAATTTGAAAATGAGTTATGCATCTTGATTTTTGTGAGAAGATAATTAATAAATCTTATTTATTAATTATCTCTATTTATCCTCTCATATGAGGATATTTTTCCTGCTTTTTCAATTTTTAATTCTTCTATTTATCTTTTCGAATGAAGATATTTAATAATTTTTAATTAAATAAAATATTCCTGATATTTTCAACCTACTAATTTGGTATTTATGAGAAGATAAATATTTTATTATTTATTCTCATAATATCTTCCCATTCACTTTCTTGTATCTTCATCCTTCCCCGAATGGCAGCTTTGTCATGTGCTCAATTAGGTCCATCCATCTAACTAAAAATATTTTCAATCCGGTTCATCCATCGAATTCTGAGTTTTCTATAAATTGAGAGCTCTTTCTTTATCAAATCAACTAACTTTTCTATTGTCATTCTGTCAAATTGTTTAGCAAGCATCTAACTTTTAGCAATGGCATTCTATTTAGTTTTCGAGCAATCATCTAGCTTAAGCACTATCATTCTATCAAAATAATCATCCATTTTAGAAATTAATCTTACACAATCACACATTACTGGCATACAAGAGAGCAACATAACATCTTTAGAAATGAAAAGAAGAACAGTGAGGCTTCATTGAAGATTCACAATTTGCATCATGTTTTAATTATGTTTTAATTTAAATGGTCCTATTGGTTATAGATTAGGAGGGATTTACATGTTATTTAAGTTCGTGATTAGCTTAGATCAATTTCATGTTTTGGTTCTATAACCATTTAACCCTAATCCTTTTTCCTTGTCTACATCTGGTGAACCCAACGTGAACCCACACTTTTCTATATTATTTATTTTCTTGTTTTGTTAGTTGTTGTGATAACAGATTTAGAGAAAGCAATGGAGACACAATTTTGATCAACAACTTTCATGTAGTTTAATTATATTGGTCAATTATTCTTCATCTAGCTTAATTAGGTAGTTAAACGAACAACAATCATCATCTCGCTTTAATCATGATGCTTAATTGATCCAATTTTCTTAATCTAGCTTTAATTAGGATGGTTAATTGATCAATTTCACAATCTAACTTAATTAGAATGGGCAATTGATCTTCATCTAGATTAAATAGGAGGTTAATTTGGACAAATTTGGATCTAGATTAAACTAGGAGGTGAATGAACAACAAGCTAAGCCAAATCATACAATCAATTTATTCAAATTAACACAAATCACTTAGTTGTTAATTGCATGTAGTTTTTTTTTAATTGCATAAAATTTTTGCTAACGACATATATCTTTTTGTAATTACATGAAGATTTTTCAAATTGAATATAGATTTTTTTCAAATTGCATGTAGCTTTTTGCTAATTACATGTAGTTGTGTGTGTGAAAAGTGGAATAAATATCTGCAAGCTGTAAGACACAACACTTCAATTAAGTCATTGCATGCATGGTTAGACAGATATAATCATGAATATAAAAACCATAAAAAAATGACCTATTTCCTTCTAAAAGATGCAAGTATAGACTTGCTCTCATATTTGTATAAGCAATACCAGTGACTAGACTACACCAAGACACAAGATTTAATCTATATGAGCACAAGAATAAGCTAAATGGATGCAAGATTAAACTAGATATGCAAGATTAAGCTAGATGAATGAATATTAAGCTAAATGAATTCAAGAAATCATAATTAAACTAAATATGCAAAAAGCTAAACTAAGATGCAATAATCTCAAAGCACAATATCTTCAATGACTCCAAAGCAAAAACTGCATAATAACAATAAATCTTTAGGGTGTTTTGAATGAAAGATGAAGGCTGAATTTATAGAGATTCAAAAGAGAGACCAACGGTCAAGATCGATTAGCAATGAGCGGTTGAGATTATTCAAGAAAAAACACATTTCAAGATAATTGAAATAATTGAGAGATCAGATTAAGTTAATCTTGAGATATATTCCAATTATAGCTTGATTGAATGCATTCAGATTATAAGTCTGAGTTTGCATTGGAGATTAAATTTAGTTGATTCCATGCACTTGAGATAAAAATAGGTGATTCCATGCACTTTTCTTTAATTTATTCAAGAAAAAAAGCCTTTTCAATGCAACTGAACTTATTTTCTCAAAAGCTTTGAGTTTTATTTTTGGAGAAAATGATTAATTCAATTTAATTGCTTTTCTGATTTTTCAAGTTATCTCAATTTAGAAGAAGAAATATCTCAAGTTTGATTTCTTCTCTCAATTTAATTCTTTTTCTTTTATTTTCAATTTAACTCTTTCTTTTGTGGATTAATTCCTCTTTTTGTGATAAATCTCTCTTTGTAAATTAATTCTCTTTTTTTTTTATGATTAAATGATAAATTTATTTATTAATTAAATATGCTAAGATATTTAATTAAATAAATAGAATAATTGATCATAATGATTTACTTGGAATGATTTAATTAATTAAATAAAGATTCAATTAATGTAGAGTGATTAATTTGCCATGTGACATTAATGATTGAAGAATTAATTAATTAGGTGCTCAAGGTTGATTTAATTGTCTTTGGTTAGGACCTTGGTGATGTTGCCGAGATTAGGGGCCCATGGTTTAGATGACCATTTTTAGGGTATTACATTTGCCCCTCTTTGAATTAATGTGAGAGCAACACGTTGGTTCAAAGAATAGTTGATGTCACATAGATATCAGTTCTAAACTTGATGGATCACAAACCGATGAAGAGCGAGATGTTCAGCTTGATTTGAAGTGATGAAACTGAACAGATTTGATTAAAGCGATACCAATCGTGAACTTGATTGAACTAGGACCGATGAAGAGCAAAGATACTGAACTTGAACTTGATGGATCAAGAAGCGGATCTTACTAATCTAGAACTCGATTGAAATAAACACAATGAGCGAAGATAAAACCGATCTTGAACTTGATGGATCAAAACACGATGAGCGCAGATAAATTGTTCAGCTTGATTTGATGCGATGAAACTGAACGCCTGCTTAGATTGAGCGTGTGATCAAAGATACTCTTTAAACCCTTGATTGAACTTAAACAAATAATCAACTTGATGAAACTGATTAATGTTAAGAGACTGATTCAGATGAAGACAATATCAACTTGATTTGATGCGATGAAACCGATGTGCCCCTGGAGATTGATTTGATTCAGATGATCAAGAAATCCCAACTTGATATGAAGCGATGAAGCTAAGATGCCCCTAGCGATAAGGTCTTGTTTGATGTTCTGTAAAGATTAGTTGCTCGACTTGTAATGAAGATTTGAAAGAAATTCTCGAGTTTGAGGATGTGATCATTGATGATGATGATGTCATGAGTATGCCCCCTCGGGAGCAAAATCGAAAGATCAGCAGGTTACGCAATGATTTCAAGCAATTTGAGAAAAAGATTAAGAAATTAATGATTTAAGTGCAAAGAATGATTCAAAGGATAATTTGAATTTAGCGTTGATTGATGAGAAATTGAGCGCAAATTAAAGAAAGAATGAGCATTTAATGAAAGCACTAAGTGGTCTTAGTTGTGCAAATTTCAACTAGAGAATTTACATCAGATTTTGATTTCGATCCCAAAAATGGACTCAGGACAGTCGATTTAGCTTAGGGTACAAGTTTTATGTCCATCGAAGCAAGTTGAAAATTAGGGTTTGGGCTATATAAGGGGTTCAATGTGTCATTTTCAATTCATTGTTACCTCTCAAAGTGTGAAATTTGAAAAACCCTCCTACGTAGAAAAATGGCTATTCCGATCCAGG
Organism: Cryptomeria japonica; assembly: GCF_030272615.1. NCBI lineage: Eukaryota > Viridiplantae > Streptophyta > Pinopsida > Cupressales > Cupressaceae > Cryptomeria > Cryptomeria japonica. Next base: position 384,790,690 of record NC_081410.1, on the reverse strand, counting down.
AGCATCGATTCGAGCGCCAGAGACGTCATAATTGATCGCAAAACTACGACCTAGCAGTAAGTGATCAATCTTTAGCCTGTGCATTTCTTATTTTTTGAATTTGTGTTGAATTTTTGCATTTTTTATTTCATTTGACGTCATTTTATTGTGTGGTTGAACACTGTTTATCGTATGACAATCTGTCTTTCTTCTGTTTTGTCATTTTGGCAAGTAAGATTTGTCATCTGGTGTCCTCCCATGAATCGTACGAGAGTGTTCTTAATAGTCCATTTTATCATGCGATAGAAAAACTTTTGTCATATGAGAATGTTTACTCGTGCGGGGTGTAATGTTTGTTCGTACGAGTTTTTGCTTGTCTGTGGAAACTCGTATAAAAATAAAACAAGCATTTTTTAGAATGTAAACAACAATTTTGAATTTTGAATTTTGTATATTTGGATTCAAGAGCATGTTTAACATAATTTTAGCACAAAATTTGATCACTTGCTAACAATTTGTATGTTCGATTTTGCAGATTCGGTTGTCGGATATTCAATTTCAGTGTACATTTCTGCCGATGATGAGGCTTGTTCGTGAGTTATCAAATGCAGAGAGAGCTCATATTGATTTGTGTGGATTCAGATACCTTTTACAGATACCTGATATCCATGTGAATCACAAGATGTTGACTGCGTTAGTCGAGCATTTTCATTCAGAGCATAACACCTTTCATCTACTAGTTGGAGAGATGACTATCACGCCAGAGGATATATACAGGATTTTGAGAATTTCGTTTGCTGGAGACAAGGTTGATTATGATTCCACGCAATGACCAGGTGTTTTGGCATTGAGATGTATATTCCATGAATAGACTATTCTTGAACGCGCTATCATGTGGGATGATTCGATGAGCAGATATGGTGAGCAGTACCCTCTGGCATGCATTTTAGCAGGTATGATTGGTTATTTTGTGATGCCTGATAGAGGATAGCAGGGATTTCTATGTGGTTGGGCCAAAATGCTTGAGAGGTTGTTGACTCATCCCATGAGATTAGGGTGGGGATAATATTTACTTGCTCATATGTATCATGAGATGCACGAAATTGTGTATCGAGAGGGGAAGAGCATGGCAGTAGGTGTTTTAGTTCTACAGATATGGGCATGGGAGCATATCCCAGTATGCAAACCTATAGTAGATGATTCTAGGGAGGTGCACCAGCCTATTGTATGTCCTTATTCAGGTTATGTTACTCAACCCCATCTGGGAAAGACTGACTATTGGAGGAGACAATTGGATGATTTGATTGCGGTAGTATGGAGACCGTATAGGGGTCTAGAGCTGTGGGACGATTGGAGAGCTTAGAGGAAGGATATGTTCATGACTCGACCTCTCATTGGAAAATTAGTGTCTATTATTGAGTGGTTTGTAGTGTCTAGGGTGATGAGACAGTATGGGAGACCGCAGGGTATATCTCGGGAGTTCACAACCTATGCTTGATATGGAGAGGAGGAGAGATGAGGATGGGTACCGAGGCTATCATACACGCTGAGCATGAAGGAGTTAGTGGGTTTACAGCTGCAGAGATGGGATTACTTAGAGGATGTAGCAGACACGGGAGCATTGCCCCAGTACAGAGATTGGTTTCATAGACATCCATTCCCTTGATTTACATATCCGAGAGAGCATGCACCTCTTATAGAGGAGGTTGAGGATGAGGCACCAGCATAGGAATAGGTACTAGGTTAGGTACAGGGATGAGGGAAGGTACAGGGATGAGGGAAGGTATAGGGATAGAGAGTGGATGTACCTAGGCGAGCGGGAGGTGATCTTGGTGCTAGTAGCAGCAGGGTACCAACAGGAGTTAGACAGTGACAGAGAGGGGAGGGTGGATCCTTAGGAGTTGTTGGGGTTGAGGTTGGCGGTGCTAGAGCAACAAAGGGTGGAGGTGAGGAGGAGAGAGTGGACCCTAGGCAAGTTAGGTAGCAAAGAGATGAGCAGGGAGGTTGAGAGGGAGATGCCAGGAGAGAGCAGGGAATACCAGATGTGGTACAGTCTTTGAGATCAAGGTTGACAAGTTTGCATTCACAGTTGACAGTGGCACGGACATAGCTTGCAGAGTGAGACCGAAAACTTGCAGAGGTCAGAGCAGAGCGAGATGCTCTTCAGTGAGAGGTTTTGCATCAGACGAGTCATGCAACCTATTATGTTGCAGCTTATAGTGTAGCGGTCCCAGTAGTGCATCAAGTTGTTATGTATTCTCAGTATATGGCTCGATCTGAGGGAGCTAGGGCACCCAGACAGGACGTCAATCAATAGGCACCACCTCCTCCACCTAACGATGAGGGAGAGGCAGAGAGCTAGATTTGTTATATCTCCTAGGTTTTGTTATATACTTAATTTTTGTAGCCTATACGAATCCTGCTCTGATGAGACATTGTATTTGATAATTGATATCATTTGTACTCTGAGACACTGAGATTATGATGATATATACAAGCTCTTGATTTGATTTCATCATACTTGTGTTGATTGATTATGAGATGTCGTTCTATATGCTTGATTCTATATGTATGGACATATTTTTAGTATGGATGTATGTAATGTAGATGAATATGGATGTTTTTGTTTTTTTCTTTTCATATGCAAATAAATGATAAAAATGAGTAACTAGTAATGCAAATGTTTTTGTTTTTTTGTTTTTTTTTATGCAGTAATATGAATGCAAATAAGTATATAATGAAATGTATGGATCTATATAAGATGCTCATGTATGCAGCTAACATCTCAATACACAAGTACTCGATCAGAGAAATGATGATGAAAAAGATACCACTTAGCTGAGAAATGATGACTGCTTCAGACTCTCATTCAAAAGATAAAGAGATCATTGTTATCATGCGGAATTCACTCAAAATGCATAAAATTTAGAATGAATGCAACCTAAACCTAGTCACTAGATTTGGTATGCTTAATTTTTATCACTGGGCATTTTACAAACACAACAGGCAAAATAGAGTTCCTTCATTCTCATATACAATATTAATTATCTTGTCCGCGATGACCCTTTTTTTCATTCATATCCTTGGACATATTACGCATGCATCTGGATTGCACATTAAAGAAATTACCTCAAAACAGACAAACAAATGACTCCAACCTCCATTTAGCATACAAATAAGCGAAGTCGAGGTATGTGTGGTGATTTCACCTTGATGTGAAGGCACTTATCATAGACACCCAGTTGATTAGATGTTTCCAGATCATCAGAATCATTCCTACAAGCAGAAAACAAATAAAAGTATTATGCCCCCAATCCTTGCTCCTCTTAGTCAAAATAGACTTCCTCGAGTTACTCAGAGGGAATAATAATCAAAAACAAATGTAAAAGACAACACACAAAGAAAACTTCAATCATATCTCAAACAATTTAGTGATTGCTTTTAGTAGTCTTGTTTTGCTTGTTTACTCAGTGATAAAACTCTATAGTGGATAGGAGATAGGTGACTGACTTGGATTGGATGACCTGGTACTACCGACATAAAGATGACTTGGTTGATACTACTTATGACATGTAAATTGATTAGTGAATTACCCTAAGACTAGGACATTAATCGGTTTCAAGCCATGAGGGTTCCAAAAGAACCAGGATGTCACAAAAGCGACTAAAAGATAAAGCAAAAATGAAAGCGCTTCAGTACAAGAGATAAGACTATGCTGGACAAAATCCAGCAGCCATACTGATCTATGCCATCGTTTTAATTTGATGATTGATAGGAATGTCTGGTTCCAAAGAGTAAGTACCTCGTATAAGACCGATCTGTCTGGTTTCAAGTGTACCCTTTCTTGTATAAGACATGTTAATGTTTGATGGAGTTTGATAGATTGATTAACAAGACATGGGATAAGTTTGATTGCAGAATTTGAGAGTTTGTCTATGGTTGATTTGGTTTGAAGGATGGTCTATGCTTTGTTGCTTTGATTTTTCAGTTTTTTTATTTTGAGTTTTTTATTTTTAGGATTTTGTTTAGGACATTTTATGATTTTTATAAATTTTTTTTTGCTATTCAATGTTTTTGAATTTTATGTTTTTCATTGTTTTTTGGATTTTTTCAAGACTTTTTAGGATTTTTTTAGGAGTTTTTCAGCTATGCCCCCACTATGCAGACCTATATGATAGGATGATCTGCATAATGCATGTGGAGACAATGAATTTTTTATATGATCTATGTTAATGCAATATGCATGATGAAGATGCATTTCCTATTCGAACAAGGATGAATGTGTTTGTTCAATATTTTGTAATACACCAATTGAATTGGAGGTACAAAACATTTCATAGATAAGCGGTCAATTGATCCGTAAGGTCCCTTGGAACAACCAAATTAACACACATAGTGACTAGGATTTACAAATGGAGACGCGAAAAAACTTCCTCATTGATTCTTGAAACTTTGATCTTCTTTGGCCCATGTGTGTGCAAATGAGTTAATTCCTACTCTTGTGTTCACTAAAGATCCTTAGCATCCTATATGACTAGCTACGTGGATTATCCTAACTTCAAAAGCATCTCGAATAGAGCCTCGCTGCCAACAAGCTTTTAGAACTCCAACGAGGTTATAGACTGTAATTTCTCAAATATTACTCCATTGCTAGCAGGCGTTCATAGCCCTGATAGAGTTACTCGCATGTTCCCATAGTCAAGCTTTTTGTCACACTTTGTATGCATTATATTTCAATTATATATCATTTCTCTTTTTCCTTGAGATGAATATTTGGCATAGCACTTTTCTTTTTTTCTTTTTTTCTTGACTTGTAAGTAATGAAACCTACTTGGGTGTGACAATTACAGTGGCGCTAAAGCATAATTTTAGATTTTTCACTAGTCATATGATCAACTAGGTGTCTCAAATGAATTAGAGATTTTGTTAATGTGTTTGAGATATAGCAATTGATAGATTTTGGGTTAACAAGTCTCAAATAGTGAAATCACTACCCAACCATAAGTAAAGCATCGTCACAGGGTAATGTTGAAAATGTATGACCTTAGGAACTCAAACACTTCATGTCCGACTATCTAAGAAAGGAGATGACCTTTGTTTGTCTCGAATGCAAACAAATGATAAACTTGGACAGTTGCCTTGTTTTTTTAATACTGCTATATGCAAATGCAAAAACTTTATGAATGCGATGCATTTGAAAAAGAAACTATATGCAATGCAAAAGCAAAACCTGAACTAACCCAACCCTTAGCTATAGTATCATTTAAGGTGCATGTTATTCATAGGGTCAAGGAGTTTTGTGTAGGTAGTTCATTGGTCCAATATAAAGATGTCTTTCCAAGAAGGACTCAACTTAGTGTACATGTCCAACATCTCCAATGTTGATTTCCTTAGTTTTTGGATTTGGTGATGAAACTAGGGTAAAGTCTTATGCAAAGGATCAGATAAGGGGTATGGGAAAATGAAAAAGAGGTGTTGGATCATGGATCAAATATTGAAAGTTTGGTGGATGAGCGAATGGAAACATTTGCGGGATCACCATTGGCACACATCTTGAAGGATGGTGGATTGATGGAGGAAAAGTGGATCTCAAATTTTGAGATTTGGATGGAGGAACAAATAGGGATTTAAAATGGATGAAAGAGGTGATGGGGAAATAGATTTGGAAGGTTTGGATGGAGGAACAACAATCTTGGTTGTTGATTTGGATTTCTCTTTAGATTGTTGTGCTTCAAGGAGACGCATAGGGATCCACATGGTTTTTTCTTTTTCATGCTTTTGCAGTTTCTTAGAACGCATTGCTTATACAAGTGCCTTAGGAACCCATATAGCTTTTGATTTTGCTTTCTTTTTCTCAGTGAGCCTTTGTGTCCTTCTAGATGGATGGAAGGTACGTGAATATGTACGCCTTTGTTGATCCTATATAAGGGATGGAGGGATATAGGGTCCTAAAATGGATGGAAGAGATGAAGAGGAAGGCATGTACCTGGATTTTGGTTTAGTAGGGATACCACCATCTTGAGGAATGTCGCTAAGGCCATGACCCTTAATATTGTCTTTAACATGGAGGGGTTCTTGCTTGTGAAGGTCTACCCCTTTGCGTTTATAAATATTTTGACTTGTAGGATCATGAGAGGGATTTGTAGGCATGATGGATCTGTGAGGTGAACATGGAGAATTATGACAAGAAGATGAAGGGATACTTTGATCTTGACATGGAAGAGGACCATTGGATAGAGTAGGAAGGGTGTTTGACTCTTCATTTTGAATAGGATCGTTTGAAAAGGTGGAAAAGGCATCATGATCTTGTTTAGGAAGGATGCTTTTCTCTTGAGATGGAAGGGGATCATCTTGGAAGAAATGGAAAGGTATAATGGGATCCTCATGGAATTCTAGGGAGATAGGATATTTTTCAACCATTGGATGGGATGGCCATTGAGATAGCCCTTGAGGGTCAACATGAAAAGTTTCATCATTAGGTTCATTATTTGAGGGATATGGTATGGATTGTTTTTGAGAAGCCTTAGGAGATGGAGGAATCATGGAAGAGATGGAGGCTACATGTGGTCCATTGCTAGACATAGGTTCGTAATTTTGATCATGCTTGATAATGACATCTGGTTTCTCTTTAGGTGAATTATTATGATCTTCAATTTCAATAACACTATCATCAAGGAGGTATTGAATTTTATGTTTTAATTTCATACATATTGAAGTCTTATGTTTGTTATGCCTATGGTATGCACAGTAATTACTCAAAATTTCACATCCCCATGTGGTCTTTTTAGGCAATATGATAAGATTATGCTCAAGTAGCTCTTCCAAAGCTAACTCAATAGATTGCCCCAAAGGTGTAAATTGTCTATCTAGGAGATAGATATCTTTTTGTCTTGATGAAGGTGTCTTGTGATCTTGTATGAGATCTGGCTTTTGATTTTCAATTACTTATGTTCTACCTTATGTAATTATTTTAGCATTTCTTGAAGTCTGGTGTTCTTGATATCATGAAATTTTATCTCAAGAGGTGTCATTGAATCTTTTTGTTGATCTTGAATGTCATATATTTCTTGCTTGAGATTTTGAATTTTGTGGGCCAAGGTATGATGGACTTGAAAAGCACTAAGAGAGGGGGGGGGGGGGGGGTGAATTAGTGCACCAAAAATAAAACTACTTCAAACACTAACTGGTAGATGAACTTAACAAATCTTTTAAACACAATGCATGCAATCCAAAATGATATAGCAATCCACAAAAAGTAAAGCATCCACCATAACACAAGTGTTTGTACGTGGAAAACCCAAATAGGTAAAAACCGCAGTGAGATTGAACTCACAAGTTAACTATGTGCAGTAATAGATAACTAACTGGTTAAGATCTACAAAGTGCTCTGCTAGGAGCGAATCTTGTTAGAGATCCCAAAGCTTGATTAGAAGCTTATACCCTGTTAGGAGTAACCTCGGTGGAGGATTTCGGAATCCAAACTAATGGATCACCCTATTAAAGGATTTATACATTGAAGCTTGTTAGAGCTTACCGGTTAGGGGATTTGATTCTACTGTAATTGTTAAAAAACAATAGGATTGGTTTGATTTGTTATGAGTAGCACAATACTTGCTTGATCAGATCCTTCTAAACGTATTCAACACTGCTCTTTTTCATACTCTGCAACACTTAGAAAATTTTACAGTAATACCGCTAAGTGTGCATACATAACAGGAATGAACCATCCAATTGTGAGCACTGGAAGAGCGAAAGGAAGGTGTGGAGAAGGCTCCACCGACATGAGTTCACGGATTATATGGAGAAGCTCTATTTCTCAGGGGTTCGCAAAAAGCTGGAGCAATAACAGGGCTACCCTGTTTAGGGAAATCTGGCACATTGATGAAAGTCTGATCTCAGAGGTAACAGGGCTCAAGATGGAGGGGACCAAATTCTATAGGGATAGAAAGTACGTCATTGAGGCCTTCAAAAACTTCCCTAAGATGGAGGACGAGAAGAGCAACCTGGAGAAGAAGGATAATATATCTTACTTCACCCCCCAACAGGTAAAACCTTTCTGGCAAAAAATTCTTAGGGCATTAATGGAATATTTAACTGTGGATGGTAGGTTTACAAAAATTTACAATTATCACTTCGCCATCCTGAACCACTTCTGCCATGTGGTGAAAATTTCTTTGCCCTTCTATCTTGCTTCTTCTCTTAATGAGAGCTTGGCTGACCATATTAAAAAACCCAGCTCCTACCCTCTTGCGCACCAAGGTCTCATTCTGCTGATTTATGAATATATGAAGGATAAGACTAGGGCAACAAAGGATGACCCTTTAATTCTCAATGCTCAAATTTCTGAGAAAAGCATAGACTCTGGTTCAACTAAGGAGACCATAACCCCTACCCATAAAAAAAAGGAAGGTTGATATTGTGCAGGAAGAAAAGGATGTGCTTTGTGAGGAAGAAGAGGGAAAGAATAATGAAGAAATTACTGAAAAGGAGATCAATAAGGAGGAGAAGTATGGGGAAGGAGAGGAAGGGGGCAATTCTGAGAATCGTCAACATAATATTGAAGGCTCGAAAACTGAGAAAGAGGCTCTGAAGCCTAAGGAAGGTGAAAACCCTAATGCAGAGGAGACAGAACAAAGCAAGGATTCTGTGGAAACCATTCTGGATACCGCCTGCAATTGCACCCTTGAATTCTTCAATTTTCAAAAGTGGGTGGTGGAAAACATTACCAGCATGCAGGGTAAACAGAGGGAGTTGGAAGTTAAGATCAACAAGCTGATCAACATGTCTGATTCTGGGAAGCAGCACGAGGAGATGGAGAATAGTGAAGCGGAGGAAGAAATGGAAATGGAAGACTGGCTGGAGAAAGACTTGATTAAAGGCAACCTGAAACACCTGGAGGACATCATCAAAATTCTGAAGGAACAGGTGGAGGAGGATAAGGACAATGTCAATGCCCGGATGGCTAGAAATGAGAAAGCCCTGAAAAGCCTTATGGATCATAGCCTCCAGGTTCTAAAAGTCTCCTCCCAGAACATGAACGCACTGGTGAATCACCTGGAAAAGAAAAACCAGGAGAAGAACCTAGTGGTTATTGAAGATGCTCCTACTTCCAGCCTAAGCCACCAGACCTCTAGGCGCAGAACCAAGCAGACTACAACGGAGAAGGAAATGAAGATGAAAGATAGCCAGACTGCTCAGGAAAATACTGATTTGAGGGAAGTGGCAAAGGCAATGATGCTTTTGGTACAGGATGCAGAAGAAACCATGAAGAATTTCTAAATTTTGTTTTTTTGCTGGGCGTGGGGCCAACTTCTTGCTGGCCTTTTGCTGTCCTTTCCTTTGTTGCTGGTCTTTTTGCTGGTGTTTTGCTGCTGTAGTATTTTGTTGCTTTATTGAATATCTTTCTTATGTATCTGGGTTTCGGGTCCCTTAAAACTTGTTTTTAATTAATCAAAAACAAATTTACACATATACTCATGCTCCCCCTTAATGCATACAATTATACAAAATTTTAAAAAACACACATACATATTTCTACTCCCCCTTTGACAACAATGCCAAATTGAAAAAGCAAAATAAAATTATATATATATATATATATATAGAGAGAGAGAGAGAGAGAGAGAGAGAATTTGTATCAAAGTGTTTAGCATATACAAACTGAAAAACTTGAATCAAAGTTTAGGCATAAGAAATTCTCATGAAAATAACATTGTAGCTCATCTTCAACTGTGACAAAGCATTGGTCCATGACTCCAACATGTTCTCAGTATACTTGAATGTAGACATTAGCTATGAATGGAATTCTTCCATTGAGTCCAGTGTGTAGGTTTCAAGAGTTGCTAAGATAGCTTCTGCATTTGAGTAGGCTCTCTATAATATGTTTACGTGTGAGGTGAGCAGATTCTTGAGTTCCTTGAGAGACTGGAGTCTCTTTGCCTTCTCATTATCATAGATGTCCAGCCTGTTATGCAAATCATCTATAGATTTTCTAAAGGAAAATATAGAGTCTTGAATTGGGACATATGCCTTGCATATCCTTTCCAGCTCTTGCACTGTTTATGTTTGTCTTTTTGAAATGCCATAGTAAAAGAAAGAAACATTAGAGGTGGAAGCAAGATACTTTCCTCTCATTTCAATAGCATTGCTCAACAAATCTTTGTTGTGTGACAGAGCCATTTTTCCACTATCAATATCCTTTGCCATTTTTTCTCCATACTTCTTCTTGTGACTCTTTTTCAGCATAGAGTTGAGCAACATCTTCCAGTGACTTGATTTGATCAGATGCATCTGCAACTAACTGACCAAGTTTGCTAATAGGTGTAGGTAGATGTGTTGTTGATGTTTCCGATAGAAGACTAGATAAAATATCTATGGTTGTCCGAATTGTTTCAGCTTCAACCCTTTGCTCTTTTAGTCTCTTCTTATACACTCTAGATTGCATGACACTTGCAATCTTCATCATTTCTGATGAGCTCATGTTGTTCATATCAATAGGTTCTGAAATACTTAAAGAACCATCATCATCCTCATCAAGTTGCTTTTGCTTTGCTGGTTCAGAGGATACAACCTTAATTATTGCTTTCTCTGTATTCTTCTATGTTTCCTTTTTAGAGGACTGTGTGACAACAATTTCAGTAGACTCCTTCTAAGTAACTTGAATGACCGGTGGAGATTAGGGTTTCTCCAGTTGTGTTGTTTCTAGTGGATTGTCCACTTTTAGTTGAGTTTCTGGTTTCTCAACTAAGGTAACCTGTACATTAGTAATTGCAGGAGGCTCCATATCTAGTGTAGTGTTGTCTCCAGATTGATTGACTGTGTCCTGAATATCATCAACAACATGAATAATGGAGTCATCCTTTTTCTTGATAGGATAGACCTCATCAGCTTGAATAATCTCTTCTTCATCAATTTCTGGTCGATTAACATCATCTACAACATTATCCTCATGCATAGAGGATTGGATGTGTTCTTCCATTCTTTTGATTTCACAGGCTATTCGATGGGTCTCATTTTCAATAATTGCCTTCTTTCCGCTGAGTAACTTTAGTCTTCTTGCTTTGAACATAAACTGATATTTGTATCAAGCGACTAAGTCACCAATATCATCTTTAGAAAGTTCAGAAAAATATTGTACAGATATTTCATCAATGATTTATTTTTCTAATTTTATAGCTTCCTCCCATTTACCCAAAAGAATAGTGTACAAAGAATTTGAGATATCCTTTTCCAGTTCATGTGGATATCTACTGTAATGACACAAATGAGTTATTACTTGTTGAATGACTTGCTCTTTCTCATTTTCAGTGAAGGAATCAAAATGCTCTTTGACATTGTCAAACCTATTCCTCCCTAGTGTCTTCATTGTTCTTTCAAAATGGGTTTCAGGCTTGTAAGATTCTATATCAATAGGCACAGTTGCCTTTGGCACTTCCTTAACTGATTTTGCTACTCTACTGGTATCATTTTTCTTCTTAGGTTCTTCCTCAGTATCTGAACCTTTAGATTCTAGTTGGAGAATAAGTTTTCGATTTCTCTTCTTTGGTGCATTCTCCTTCTTTGTATATGCTTTAGGTGTCAGTTCCTTTTTGGATTGGATACTCCGAGTCACCCTTGTAGTATTTATCACTATAGGTGCTTCATCAGACTTATTTTTCCTTCCTTTCACATTAGTAATAGGAGTGGTATTGGTTTCTGCTGGTGCAACTTGGACTGCAACAATGTCCAATTTTGCCTTCTTTTTGTCTTTAGGAGATGTTAATAGGGTATTAGCACAACCAATCAGTAGATCATAGTTCACCTCATAAATCATGTCTTCCATCTCTTCTTCTCTTGGCTCAATCGCTTGCAGCAAGCAAAAGTAAGTGGTAATAGTAAAGATTATGTCTTTTGCAAAGTGTCTTACCACATCTTCTGGTAATCACATTCTCATGCTCACCTTTTTTCTGAAATTCATTAAAATACTTATTCATGGCTGTAGAGAAAGTATTCTTTGTGGCCTTAATGTTGTTCTTGATTTGTGCGGAGACTGGTAGGTCTTTTGACCATTCAATGTCTCTAGTTCCTAGTAGAAAGTTCTGGAAATAGAAGAATAACCCAACTAATAGCTGACCATATTTGAACTTTTGACTGTTGTCCTTTTTAATAGATTGCAAATTTAGAAACAATTGACTCCTGATAGCTTCACAGAGAGCATAATTTTCATTATGAACAATCATTTTGTGAGTTGTATGAATTGTTGTAGATGGAACACTATTAAGTCTACTAGAGTAAAATACTCGGTAGCCTATCACCATTGCTACTAGTTTCACTGCAGGGTTTCTAATATTGTTAGCAAAAAAGGCACGCCCATCAGAAGTAGAACCGGTTAAAGAGAATACCGTATCTTTTTAAATTCGTCTTAGAACATGTACTTCACCGGTTGAGAAATAACCAGTTACAACCTGAATGGACTCCTTAGTTATTGTGTGAGTTCTCTCTAAATACATGTTCTCTCCATGAACTCAACTCAAAATGATTCTAATATGTTCTTCCTCGAAATCTTCAAGAAAGTAAGCGACATTATGAAAACCCTTTTTGAAAACCCTAACATACTTTGTTTCAATCTTTTCGTTCTCATCACAAAGTGATTTCAATTGAGTACAAATGTATAGAGATCCTAGATCTTCTATCTTGTAGTCAATATAACTAGATAAATCACCTTTGACCAAAACTCCACTCAGAACTTGTGACAATGCATTATATGACACAATTTGTTCTGCCTCTACAGCTTCCATAGGCTCATAAGTAATTATTAACCTCTCTACATTCTTTGAAGTTGATGCCATTCCAGATGAACAAGATTTGAAGTAGAATGTTCAAAAAAATACCTTGTTTTGTGCACGTTGCCCCGTTTATCGGTTGAAATTCCCAAGTGCACACCAATTCATCGTTCTGCAACCTTCAATTCAACTTGATTACACAAATCACAAAGCAATTCGACAATTGACAACAAATAATCTTTCTCAACTCAGCAAGCGCTCCAATTTCTTTTCTCGAATGCGTTAGGGTAAAAATGACAAAGTAAAACTCACTTTTATCCTTTTTACCTAATGCATTAAATTCTCGCTCGTTAGGGTTACAAACCCTAATTTAACCGCTCAAGGAGAAAACCAGTTGATAACATATTGACAAAAAGTTACCAAAATTTCATGCTTCAAAATTCTTTTACCGCTCATTTTTCTCAAGGGGTCCAGAGGTAATTTGACTGTTAAGCTCCCCTTAGCCATATTAAAAAGGCTTAAGTCACCGGTGTAGGGTTCTCTTCAATGGGTGAAGGAATAGTTTCTTCTCCAGGTGAGTCATCACTTCTCTTCTTCCAAATCCGATTCATTTCCTCTCTGGTTTGTTTAGCATTAACTTTTTGCTTTCCTTTCTGATCCTTAGAAGAATTGACCGGTTTTCTATTTCTGGATCTATAGCATTTTGCTAAGTGCCCCTGTTTGTTACAGTGATAATAGGCCATACCAGATGATCTCCAAGGTCCTGTATTTCCTCTTCATGTTCTTCTTCTGCAGTTCATAGCCACATGACCAAAGTTATTACAGATGGTGCAAATAATATTTGTTACCTTTTCCATCTCAAATGGACTAAACATGTTGTCGTAGGGTCTTTGCCACTTCAGGTTTACCCAGTTGTCAAAATTCCTCATCCGGTCACCATTTGGTCTTGGATGCATGTGCGGTACAGGATTGGTTGCTCCATATCTGCACTCAACACATCTGTCCATACATTCCACATGTGAAGAAATGACCTTCAAATTTCTTGGACACATACCTGGCATTAGTATTGTAACTTGCATTTCTGTTAGGTTTGTCTCTACAAACATTTGCAGTGTGACCAAGTTTATGGCAAACAAAACAAACAGGTTTAAAGACCTTCTTACCAATAGGCTTATTGATCTTAGGAGCAGATTTGTTCTTAGGAATGTTTCTCTTTGTACCAGAGGATTCACCTTTTTTAGATGTGTGAAAACCAAGTCCAGAGATATCACCCTTCATCCTTTGTGATTGAATTTGTTCTTCCAGCATGGTAGAACTTCTGTTGAACTCCTCCAATTTCTCATTGACTTCAGTAAGCTGTTTGGTGAGATCTTCATTATGCTTTGACAGGTTCTCTCTCAGAGATGACGCAAGTTCAAGATCTAGCTGTAGGTTCTCTTTTTCTTCTCTTTCAACAACCAAATGCTCATGCATAGTGACAATTTACCACTTGATCTTGGAAATCTCATGATTTCTTTCCTTGATAAGATCTTCAGCAACTCTTCTAGCTTCTAGTTTCTGACTCATGCGGATAGTGAGACCTTCTATCTCTCTCCCCAAATTCAGTTTATCACCATTTAAATTTTCAACTTCCTCTTCTAAAGCATCAATATTGGCTTCATCTGAAGAACTATTATCGGGGATCTCTAACAGTTGTTCAATTAGCTCTTTCCTTTTGACTTGTGAAGCTTTCAGTTTGACCCTAAGGGTTTCAATCTCATTTCTGCTAGCTTCTAGCTATCTAGCCATCTCAAAGTAGCTCATGTCCCCCATGGTGGTTTCAAGGCTCCCTTCTAAGTGATTAGGCTTCAAAGAAGTTAGGCTCTGATACCAATTGATGGACTTGAAAAGCATTGAGAGGGGGACCTGAATCAATGGCACCAAAAATAAAACTACTTCAAACACTAACCAGTAGATGAACTTAACAAAGCTTTTAAACACAATGCATGCAATCCAAAATAATATAGCAGTATCCACAAAAAGTAAAGCATCCACCATAACACAAGTGTTTGTACGTGGAAAACCCAAATAGGTAAAAACCACGGTGAGATGGAACTCACAAGTTAACTATCTGCAGTAATAAATAACTGATCGGTTAAGGTCTACAAAGTGCTCTTCTAGGAGCGAATCTTGTTTGAGATCCCAAAGCTTGATTAGAAGCTTATACCCTGTTAAAGGTAGTACCCTATTAGGAGTAGCCTCGGTGGAGGATTTCTAAATCCAAACTAATGGATCACCCTGTTAAAAGATTTATACATTGAATCTTGTTAAAGCTTACCCGGTTAGGGGATTTGATTCTGCTGTAATTGTTAGAAAACAAGAGGATTGGTTTGATCTATTTTGAGTAGCACAATACTTGCTTGATCAGATCCTTCTAAACATATTCAACACTGCTCTTCTGCATACTCTGCAACTTAACTCTTTTTTTTTTTACCTTCACACATAACATAACACTTTCACTTATATCAAATAATTCATTGCAATGTCAATATATAGAACTTATGATTTCATGTCGGCCTTAAGAAATCATAACACAATTTCCTAGGTGCAGTGTATCTGGACAAGTGATCATAACTCATCACAAAAATTACCGCCAAGAAGTCGGTGCTAGTAACTCATCACGATCTGTGGTAACTCATCACAAAATTACTGAATACCGGTTGGAACAATCAAATACCGGTTTGAGTAAAACATATGAGCTATCATCCTTGAATCTCCGCTTGATCTCCGTCTTGATCTTTATCTTGATGCTAACTTAGTATAACCACAGGTTGTCTCTTATGCACATACCGATTGACACAAAGTACCGGTTAGAGATAAAACTCTTAGTATAACCTCTAACATACTGGTTGACAGTGTAAACAATTGAAGTTACACTGATAGACAATATAATCATATGTGTGTGTGTGAGTGTTTCATCAATGACAACATATGATGAATATATTACAATCATCATCAAGCCAACAAGGTAGCCATGGGATTCTTACTTTTTCCAAAAATTTTAGAAGAGCTTCTGGTTTGAACAGGCATTTACAACGGACAGAACCGAAAGCTAGATGTGATGTAGTGATCAAATTGAATGTAGTTGTTCGTTTAATGTAGTGATTTGAGAGAAGTGACTAAGATTCAGTTTGGTTTCAGGAACGATCTATCTTGTATAAGACGTGATCTAAGTAACTTAGTTTGATTTGAGAGAAGTGACTAAGACTCAGTCTGGTTTCAAGAATGATCTATCCTATATAAGACGTGATCTAAGTAACTTAGTTTGATTTGAGAGAAGTGACTAAGACTCAGTCTGGTTTCAAGAACAATCTATCATGTATAAGACGTGATCTATGTAACTTAAGTTGAATATGTAGTTGATTGAACTAGCTGAAAGATGATCGACAAAATCATGTAGCACAATGGCAGGGATACACTATCAAGATTGTTTATGCTTAGAATTATGATGACCAGATTTATGTTCATTGTAGACTGATTAGGCAAGTATGACTGTTCTGGAAAAGTGTGTAGATAGACAAGTTTCTGGATTGACAAAATTAGGAATTCATACAACAAAGTTTTATGACCCAGACGACAATTTAATAGTTCTTAGATGATACAGGCAGTTTCTCGTACGAGTTGCTGTCTAAACTCACATGATAGTTTAATGACCTCCAGATGACAATCTGATGAGTATGATGACTATCTGTACAACAATATTCTAAAGACCAGACGACAATTTTCTAGTAACAACACGACAATTTTGTATACTCAAACGACAATTCTGACAGGGCCAGATGATAAACTGACATGACCAATTAAGACTCATACGACAACTCGTATATAGCCAGCGATAATTCAGTAGACTCATATTGATAGTGTACTAGACAGAGACGAGATTCTGACACATACAAATTTTTGACGACTGACAAAGACCAGATTTTGACTAGGACTGAGTTTTGATGACTAGCAGAGACTAGTTTTTGACACAGACGGAGTTTTTATCACTAAGTTGTTGACGTTGTTGATTTGTTTTCTCCAGTTTCAATATTTCAGGGATGAAAACACACTAAACACGCAAGATGTATAATGACTTCAAGCACAACACGCTAACCCTATGCAAGTTGGCTTAGAGAAGAAAACCTTTGCATACAAACTCAGGTACACACCCAATAGCTAATCAGAATATGACCACTAAGTCTCACACAATGGATTCTCAATGTTGTATTAGCTAACTCCAAATGCTAATGGGGACACTAAATGGCAAGTATCTTGAGAGATTTACTATCTCTCTTGCACAAAGATTATCCCCTTTTCGTAGGTGAATCAGGTAGCCTCTATCTTATAGTTCTTAGTTAGGAATTTCATTTAAAATTACCCCTTGAAGTCACGCAAGCATGATTGAGGCCTATAGCCCGACAAGGTACCAAAACAAGTTGTAGTCACGTAAACGTAATTGACACCGCGAGGGCCTACAAAATGTTCAATATGAGAGATCTCAAAGAGAAAAATCAAATAATCTCATCCTCTGAGACTTTAATCACTAGAGGCCTATTTATTATAGTGAGTTGGAATGCTCAGGTCCAGTTGTACTCACTTGGGTCGTTCTCACAGGGTGATTACTTTTTCCCACTATGACAAGGTACACAAATGTCAAACTTAGAAAAAGCTTCTAGGGTTTGGATTTTTTATTGTTTGTGCAGACAAGAGCATACTCTCCTACCTCTTATATTCTTCTTAAAACACAAAAGACAATTTTTTTCATTAACCAGATAGCAATTTAAGTGCCTAAAAATGAATTTAAAGAATACACGATGTTTGGTCGATTCTCTTTAGGCAACCTGCAAAACCAACACACCAGTAGTCATGTTGTTTTTGATTCTTTGACAAGCGTATGTTTGATTGATAAATTCTTTGACAAGCATTTTGCAAGAAACTAGTTAGGCTATGAAAATCTCAAGCAGACAGAAGACAATTCAGGGTTAGCGTCAGTATCATCAAAATTTAATTCAAGAAAAACTCTGAAAAGTAATCTATTTTTCAAAAAATCCTAATCTAACTCCTCCAAACTGGAAGAAGAAAAAGTTAGTGTAACATCAAATCTCTTGGTGGACTTACACAGGCCTAATTTCAAATCTCAATTACAAATTTTTCACTCTTAATGCTGAAATGCCCTAAAATTTGACTAAGTCTAAAATTTGGAAGATCCTCCAAAAACTAGATTTTGCATTGTAACTCCTCGAGGTTTGAAACCCCTCTCAAACATCTTGACAATATATATGGAATATAACTTAAAGTATAAGAAAGAGAAAGAGAAGTGGAAATGTCACTTATACTTAAATGCTATATTCCATATATATTGACATTCCACAAGCCTAATTTTAAGCAAACTCCTAAACAAAACTCTTTGTTTTTCATACGATAGAGTAGTAACTCATACGAGTATTCTCACCTGACCATACGAGAATTCTCACCAAACCAAATGAGTAAACCCAGAAGAAAATGACAAAATCAGTTACTTGTACAATTACTCCCATAGAGCCGAATGACAAATTGCAGAACTTGTCCTGTATGTTGCAGAAACTCGTATGACCTTTTGCAGAAACTGTACGTAAAAAATCCAAAAAATAAAATAAAGATCTTGCAAGGCCAAAAATGAAATTCTTGAGCTCCACGGTGGGTGCCAAAAATGTGTGTGTGAAAAGTGGAATAAATATCTACAAGTTGTAAGACACCACTTCAATTAAGTCATTGCATGCATGGTTAGACAGATATAAGCATGAATATAAAAATCATAACAAATCAACCTATTTCCTTCTAAAAGATGCGAGTATAGACTTGCTCTCAGATTTGTATAAGCAATACCAGTGACTAGACTACACCAAGACACAAGATTTAATCTATATGAGCACAAGAATAAGCTAAATGGATGCAAGATTAAACTAGATATGCAAGATTAAGCTAGATGAATGAATATTAAGCTAAACAAATTCAAGCAATCATAATTAAACTAAATATGCAAAAAGCTAAACTAAGATGCAATAATCTCAAAGCACAATATCTTCAATGACTCCAGAGCAAGAACTGCATAATAACAATAAATCTTTAGGGTGTTTTGAATGAAAGATGAAGGCTGAATTTATAGAGATTCAAAAGAGAGACCAACGGTCAAGATCGATTAGCAATGAGCGGTTGAGATTATTCAAGAAAAAGCACATTTTAGAATAATTGAAATAATTGAGAGGTCAGATTAAGTTAATCTTGAGATATATTCCAATTATAGCTTGATTGAATGCATTCATATTATAAGTTTGAGTTTGCATTGGAGATTAAATTTAGTTGATTCCATGCACTTGAGATAAAAATAGGTGATTCTATGCACTTTTCTTTAATTTATCCAAGAAAAAAAGCCTTTTCAATGCAACTAAACTTATTTTCTCAAAAGCTTTGAGTTTTATTTTTGGAGAAAATGATTAATTCAATTTAATTGCTTTTCTGATTTTTCAAGTTATCTCAATTTAGAAGAAGAAATATCTCAAGTTTGATTTCTTCTCTCAATTTAATTCTTTTTCTTTTATTTTCAATTTAACTCTTTCTTTTGCAGATTAATTCCTCTTTTTGTGATAAATCTCTCTTTGTAAATTAATCCTCTTTTTTTATGATTAAATGGCAAATTTATTTATTAATTAAATATGCTAAGATATTTAATTAAATAAATAGAATAATTGATCAAAATGATTTACTTAGAATGATTTAATTAATTAAATAAAGATTTAATTAATGTAGAGTGATTAATTTGCCATGTGACATTAATGATTGAAGAATTAATTAATTAATTAGGCGTTGAAGGTTGATTTAATTCCCTTTGGTTAGGACCTTGGTGATGTTGCCGAGATTAGGGGCCAATGGTTTAGATGACCATTTTTAGGGTATTACAGTAGCTTATTATTATTATTGCATGTCATTTTTTTGCTTTTTGCATGTTTCTTTTTTTTTTCTTTGCATGTTGCTTTTTTTGTTGCATGTTGCTTTTTTACTTGCATGTTACTTTTTTGCATGTTTTTTTTCTAACTAGATAGAGGCTTTGTGTTACTATTCAGTTTGTGTAGCATCTTGGCATCCGTGGGACAAAGACTGAAGCAAATCAAACTACTAATCTGTTTGATGCAGGATGATGGTCAAATATTAAAAGCTCAAACAAACTTATGTGGTTGATTTTTTTAGTAGCATAACTCACAATTGAATTTGCTTAATGGAATGGACATGGATTGCATTCTGATTATTTTTTCTTGCAACTACTTTGTTTAAGGGAATGAACTTTTGTTTTCCATCTCTTGAGCACTTGCTCATTCTATAGGGTGGGCCTATTATTGTATCAAGTACCTTTCCACCCACCTTTGGGGTCTTGGGAGAAAGGGAAAGGTGATAACGACACTCACGTTTCTTTTTTAGTAGAGGAATATCTTTATTTGAGGATTTCATCACCTCATAGGGGTATTTGAAAATAAGAATAGCTCTAGGGATTTCATCACCTCTCAACAATTTTTGATAAGGGTTGTCAAAGCTTTAAGTAGCTTGCTTTGTGAAATCTTCATACTAGATTTGTTCCTCAAAGCTTTACTACGAACCACTATTTTAGTAGCCCAAATCCCTTTGCTTGTTGGTGCAGGAGGTCAGACCTCCAAAGTTGCCACACATTGCTACTGTTCATTGTAGAGACAGATGTCCCTCAGTTCATAAGATCTTCGGATCTTCAAGGTATGAGATTTTAGTACATACCCGAGAAGTGTATGTTGTGGAAGGGGAAGCCAATGCTACCAAGTCTCTATTTGTATGTATTGTTTCAGTATTTGGAGAAATCCAAGTGGGAACTCAACAAGTAGAAACATATTTCCAACCTAGGAAGTGTATGCTTCAAAGTGTTTTTATTTGTTAATGCCAATAAAATCTTGGCTATTTCAGGCCCTTCTCAAACTCTGAGTGTGTTTCAGAGTCAATTCAAATAGCCTCTCTGTCTTCTTTGTCTTTTGTGACTGTTCATGCTAAACTTTTTAAAAATCCAAACTTAACCGAAGACTTCAACCATTCCAAGCAATCAAATCAAACATTGTCTGAACACTTCAAATGTTCCACACAATCAAACTTAAAAACATGTCCAACAAATTCAAACCGTGACAAACATCACGTGGGAAATCAAAACTATTTCAATGAAACATAGGTTAAATCATCTTAGATTTCTACGTCATCGTCATTATCCTTTGGCTCAAGTTCTTTTACATATCACTGTCATTATCCTTTAGCTTAAGATTCATTTCCATATCGTTGTCATTATCTTTAGGTTAGGATCCATTTCCATATCATTGTCATACCCTTAGGTTAGGATTCATTTCCATATCATTGTCATTACTCTTGGTTTAGGATTTATCTCCATATCATTGTCATTATCCTTAGTTGGATTCATTCACATATCATTGTCATTGTCCATTATCCTAAGTCTTTGAGTCATCATTGCATTAATCCATATCATTTTAGTATAATCTTTTAGTGATCATTATCATCCCTAGTCTCTAGGTTGATCCTAGCATTTTTCAAAAATCATTGTTTATATCAATCACATATCATTTTAGGATACACTTTTATATTGTATTTATCCTCATAAGTCATAGGTTCAAATCATTATCTCCATTTCGAATTATCTTCAAAATTAGGGTGTTCCCTAGTTCAAATTTAAGATTGTCATATTACTCCATATACATTTCCCTTTAGCAC
This sequence comes from Cryptomeria japonica, assembly GCF_030272615.1. NCBI lineage: Eukaryota > Viridiplantae > Streptophyta > Pinopsida > Cupressales > Cupressaceae > Cryptomeria > Cryptomeria japonica. The sequence goes on along the minus strand of NC_081410.1, from coordinate 384,769,160 downwards.
ATATCATTACTATCCTCATTTTAAATCATATCATTTCCTTAGTATCAATCTTCACATTATACTTGGATCCTCAAAATCAGACTTTTTGAAAATCCCCAAAATATCAAGTCTTAGATCAAACCCGACATCATTGTCCATAAGTCACTACCTTATCAAGAAGTTGTATCCACTATAAGTCATTATCCAGATAAAACCCTAGCTCATTAGTCTAGCAATAAGTGAAACTTTGTCCTCAGTTATTAGTTTATCCTTTTGTCCTATCAAGATCGTGATTTCATACCAATTTCTCAGGGTTATGTCTTTAGACTTGTAGTCTTAAAGATTTTCTATGTCTCAAAAATCCCAAAAACTTAGGTTGCATTTGTCCATTTTCAAAATCTCATAATCCAAAAAAATAGGGTTGCATTTTTTCATCCCTTAGTTGCATTGCATTTCATCCCTAAACTTCAAAAATCCAAAAAATGGCATTAAGTGTAATGTGTTGGTGTTGGAAATATACCACACCCGGATCAATGATAGACTAGTCTAAGAGGGGCCAGTAGCTCAGTGGTAGAGCACTCTAGTAGCATATGGAAGGTCCTAGGTTCAAGTCCTAGCTGGTCCATGTCTTAACATGTTATCAGAGCTAGGTCTAGGCTAGGAGCCCCAAGCACATGAGAGGTGTGGCTTAAGGGGGGGTGTTGGTGTTGGAAATAAGCCACACCAGGACTGACGATGGACTAGTCCAAGAGGGGCCAGTAGCTTAGTGGTAGAGCACTCTAGCAGCGTATGGAAGGTCCTAGGTTCGAGTCCTAGTTGGTCCATGTCTCAACACAATGGTTGAAACAAGTTCTCAAACTTATAAGAGACAACATTCCCCCTATTAACCTTCCAACTTTCATGACACCATGTCATTGCAATGAGACAATCAATCATGTCAATCCAAATTGTACATGTCCCAAAACTTAGATCAAACCTATCATAAATAGAGAAATGTCATCCCTATTTCTCCATCACTAGAGGAAAAACTAGCTCGAGAAATAGAGATCTTGGAACAAAAAGTTAAAAAAAGTGAAGAGAGTAGATCCCAGATGTCCAAACTATTTCAAAAATTTAGGGGTCCAAATACAAACTTAGAGCCAATTGACATACAATCTCTCATCACACGATCAGACATACCAGCTCTCCTCTCACAAATAAACATGAGAAACCAATATTAACAACAAACACATCCAACTATGCAAATAGAAATTCAATATCAGCCTCAGAAACCCCAAGCTTATCAAAATGTTGGGTCAAGACACCAAATGAAACAACAATAGACCACCATCTAATGATATCAACTAAACACAATTTCAACAAGTACAACAATAATATGCACCACAATATCAACAATAGATGCCACAAGTTCTTAGATTTCAACAACAAATGACTTAACCAAGGGCACAACAACAAATATTGATAGCATTGTTGCAACAACATGGGCGACAACAAAATCATCCTTTACCAATAATGTAAGTCCAATAGTTGGTCCGACAAACAATGCAACCCCCAATACCACAAGTAATTGTGCAAACATTTCAACCCCTACCAAGGTCACATACAATTGCACAAATAACTTTGCCTTTGATTGCATCACATGTTAGTGAATATCCTCCTATGTCTTCAAATACAACATCAAGGGTGTCCCAAACAAATACAAGTGTGGTTACAAACATACCACCCTTTGGATATCAACCAAAAATGGTCAATATGTCACTTGTCACACAACAAGGTCAATCAACCACTACTCTACAACATGTAAACGTCAAAGTGATATTACAAACAAGATCACCCAAATAGAAAAAATGCTAACCTCAACTTCTCAATGGTTTGATTCAACAACTAGGTTGTACACAAGAGACTATTTATGAACATGAGATCGTCTGCCCATGTTTAGCAATGAATCATCTTTCTATCAAGAAATTTCTCCTCAAGTAGCCTCCATGTCTCCCACCATTTCCACATCTCCTAAAGTTTCACAAGAGAAATCCACACCATCTCCATCAAATGATACATTCAATGATGCAACCTCCCAAGGGCTATCCACAATAGGTTTCCAAGCTAATCCAATTCATGATGCAACTACCCTTCATGTTTCACAAATACAAGACCCGATGCAACCATATTCTCCCATTCTAGAGAGTTCCATGCAAAGTCCATATCCCTCGTGTCAAAATATGATTCTTGGGGTGATTACTACTTCCAACAAGCCCCACCTTTGTGTGCCTTTTCATTCATTTACAAAATGGTTTGTGAGTAGTAAGAGCCCTGTGCCCATGACCTTGCTCTCCAACTTTCTTAATGATACTGAGAATGATGCCCCTAATTTAGATTGAAGGTTCTTATTCCATCTCTTGGCCAACCCCATGACTACTCTTGTTCTTTCCAATTCTACCACCAATACTAGCAACAATTACTTTACCACTGACTCCTCTTTGATGCCCTACTCACCCCTTTCAGCCCCAAGTCGCTTGTCTTTCTCTTGTCCACCTAGGTGATTCTTTTCTCCTCTTCACATTTTCCTAACTCTTAGTTTATATTTTTTCAATAACTTCAATTAAATGTTAATTAGGTGAGTAATTTTAAAATTTACCTCTTTTGAATTTTTTAAATTTAACTTTTATATGATTTCTTCAATAAGTAACAAAATTTTGATTGGGTGGGTAGTTTAATCCTTATCTATTGGTGTAACAAGCTAAATATTATTCACTTAAGAAAGTAAAAGTAATTTACTTTTAACATGGTAAAAACTTAAATGGTAAGATAATTTCATGGAAAATTTTCAACTTAAAAAACAAACATTTCTATAACATGGCCATATACATATACATCATATGAAACATCTAAGCAAATATAACCTTTTCTTTCTTCATTGAACTTAAAATGTTACAAAACATAAATAAGAAATACATGTTGGGAAAATGGTGTCTTAACCTTGCATTTACATGAAGTTATTATTTATAGTAAGTTTTTGTTTGAGCATGAAATGGTGCGAAATTCTGCCCAAAGCTTCAAACTGGCTAGATAAGCATGCCGGTAAATTTTTGTTGCAAGGTCATTTCTAGTTTTGAAGATATTAAAGTTTCCATTTTTGGAGGGTGCGATGAAAGGTTTAAATTTAATTTTGAGGACTTTAAACCTTCCAACACACCCTGAAAAGTGGGTGTAACTGGTGTAGCTGGGTACGAGGTGATAGAGCACTTCGCGAGCTTTCCGACACATCAAACAGTTTGTCAATCAGAAACCCGGTTCACAAGTTATGTGGTACAAGGGCAACTAGTCAAGTCAATCTTCTCAATATGGTCATAAGTTATTTTTGTGTAATTTTAGTTTGTTGGATGTAATAAGGTCTATCTAGACCATTTTCCATGTAATAAGTCTCATGGGGTTGGTTGGAGTACCTTCTTGTCAAGTTTCATAATTTGTTGCCAAAAGTTGTTTTGCAACTTTTAGAATATTGTCATTTTGGGGAACCCAACAATCATTTTGTTTAAAATGATAGTTGTAACCATTAGGGATGGTTTGTAAGGGTATACATATGATTGGAGAACCCTAAGAAAAGGGTTGGAGTTTTTTATGAAGCAAAAAATAATAAAACACATTATGTTTTCTATAATATTCACTATTTTTCTGTTGCTACAGAGACTTGTACAGCCATGTACAGTTTGGTACGGATGTGAAACTAAGTTTGTTGGATAGGTTTGTGAATCCTCTTTCATTTGAAGGTGTTTTGAGCATTTTTAATTTGGTGTGGACCAAGTTATAACATTTCTTCTAAAAACTACCAGTGAACCTAGGCTTTCAAGGGTTTGTACCCAAGATCATGAATTTTGACCCATTCCACCATTGGAGGAATTCTGGAACTCAGTGGAATGGATGGTTTATATGTACTTTCAATGATGTGTGAGTTGCAAAGGCAAGGGATGGAGGTTGGTCAAATTTTTGTTGATGTCTAGCCTAATATCTTCATGTATTAGGCTTAGAAGTGATAGGTAGTAGGAGGGTTTGGTGGGTAAGTGAATGGGTGAATGCACCTGTAGACACCTAAAATTGTCATGTCTAATTAAATAAATATTTTATTTATTTAATTATTTTATCCTAAGTCTTCTATTAATTAAATTAATTCTTATTTATTTAATTAATTCATTAATCCTCTTCTAAGCCTTTCCTCATTTAAATAAATACTTTTATTTATTTAAATTGTCCTTTTCCTAAATTAAATAAATATTTTGTTTATTTAATTAATTCATTAGCTTTTTCCTTCAGTGACACATGTCATTTATCTTTTAATTTTCCTCTACCTTCCCTCTTACTATTTTTATTATTTCTTCTACCTACCCTTTAATCCTAGCCAACCATTTATCCTCTTCACCTTTTAATCTTATCCCTCCATTTCCTAAAGTGTCTTCTATATAAGAGGATACTCTCCTTCATTATAAACCCTAATCAACCCAACTAGCTAACTAATGCATTAATCAAGCCTTCAAGTGATCAAGCGACATCACAACCACAATCTGTTCTTTGTTGAACTCTTGTACACACATAAAATCTGAGAGCAAGTATACATCAAACAAGATCAATGGAGATAGGAGATAATGGAGATTGAAACCCTCCTTAACATGTGAATGGTAATATTGATTTATTTTGTTGATTTACATGATCTTAGGTATCTCTATTAGTATTGGTGAATATTTCATTGTAGGACTTAGATTGTTTGTGGTTGAATCTTTGAGGTATTACAATAGTTTATCATCATCACTTTTCACCGTATACAACACCAATGGACAAAATCAATTGTTTTAAACCCCATGGGATGTGTTTAGACCCCTAGAGTGAATTTTAACAACCCGGAGTCACAAAACCACACACTTGCTTTGGAAAATGGGCTTAATTAGGCCTAATTACAACATTACTAGTCCATTTTTGAGGGAGATTTCTTGAAACAACCCATGTCGATTCTTTGATATGTTTTAGGGAAGACAAAATGGTATCCAAAAATTCCTTCACAGTTTGGGAATAAGGTTTGCTCTGAAAGATATTAGTGATTATCCTATTTAGGAGGGCTACAAGGAAGCAAGGTAACTAGTATAGGAAGGATCTTGAGATGAAAACCCCTAACACTTTGTGTGATCAAATATTGTCGCACATGTCATTTACAACCTGTGAAAGGCCTGTCAAGTGTGAGAGAATACTTTGAATCTCTGATAGCATTAGTGGGTTGTTGAAGCCTTGAAAGGACCAAGTATGTCAAGATGGGACAGTCAAACAATGAAGAACTTGAATGGAAGGAAGAAATGAAACATGAAGTGTGAAATTTGATAGCATACTTGTAATTCCCACCCCCTACTCTGCATCATTATGGCCTCTGGAAGTTTGGACTCTTGAAATAGGAAATATAAATTACATCGGACACATAAATGAGTTGTAAAAGGGAGGAATACATGTTGATGTGTGTTTTGACATTTCATAGGGCATCTATAATGGAGATAAGGTTGACTCTACTTTATTGGGTGGTTTTTGTTAAGGAATCTGGACCAGAGATAGAGAAGATAGTAGTCTGATAATATATAGGAAGGATGGACTTTAATGAGATCACTGCAATGAATATGTTCTCCTCCACTGCGTATCTATATATCTCTATTATATTAATCTTCTACGATAATGTAGACAGCTTGTTCGGTCATGAGATTGCCACAGTTATTGATTTCAATTTCCACCAAGTTGTTGACGCCTTTGCATATATAAGGATGGAGAGTCATGTCCACGTAGGGGCATGACTTCTACATGGCTTATGTCACACAAAGTCATGACCCTCCATCTCTTGTTCACCGTTGATGTTCATTAGTTAACAATGATGGTGCTCGGGCTCACTAAGTAATTCGACCCCGATAGTTATCGAGATTATTCTGAACCATATCAATTATTATATAAAGTAATATATATATGTATATGTACATATATACAGATTGCTTCAATCTGAATGAAGCTATATCCTTAATACTCCCTCTTAGCAAAAGAGGATTGAATTTCATAATTGAGTTTTAAGGAACAACCTTCTAGATATACATATTCATTTGACATGATTATTCACTCAATAACACTTACTAGTGAAATACTTCATATCTCAGGGAGATATGGATTATCTGATATCCAGCACTCTAGGACAACAACTACTTGAAGTCTTATCAAATTACAACCTTGATTCTAGTGATAATTGTAACATTGTCATTATCATAGGTGAAATAATTTTAGTATCATGATATCCGACACATTCCGGGACAACAAATTAAAGTAGTCAATCATGATATGATTGTTATCATAATTTATGACGTATTTTGGAACAACCATTTAATGATAACAATTCAATAACTCATCACAGAAAAATTTAGTATCAAGATTTCCGATACATTTTGGGACAACAACTTAATGTAGTCAATCTTGACAACAGATCAGACTGTTGTGAAAGTTGTCACTTTACAATAGTGATCTTACACTTGCATCACATGAAAGATCGTCACCTTTCATGACACAACACATACATGAAATATTGCATCCAAGATATTCATGAATATATCAAATTACATATGAATCATATTAATATCATAAATTTCCGTTATAATTTAGTCATACCAAGTTTACCTCTAAAGTATTCCACTTTTAATTTTGCAAGAGGTTTGGTGAATATGTTGGCACTTTGCTCTTCAATGTTGATGTAGGTCAATTTGATAACATCTCTATCTACCATATCTCTTATGTAATGGTATGTGATTTCTATATGCTTGGATCGATTATGAAAGACTAGATTTACAGAAATTTTGATGCAGCTTTGATTATCATAGTGAATCACAGTGGGGTCTAGGGGTTTCCCAAATAGTCCAACTAGCAATTTCCTTAACCATTAAGCCTCACGTGCTCCCATGGAGGCAACCATATATTCGGCTTCAGTGGAACTCTAAGAAATTGCTGACTGTTTTCTGCTAAACCAGGATATCATAGCTGATCCAAGACTAAAACAACACCCAGTTGTACTTTTATGATAAATGGAATTGCATGCCTAGTCGGAATCAGAATACTCTTGGAGTTGTATCTCAACATTTTTATATTTCAAGCCAAGTCCAATAGTGCCACACAAGTATCTCGAAATATGCTTAGCCGCCATTAGGTGAATCTTCTTAGGTTCGCACATGAAGTGACTTAACACATTGGTAGCATAACAAATATCAAGGCGAGTGTTTACCAGGTACATGAGAGATCCAATAATTTGTCTATAGTACGTAGGATCTGTAGGTTCTGAATCTACTGCTTCACTTTTGAGCTTATGAAGATTTGTTTCCATTGGAATGGAGAGAGGTTTACAATCCATCATACCAAATCTAGTCAGGATATCAGTGGTGTATTTTCCTTGATTTAGGAAAAGATAATTCTCCTTTTTCCATACTTCTAGGCCCAGAAAATAGTGCAGTAGACCTAGATCTTTCATATCAAATTCAGACACAAGATCTTGTTTGCATTTTGCAATGAGGTGATCTTCTCCTGTTATCAATAAGTCATAAACATAGAGAACGAGTATTAACATGTCACCATCTGATATTTTGAAGTATATGTTCTGATTGATTAAAAAATAGGTTTTAAGGACCCAAAACCTTTACATCATAGAAAGAGAAAGAGCAACAAAAGGATTAAAAGTCTTCATACATAACGACTGGCCAGAAGACCAGCGAACAGAAAGAATAGCAAAGCAACAAAACAACAAAACACAACAAAGAAACCGGGGAGACGCTACACAGCAATTTTCTTTAGCAGGTCCTCTACCTTTATCACCAACTCATCATAGGTAGCCCCAACAGCTTTCAGCTCTTCTAGATCCTTGTTCATTTTCTTTTCCTTCCTCTTGCCTCTGGTGCGGGTTCTGGGACCTTGAGCTTCCCCTATACCTTCAGGGTCCAGGTCAATTTCCTGGATTTCCTTGTCATCATCAAGCTTACTGATGAGGGTATGAGTATTATTGGCCAAGATTTTCAGAATACTAACGCTCTGCTCTGCGATATTCTTAAGGCACTCCTTAGTTTTTTCCACTTTAGTGATAGTATCCGAGAGTGTTTTTTCACTAGTTTTCGCAAGGCTTTTTCTGTCCAGCATCTCCTTTTCAATCTTCTCAAACCTGGGGTTGAAAGCATCTCTGATGTCTTTCACTTTAGCAATAGTGTTTTTCAGATCCTCAATATAGTCAACCATTGTATTCCCCTCCCATATATTAATGGTCTCCAGAATCAGGACTCTATTGCATAGTTTTTAATACTCATCCACAGCTTTCTTGTAACCATCAATGAGGCATTCCATAGTTTTCATAAAACCATGCAAGCCCTCGGGAGGAGGGCCATAGGGGGGAGTCACTTTTCCAGGGGTTACTTGTTCATCTTTAGGGATATGGAGGGCGGAGATAGTGTCGGCAGCTCTGAGAGTCTCTTCCATTGTCTCCTTTTCCAGGTTGTGCTCGGCTTCCAAGGTCCTAGCTTGCTTGTCAACTTTTGGTTCCTTGCCAGTCTCCTCTTTTTTCTTTTTCTTTTTGTGGGTCTGGGATTGGTTTTTAATTTTCTTCTTCAGCAACCCTTTAGGGTTCTTCTTCTCCTCAGAATAATCTGAATCCTCTTCTTTCGAAGAGATGTTGATCAAGGGTTTGATTTGAAGTTTTTTGCCCTTGGAAGATGAGGGTCTTGTTTTCCTCTTCTTCGTACTCTCATACTCTGAATCATCAGAGCTATCCTTAGTATCAAACGAGGAATCATTGTCGGATTCCTCCTCCTCCGAAAAAGCAGAATCAGACATATCTTCCTCAGAGTCCACAGAGGGCTGCATCCGATTAATTTGACTAGCCTTTAAATGGTCATAAATAAGGACCATTAGGCCTTGTTGCATTGCAGTATCACCTAGAGGATTCTCTTTGTAGGCTTTAAGGGAAGCATTCATTGAGAAAAGCAAGAAATAAGGAAAATTCACCTTATCATTATGCCTAAAGTGATTTAACAGAACAAAATGATACCCATAGACTTTTGTAAACCTACCATCTAGAGTAATATACCGCATTAAAACAAAGAGAATTTCCCGCCAGGGTTTGGCAAAAGCCCTAGGCGAGTAGTAGGTTTTGCTCAACTTTACTAGTCATTTTTTCTCTTTCTCAGTAACTGGGTACCTTTCAATGGCTTCACTGCTGACCTTCCTATCTTTGTAGAAGTTACAGCCTTCCCTATTGAGACCCGTAGCTTTACCAATTAAATCTTCATCAATTTCCACCATTTGGTCACCCATTTTTAACATGCCCTTCTTCCAGTTTTTGCAGAAAAGGTTAGTTACCATTCCATCACGGCTGTGGAGTCTCTCTATGAAGTTCAAGAGACCACCCTTCTGCAAAATACCCCACACCTCTTCCTTCCATTTCCATTCCTTGCAACTACTTGGCTCATATCGTCTCCTATTTCTGCCCATGATGTCGCTTCTCACAGCCAAATTTTGAAACTTGCAGAGTTGGTTAAATAGAGAGCTTTTCGGAGCTAAAACAATTACCCAGCAAGCGTGGGAGTTGATGGCATTGATGTTATAATGAGTGATTTTCTCATTATAGAAATAACTCGAAGTGCTCACATCAGTACTTTTCATTATTACCCTGTCAATCAAGAGTCTTTGGGGTACTTCTATATCGCTCATCACTTATGATTTGTCTGACATCTTCGGGGAGTCCGCTCTCACCCATCCACGTGGTAATTGTCTCATTTATAACCGCCACATTGGCAGCCCAATCAGCAGAACAGTTGGCCTCCTGATAGATATGGGAGATATGGCATTTTTTAAAGGTTCTAATAATGTCAATAGAAGAAGTGATTATGTTGTGAATCGACCATGAGGGTTTTGAAGTCCCATTGAGGCACTTTATTATATTATTTGAGTCCCCTTCTATCCATAGATAGGGGCAATTTCATTTTTTGGCTAGGATAATGCCTTGAAGAGCTACCATAGCTTCAACTTTATGGTTAGTTTGGGTTCCAATAGGGACAACAATCATCTCTTTGTAGATTCCTTTATGATCTCTAAGAATAGCTCCACAACCTGAAGGACCTGGGTTACCCTTGGCTGCACCATCAAAATTGATTTTGAGCCAGCCTTGGGGAGGGGTTTGCCATTTAGCTTCAAGCCTTTTATTGTAGCTGAGATTAGGACCATCGATGACCTTCATATTCCAAGCCCTTAAGATATTTGACTCCAGGGAGTTATTTGAGTAACAAGGACCCTCCATGATTCCCATATTTTCCTGGATAGCCCTTTGAATTTTCTGGAATGCAGTATCTTGATTTAGGGAGACATCCCTGAAGATTCGATTGTTTCTTTCTTTCCAAAGACCCCACAAGATGTGAGGAAGAGAGAGCTACCACATACATCTCAAAAAAGAGTTAATCCATTGAATATGCCAGGAGGAGAACAAATCTTTGATGTTACTAGGAAACACCCAAGCTAAACTAAAACTCCTGAGGAAACTTTCCCAAACTGAGGCTGAGAAGGAACAGTGGAGGGCAAGGTGGTCCATAGACTCTTCCTCTTGAAAGCACAACACACACCTGTTAGGAAGGGAAAAACCTCTGCCTTTTAGGTTGTCAACGGTAAGGATCTTATTTTGGAGGATAGTCCAGAAGAAAAAATTGAATTTGTGGGTGAGACCTTTTATCCATGCTTTAGACCAGAAAGGATTTATAGGAGGGGGGGGGGGGGGAGGACACAATACAATGAAGACACGGTTAAAGTACCTTTGGGATCATGTTTCCAAATCAGGGAGTCCTCTTCATTATTCAGCCATATAGCAGACAGATGGGTCTTAAGCTTAGAAAGGCTAGGGTGGATACTATCAATGTTCTGCCAATTGTTCCTATCCCAATATTTTGCCACTAAGGAGCCAAAAGAGCCAATACAGGAAGGGGCATGGGAGGCCCATTCATGGAAGTCCATTAGGGGTTTATCAAAAAGCTAGGGATCCTCCCAGAATCTAACTTTTCTGCCATTTTCAAGTTTCCATATCACTCCTTTAGCAATCACATCTTTACATTTAGAAACATGGTTCCATATATGGGATCCATTTATGCTGAGAACCGAATTAAGAAAAGAAGAGAGAGAAGAAGACATAAGAGAGTACTTACTTCTCCAAATTTTGCACCATTCAAAATCAAAATGAAACCATCTCCAAGCTTGTTTGGACAAGAGAGCTTCATTTAAAGTAAGAATCCTCTTGAGACCCAGACCACCTTTGCTTTTCGGCCTACAAACCTGATCCCAGGCCACCAAGGACATTCTTTGCTTTTCCTCAACCCCAGACCATAGGAATCTTCTTTGAATTTTCTCAATTGCTTCAGCATACTTGACTAGAATTCTGAAGAGACTAAGAGTATAAATAGGAATACTTTGAAGAGTAGCCTTAAGGAGTTGGAGCTTACCAACTTGACTTAAGAGGGCCCCTTTCCAACTGGCAAGTTTTTTATGAAATTTGTCAACTAGAGAACTCCAGAAGGAGTCAAGAGGGGCAATCCCCATGGGGAGTGCAAGGTAGGTAGCAGGAAGGTCAGCAATCTTACACTCCAGAATTTTGCTGATCCTTTGTTGTCTTCTCTCTGGAGTATTAATGAAAAAGACTTCACTTTTAGCCCAGTTGATAAGCTGCCCCGTAGCAGAGGCAAATTTACATAGGGTACTCTTCAATACTTTAGCTTCTGAGATACTTGATTCCCCCATAATAATTGTGTCATCAACAAACTGCTGGTGGGAACAGATAAGGTCAGCAGAAGAAGGTTGGAGGCCCTTAAAGGATCCTTGCTGCACCAATGTTTCCATGGTCCGACCAAAGCATTCTGCCAAAATTATGAAAAGGATGGGGGAGATAGGATCTCCTTGCCTAAGACCTCTCAAGGCTTGGAAAAAAGAAGAAGGAGAACCATTGACAAGAATAGCAAAAGATGCAGAGGTAGTAAGTTGGGAGAAAAGATCCACAACTCTAGAGGAAAACCCAAAAGAAGTGAGAACTTTCTAAAGAAGAGACCAGTCAACCCTGCCATAGGCTTTGGAGAGGTCAAGCTTAAGGATGAGACCCTGCTTCTTAGCTCTCACAAGAGAGTGAATGTTCTCATGAACTATAATAATGGAATCAAGAATTTGTCTTCCAGGAACAAACCCATTTTGTTGGTGTTTAATTAAGGCAATAAGGATAGACAAAACTCTAGTAGTAAGGACCTTAGAAATAATCTTGTAAAAGGAGTTGCAGAGGCTAATAGGTCTGAATTTGTCCAAAGAGTCAGCTCCTTGAGTCTCGAGGATAAGAGCAATAAAAGTACCATTGATTTCTTTCAAGAGTTTTCTAGCCCCAAAGAATTCCTTAACCCCATTGGCAACATCAGTACCAATAATATCCCAAAAATCTTGAAAAAAGAACATTGGGAATCCGTCAGGTCCAGGTGCTTTGTTACCATCAAAGGAGAAAACAACATTTTTAATTTCTAAGATAGTGGGAATGGAAGAGAGGGAGGCATTATTATGAGCATCAATGAGACAAGCAATGTTCTAAAGAAAAGAGGATTGGGCTTCAACATCCAGACTGTGATCCCTCTTTAGGAGGTCCGAGAAATACCTCTTAGCTTCATTCCTTATTTCATCCTCCTTGACCAGCTCCCCACTTTCCACAACTAGCTTGTTCATTCTATTGACTGCTTTATGCTTGATAGTCGACATATGGAAGAATCTTGTATTCCTATCCCCTTCCTTGAGCCAAATGCATCTCGATCTCTGCTTCCAGAACATTTCCTCTTTGGCAATAATATCATGGTATTTTTTAAGGATCTCGTTTTCATCAGCAATAGACACAGTACTGAAACCATCCTTCTGGATCTGGTCCTGTATTTCTTTAAGGTTTTCCTGAATTTTACTCTTAGCCTCAAATATATTCCCAAAACTAGTTTTATTCCAGAGTTGAATGTTGTCCTTCACACTTTTGAGCTTCTTAACAACTTTGAACATAGTCGTTCCCTCAACTTGGATACTCCACCATTTCTGAATATTTCTTTTGATGTCGGGGTGAAGGGTCCACATTTTTTCAAATCTAAAGGGAAAGTTTCTCCTTCTATTGATCAAGTCAGCAATGAAGGTGATAGGAAAATGATCGGATCCAACCCGAATGTGGGCAGACAGAGAATAGAAGTACTGACTATACCAGTCATCAGAAATGAGAGTTCTGTCAAGACGCACTTGGATAAGGTCATTACCAGTTCGTCTGTTGGTCCAAGTGTAATTGCAACCCTATATCTCCAAGTCATTAAGAGCTTGGGAGTTAATAAAATCCATGAGGGCCATCCTACTTTCCAACTGAGGATGACTACCTTCAAATTTTTCCTCCTCTTTCAAAGGCGTATTAAAGTCTCCCATAACCATCCAACTAAGATTTTTGAAGTTGTCCCTAGCTTGGATGATCTTTTTCCAAAAAGAGTTTCTAGCCTTTAAGGTATTAGGAGCATAAATGTTAGTGAGAACCCATGAAGAACCATCTTTTAGGTGCTCAAATTTGATACAAGAAAAGTTACTTTCCTAGATAATGACCTGACCTTTAACAGTGTTAAGATTCTAGATGGTAGCAATGCCTCTAGAAGCACCCTCAAAACTGCCCCCACTAACATTACCATTTTTGAATAACTTCAAAGATTCAAATTTTTCTCTAGTCATTTTGGTTTCTTGAATAAGAAAAATTTCAGGATTACTATCTCTTATCATATTCCTAATAATATCATGTTTATGGGGATTGTTGAGTCCCCTTATGTTCCAAGAAATAATCTTCATAGCTACTTACCAATTCCCAGCTCCTTGAGAGTTTTTTGAGTTCCATCTGCTATGTTCTTGCTAGCCTCCTTGTCTCTAACTTTGTGGTTAGAAGGTCGTCCTGGGGAAGAGGAAATGTACCCCACATCAACTTGAGCTATTCTGATGGATTTCCTTATTAGAGAAGTCAAGGGAGTTGCTGCTTTCTTGTTCCTGTATTTTGGTTGCTTCCATTCCGTTTCTATCACAAGAGCCGCTTTCGGGTTGATGAGGATTTTGGAAATTTCTTCTTCATTACCCCATTTAGGAGTTCTGGAGTTAGTTGAAACATTGTTCATTGTTCTTGAGCTCTGATCCGAATCTGAAAGATTCATACCCAAAATTGCACATTTTTGGGCTTCTTGAATTTCAAAACTTGGCGTGGCTAGAGAAGAGTCAGTCCTTTCAACTTGGGGATCAAGGATCTCTCCTTCCTCAGGTTGGTAATCTCTTGCTTCCATTGCCTTGCTTTCATAAGTGTCATCAACCACTTCAACTATCTCATTTGGAGGATCATTCTGATCTTTCATTTCCTTTTTTTGAGTTGTTCTTATGGGGCTGGCTTTGGTTGATTTATTTCTCTCTACTTCCTGTATTGTGGGCCTGAAGATAGAATTTGACGCTTCCTTCTATTCCCCCAAAGGAAAAAAATGATTGGAATTTTCTTCCTTATTTTCTGGGTTTTTAACTTGCCACACTCGTATTCAAGAGGCAATCTTGGAAGCTTTATCCAAACTGGAACTTGAGCTAGGAGAGAATCATTCATGTTTAGATTCGGATGCCATTTTATAAGAACCAGAGCTGTCTTTCCTACCATCCAGGGACTCCTGCACAAAATATTAACCTTATCTTCTTCACATGAAAAGGAAAAAGACAGAAGACCTTTGGGTAGTGCCGAAATTTCAACATTTCCTTTAAGGGCCCATTTTCGTTTGACAAAGGCCCTGACAACTTCAATATTAGGGCACGAACCCATGAATTTCCCTACCAAGGAGTTCAACATACTATTGATATTATGGTCTAGAACCTGGTCAGGGATAGAGATAGAAAACTTACCACCAGAAGGGTCAGAAATATTCTTAATAGGAGGAAGGGAGGATTTACCAGTTGGTCTAGTTCCAAAAAAGGAAGACCATTTCTTTTTCTCCCTCCCGCTATCCACAGAGTCATCTCTTGGAATGGGCCCCCCATTAGACCCTTCCCCCAGATGCCCAAATGAACCCACTGTCTCCTCAAGCAGAGTACCATCAGACTGTGAGTTAGCAACAACACCTGGGAAGTCTGGGGGCTTGTCCTTATCGCCAATAGGACCAGCGCCATTGATTTGGTCGATCCCACCATTGGAACTAGGGTTCCCGCCTTGCTGAGAATTTGAAATTTGAGCTCCCGCTCCCGCTTTCGCCATTTGTTGCTCTCACATTATTTTGAAGTATATGTTAGAATCTGCTTCATTTTTGGAATATCTTAGTTTGGAGAGATAGCTATCTATCCTTCTGTACCATGCCCGGGGAGCTTGCTTAAGGCAATAAAGAGATTTTTTTAGTCTACACACATAGAGGTTTCTATCATGTGTAGCAAAGCCTTTAGGTTGTTCTATATATACTTATTCCTCAATAATACCATTCAAAAATGCGGTCTTTACGTCCATTTGGTGTATCTTCCACCCTTTGGAAGCTGCAATGGTAATGATGGTTCTCACAGAAGTATATCGGACGATTGGAGCAAATGTCTCTTCGTAATCAATGCTAGCCTTTTGAGAGAACCCCCTAGCAACAAATCTGGCTTTGTATTTTTCAATACTACCATATGGTGCATATTTGATTTCGAATAACCACTTTGATGAGACAACTGATTTGTCTTTTGGTTTAGGAACTGATGCTCTGCAAAATGGGGCAAGGTTAGACTAAAACCTGTGGTTGTATAACACAAAAACACAAGAAACAAAGGCAAACGTTAGTGTTAATCAACCAAAAACTAGTCTAAGCAGGCATATCAAAAGAGACACTTAAAACAAAGTAAAACATTTAACTATGAATATAAATGCAAGAAGACATCTCCAAATGCCTTCTATCATGCTCTTAGCTCCTTCTCCATTGTTCCTCTCCTCTCCAAGTTCCAAATTAGTGTAGCTCTCAACAGGTTTTTGCACTATGGATACTTATGGAGGTTCAAGATTGTAGATGATTATGAAAAGTATGCCAATGCAAGCTTAATAACCAAATAAGGATGAGTTATCTAAATGCTATTTGTTAATTTTAACCAAAAGAGTGAATGTGAGTAAGATATGCTAAATGCTCTCTAAAATTCTCTATAACTTAGATGCATACAAGTTTTCAGGATTTGGATTATGAAGAAATGGGCTCTATTTATAGAAAAAAATGGAGCAATAGATGGTTGAGATTGAGTAATCTCAACAAGGGTCAGGATTGAATGATATTCAATCCATGTGATGGCTTTCAACCCAATCTCAGAATGACAAGTGTCAATATGAGATAGGTTGAGAGGAGAGGGAATAAGCATTAAATGTTTGATATGACCTGAAGGTTAACTTTGGAGTTAAGGTCAAGGTTGGGTTGAGTGAATAAATTCTTTATTCAAAGAATAAAGTTTTTATCCAATGGATAAACTCTTGTGCAAAGGTAAAAGGGATAACCATGGTCAAAGCAATAAATGTTTGAGGAGACACATGAGTCATATGAGGGTTGAGTTAGGGGTTAACCATAAATGGTCATGTAAGAGCCATAAGTGGTTTGAAAGACTTTAGAGGTTAATTTGTTGAACACACAAAGCATTTAATGTTTTTCAAAGACTTTGAAGTCTTCGAGAAGTGACTCCAAGTTTCTTAAGAATGTGACAATAATTAGGGGATGGATTAGGCTAATTGATTAGGATTTAGAAGAATCTAGAAGGGGGTAGGATTGCAAGTGGGTTGGTGGGTGAGGGAAAATAGGATTTTAATTAAAATAAAATAAATTTATTTCAACTTGTGGTTGCAACTTGCATTTGTAGGAAAATGCAAGTGGGGGGCGGGGGGGATTTAATGATTTAAATAAATGTTTTATTTAATTTATTTTAAAAAAGAAAGGGGATTAAATGAAATAAATAGGATTTATTCATTTAATTGATTGTGAATTTGACTTAATGAATGAATTAAAATAAATTGAATAATTTATTTAATTAATAGGAGAATGATTGAAGATGAATTAATTAAATATTAATTTAATTAACTGATGGCTAGTGGATTTTTAATTAAATAAATAACAAATATTCATTTAATTAAAATGTATAGATTTATGTGACTACATTTGTCCCTCTTTGAGACGGTGTGGTTTATCGCGTCATTTCAAAGAAAGAAAAATAGGTGTGAAGAAATGCCCCATAAAATATTAATTTAATGGGTGGTATGCCCCCTCGAAAGATGGGCCAGAAAATTTCAAAAAATCGGGCGATCTCTCGAAAAATAATGAAAATTGGCAGGGTGGTAGAAGAGAAGATTTTAGCAACGCTGGTGAAAAATAGAAGAAATCAGAGATAAAATGAAGAAATGGGAGGCTCGGGAAGTTTATAGGGACCACGACGGTCAACGGGGGAAAATTAGGGTTACAGTGAAGGGTATATATGGGGAGGAAGGGGTGAAAACAAGCTCATTTGCATTTGCGTCCATAGTGAAAATTGAGCACTAGGAGTGACCTTTTGGAGGAGCATGCAGCAGTCAGGATGTCGATTCCCATAGCAGAGCACCGATTAGAGAGAGTTTGATGATTCCAATGGCCAGATGACTACAGACCAGTGGTATGTGAATTTGAATTTTTTATTTTTATGCATTTTTGATATGTTTTTTGCTTAGTCCAAGTTGAGTCAACACAATAGCGCTAAATTTGTGTTTTGACGCTGTTGTCAACTTAATTAGTGCTATTGCATAGTGGTTTTAGCGCTTTTGTCAAGTCTGGCGCTATGGTATAGCTATTTTAGCGCTTTTGTTTTTGTAATGCTATGGTATAGTCAATGTAGCTCTATTGTTGGTTTAGCGCTATTGCATAGTTGATTTAACACTTTTGTGATAGTATTAGCGCTGAAGTGTAGGAAGATAGATGCCCCAGTGTGTTTGAACAAAAATCTCTTGATACCAATGATAGATGGATGGAGAGATAAGGTGAGAGTTGTTTTGAACCATAGCAGCCCTGATGAGACTTAGGTCATTAGGATAAATGTTTGTTGAAGTCTAGGTGTGTTATGATTGCTTACCTGTCGAGACTCAAAGATACTTGATCAAAGTATATGTTGATAGTCTAGGTTTAAACTTAAGAAAGTTTGAAACAAAACAACTGATGATGATGGTCAATGCACTTGTGTAGGAGGATCTTTGCATCTTACAGTTGCGCGAAAGGCATCCTGCCACATAGGTGTTGCGCGATTGCTTGACATAGGCCGAGGTGGATTGCATTGCAGCGATATGCCTATACGACGTGATGTATATGCCCGTGATTTGGATGAATCATGGTTTGATTACAACATTGGCAAAGCGGTGGCATAGTGAGACATGTATGTTTCACTTGGCGTAGGGGGAGATGACAGTGACACTGGAGGATGTATGGCGCATCCTGCACATTCCTATTCGAGGAGAGCTGGTGAGCTATGACCGAGCATGGGGGACATTAGCAGTGCAAAGATTTTTTGAGGAGGATGTGTATATTGATGATGGGTCGATAGCCTGGGAGGATATAGAAGCCTTGTATGAACCATTACCAGCAGTGCTATCAGGGATTGTTGGGGGACTACTTTGTCCAGATCGATGATCGCATGGACTTGCCATTGGTTGGGGTCAGGTGATCGAGCAGATGATTACAGAGGGGACCTAGTTTGCATGGGGACCGTGCGTGCTATCGTACTTATATCAAGATCTACATGAGGTAGCATACCAAGGGAGGGGCTCATTAGGAGTAGGTATCACATTGCTGCATATTGGGCATGGGAGCACTTACCTGTTACCCGACCAGTCAGTCTAAGATTCTGAGCAATGGATCAGCCATATGTATACATGTATGGAGGTATGATGAGTCAGCCCCACCTGGGGAAGTTAGAGTGGTGGCGGCGGGCACTGGATGACTTGGATACAGTGATCTGGAGGCCGTATATTGAGTGTGAGTCATGGGAGGATGATGCAGAGGCATTTCCATATGTGTTCATAACACGGTACCTCATTGGTAGGACAACCTACAATGTGGAGAGATAGTTGTCGGGCAGGGTGCTGAGACTGTTTGGGCGGAGGCAGGGATTGCCTAGTGGTTTGGGAGAGTATGCATGGGTAGTCCGAGAGAGGTATCTATGGGGACCAATGCTACCATATGATCAGGCATTGGCAGAGTTTCGCACCTTATAGGTGAGACCATGGCATATGAGGCCAAGGATGGTGGATGCTGGGGTGTCAGAGGAGTATACACAATATATTGCAGCACATCCAATTTCAGATTTTGAGGAGGATAGGGGACGAAGATGGAGGAGGAGAGGAGGTCGTGGAGTGGTAGGTGGAATAGGGAGAGGGGATGGTGGTGGTGGGGATGGAGGAGGAGGAGGAGGGGGTGGGGGTGGTGGGTTTGGAGGAGGTGATGGATTCAGAGGGGGAGGTGGTGGACGATTACAGAGGAGAGGGAGAGGTGGGCAGCCATTGTGGCTATCTCAGGGACCTTTGATGCAGGGAGGCATGAGATTAGGTGGCAGGGATGTAGGTGAGGGACAGGCACCTATGGATATGGGGGAGGGAGCTACAGGCGGAGATCTGCGGGATCATATGATAGGATATTTGCAGACTCACGTAGAAGATTTGGCGGCAGAGGTAGCAACTAGAGATGTTCAGTTGTTTGCCCAAGAGTCAAAGCTAACTGTGGTGTTGCGAGAGAGGGATGATGCAGTGGAGAGATTAGCAGAGCTGTAGGAGAGAGTCCAGGTTGGAGTAGGAGCACAGGGTCCTAATGGGGAGGTGATGAGGGAGATTCGAAGGGCACAGGCGGAGATAGAGTATTGGTGGGGGTTATACGAGCAGGTGGTGCCAGCTAGTCAACGAGCACAGAGCTATTCCCAGATGCGGCAGGCGAGATCAGAGCGGTCTCAAAGGATGCAGAGCAGTGGTGGTGTGATGGGTCCTCCACGGAGAGATAGATCAGGTGGTGCAGGGGCTAGTGGGGGAGCAGGTGGTGATGGTGGTGCAGCATCTAGTCAGAGTGGTATCTGAGAGAGCATTTTGTATGCATTTATATTATCATGTTGGACTGTGTCTTGGATGGCTCTTGGTAGACGATATTTTGGATTTCATTGTACTCTGATACATGTATATTTTTTGGCGATATGATGCGATATATGAGGAGATCCCATATTTTGTGTTGATATGCATTTTGATGACATGTATGGATGCTTATGCAGGATGAAGATTTTATGATTTATGCTTAGATGGATGTTTGTACTTTACTATATGATGATCTTATGTTGATACATGTTTCATGATGATTTATTCTTACATGATGTCTATATGCATTTTTGTTTATGAATGGGATGCTAACATGTGGATGCAGGTTGATATATGTGTGTATGATGTAAATGCTATGATGATTATATATGCATAATGAAATGATGATGATTATGGTACTTTGGATTGTATGTTTGATGAGACAATGTAATGATGCTAATGTAATGTGTTGAAATGAATGATTTTATATATGTAAATGCATCTAGATGTCTGTTAGGTGAGTGTAATATGGATAAACAAGTGTAAAATACAAATGTTTAAATGATGATTTCTAAATGAATGCATATGGATAATGTATGAACTTATGTGGAAACTAATGTTTTTATTATGATTCTAAATGGTGAAAAATATGATGAAGTGAAATGTTAATGTAATGATAATATAACTAATGGGCAACAAATAACTGAACCTTAATGCAATTAAAAAGTAGAATGAATGCATGTTTGTAATAAATCCTAGATGTAATGAATTGAATGAGTGTAAGAATATACTAAATGAATGCACTTAACTAAAGTATAGATAAATAAACGTATGCAACTAGAGAAATCTAAACAAATGTATGTTACACATGTGTT
The DNA here is from genome assembly GCF_030272615.1 of Cryptomeria japonica. NCBI lineage: Eukaryota > Viridiplantae > Streptophyta > Pinopsida > Cupressales > Cupressaceae > Cryptomeria > Cryptomeria japonica. The sequence goes on along the minus strand of NC_081410.1, from coordinate 384,748,169 downwards.
TAAATGATGATAAATGATGATTGGTAACTGATACTAAAATGAATGCATAGTAATGGCTAATAATGGTGGTAAATGCAATGATGAAGAATGTATAAATGAATCTAAAATGTCGTGATTATGCAATGATGAAATGATATAATAAGACTAATACCAATAAATGATAATGAACTATATGTAGTTAAATGCAACTAAATGATATGAAATGCACTCTATGCAAATGCAGCTAAATGTAATGATGAAGATGTGATCATGATAGATGAATGCAAGGTTGTATAGATTTTGCATGATGCACTTGATGATGTATCAGAGTACTTTGTCATGATTGTATCCAAGACCAACTCAATTTTCACATTACTGCTCATATTAACTTTGTTCACCCTTACATACAAAACCATGCAGATGAATAATGAATGAGTAAATGGATGGACGATATGCAACGTAATGCAATATAAACAAATGAGATGGAATGACGATCCATAGTGCTTTATTTTCATCATTGAGCTTTAAAATGTTGTAAGAAAATATAAGGAACTTGACATAATGATTCAAGATGACCTGAGTATTCCTTACATGAATTTTGATATAGCAAGTTAATACAAGCAACTTGATATAATGGATCAAGTTGACCTGAGTATTGCTTGCGGAATAGACAAGGATTATCTCGTTTCATGCATGACTTCGAACGTCCTCCTTGATCTTTTGCTGATCATACCCCAAGACAAGTTCATACCGTAGTAAGATATAAACCATTATCGAGTTTGGATGAGGCAGTAGGAACCAAGGATGGAGCATGGTACCTGCAAGCAAACAACATATATAAAGAATAAAGAATATGGACCCTCGATAATGGTTCATGCTCATATGGTCGAGGTATACATTGTAGTCAGCAAGCCGTAGTGATCTATGACTGTATTTTGTATAAGATCACGTAGCTTAGTGAACTTCCCACGTAGACACCATTAGTACATGCCCCAGTACTTCATCGAAATAATTTGCAGAAGACATACAAACAATGTTGTAGGAACCATCTTGGCTACTCTAATCACCTGCGGATATCCCGGAGTAGCGTAGGAACCTGATATATATAAACGAATGAATAACCTACAAATCAACCAATTATTTGATAGCTTAAACAAAATTTTCTTGTCAAAGAAAATGTCATCTTGTCTTTGTTTTTGGTAAGGAAGGATGCATCCTCATTAAGACAGTTTGCATGTTTGATGTTGATTGTTTGGTTGATGTGATAAGTGGTCATTTGTTTGATTTTTTCACAATGTTTTCTTGGTATCGACTTGAATTCATATATACAAAGTGTTGCCATGTTTTTGGATTTTGTGAGATAGTTTTTCAGTGTTTTTTGTATTTTTGTGATTGTTTTGAATGTTTTTGGATTTTGTGAGATAATTTTGAATGAAGAACTCAATGAATCACAAAATAAATGTAGAATCCACTTCCATCAACTAGATTAAGGGAATTGCCCCCACTTTTAGACATGAGTATGAAAAAGCGGGATGTGAGACACATAAAGTACTATCCTTGATTGCAGATCAATAACAAGCCATGGTTTTGGACCGATGGATGAGTGAATGTAGTGAATGTGATCGCAACAAGTCTGAAAGACAATGGAGCCATAGCCTTTATGAGTGGCGCCTGTTTGCCAGGTTTTCACCATCGTACTTACCCAAGGTGCCACCGGAGTGGTTGTTCACCGTTTGGATGCATGATTTTTCTTTATTCTTTTGATTTTTTTTGCATTTTCTTCAGGACATTTATCTGAATGTTTTTGGTGTTTTGTCGGGATGTAGGGGAGCCTGATGCTCTGGACAACTTATGTATAAATTTTTTTAAGGTGCATGTTGTTGATTGGATCTGCTAGTGGTTCTCCTTCTAAAGTAGCCAACTGATATGCCCTAGACCCAAATACAACATTGATAACATATGGACCCAACCAATTTGATTTAAACTTCCCCTGATGTTCTCGGTTTGGTTGGTTATGAGGATTCTCTCAAAGAGAAAGATCACCTACCTCAAATGTATGAGGTCTAACTCGATGATTATAGCTTCTGCTCATGCGCTGTCGATAGGTCTTGAGGTGATTGTATGCAGCTTGTCATTTCTCATCAATTAGCTCTAAATCTTGAAGACGTGATGCTCTATATGCTTCATCATTGATGAGATTGTGCAAGGAAACCCGCATAGATGGTATCTCAACCTCAATGGGTAAGATAGCTTCAGCGCCATAGACTAGTGAATAGGGAGTTGCACCTGTAGGGGTTTGAATACTTGTTCGATATGCCCATACTACTGGATTCAATTAAACATTCCAATCATGACCGACATCATTGATTGTCTTCTTAAGGATTCTCAATATTTTTTTTTTATGCTTCAGCCTAACCATTTCCTTGTGGGTAATAGGGAGTGGAAAAGCGGTGTTGGATGTGAAATTTCTCACAGAGCTCACGAACATCCTGATTTTTGAAAGGAAGACCGTTATCTATGATGATGGACATGGGTACACCATACCGACAGATGATGTAATTAAGGATAAATGAGGCGATCTTCTTGCCGGTGACTTGGGTAAGTGGAACAACTTCGATCCACTTTGTGAAGTATTCGATGGCAGTAATAACGAATTTGTGGTTGTTGGATGAAGATGGATGGATTTTACCCACAAGGTCAAGGCCCCATTGACAAAAAGGCCACGGTGTTGTGATTGGTTGCAATTCTTGTGCTGGTGCATGTATCAAATCTCCATGAACTTGGCATTTCTTGCATTTTCTGACAAAATAGTATGAGTCTTTTTCCATGGATGACCAATAGTATCCAGCGCACATGAGTTTCTTGGCTAGTGACGGACCGCTTGCGTGAGTTCCAAAAATTCCTTCATGTACCTCTTCCAAGGCTTTTGTTATCTCATCATGTTCCAGACATAGAAGGAGAGTACCATCAAGACTGCGTTGGTATAGGGTTTCAGCAATATAGTATATCGAGCAGTTTGGCGAATGAAGGTTTTACGTTGGTTATTCGATTGGTTAGGAGGGAGAGTGTGATCGTGGAGGTAGGTGTAGAACTCACCGTACCATGGAGATTCAGAACTGATAAGGTGACATATCATCTCAGATTCAGGGATATCATAAGCGGGAATCCAAAGCTGTTCGACAAGAACTCGTAGCGTGTTGAATTCTGTGGAAGATCGAGGAGAGATGCAATGGTAGCCATAGCGTCAGCAACTCGATTATGATCTTTGGGTATCTTCTCAAAGGTGATAGTAGTGAATGATGTTTTTAATTTGTCCATCATTTGTTTGTACCCCATGAGTTTATCATCCTTGGTCTGATATTCATCCATTGCTTATCGAATGACCAGTTGGGAGTCGCCATATACTTGTAGTTCTTCTAACTTCCATTGTATGGTTCACCTGAGTCCTGTGATCAAGGCCTCATATTCAGCTATGTTGTTTGTACAAAGAAATGTGAGCTTGTAAGACTTCGGGATGTTGTCACCTTGAGGTGTGATAAACAGAATGCCTGCCCCCAAGCCATGCCTAGTGTATGCACTATCAAAGTATAGTTTCCATGGTTGTGTTGCTGTGATCATGAATATCTCTTCATCTGGAAAATTGGAAATGAGAGGATGATCACCTATGAGGGGAGCATCAGCCAACTAATCTGCAATAACTTGGCCTTTGATAGCCTTACAGTCCACATAATCGATGTCAAATTCACTTAGAATCATCACCCATTTGGCCAAGTGGCTTGTCAATGCTACTTTGCTGAGTAAGTATTTGAGTGGATCAATCTTTGCAATGAGCTGTACTTTATGTGTCAATAGATAGTGCCTCAGTTTAGTGGTTGCCAAGATTATTGCTAGGAAAGCTCGCTCAATAGGTATGTAATTGAGTTCATAGCCAACCAGTGTGCGAGAGATGTAGTAAACAACACACTCTTTCCCTTCTGCATTGTGTTGTGCTAATAGTACACCCAATGCTATACTTGTTGCTGATATATAGAGTAGTAGAGGCTTACTTGGATCTGGTGGGATCAGTAATGGTGTATTCATGAGATAATCTTTAAGCACTTGGAATGCTTGCTGGCATCTAGTATCCCATTGAAAGCAGATGTTCTTGTGTAATAGGTGTGTAAAGGGGTGACACTTATCTGTCAGTTGTGCAATGAATCTTCAGATGGATTGTAGTCATCCTTGTAATGTCCTTAGTTGACTGATGTTCTTCGGAGGTGGCATGTCCATGATTGCTTTGACCTTTGCAGGATCGACCTCTATGCCTTTGCTTGAGACAATGTATCCTAGAAGCTTCCCAGAGGTTACTCCAAAGACACATTTCTTTGGGTTGAGTTGAACATGATATTGTTCTAGTCTATCAAAGATTTTCTGTAATATTTCTAGATGACCTTCTCTTGTGAGTGATTTTGCCAGTAAGTCATCAACATAATCTTCCATTATAGTATGCATCATATCATGAAATATGGTGGTCATTTCTCTTTGATAGGTCGCTCCTGGATTCTTTAGACCAAAAGGCATTACATTCCAGCAATATGCTCTCCATGGACATGTGAAGGTCATCCTATGTTCATCCTTTGGTGCGATCTTTATCTGATTGTACCCTGAAAAGCCATCCATGAGTGAAAGCATGGCATGTCCTGCTATTAGGTCCACTATTATGTCGATGTTTGGTAGGGGGAAGTCATCTTTAGGACATGCTTTGTTTAGATCTCTGAAGTCAATACAGATACATATGCCCCCATTTGGTTTGCCGACAGGCACAATATTGGATATCCAATCTGCATAATCAATTGGTCTAATAAAACCAACATCTAGGAGTTTCTTGAGTTCTGCTTTGACTAATACTGCAATTTGGGGATGCATCTTGCAAAGATTCTGCTTGACAGGCTTGGCTCCTTCTGCTACGGTGAGGTGATGCATGACTAAATTAGGATCAAGCCCAGACATGTCTGCATATGACCATGTGAAGTTGATATGACGCTTCTGAAGAACTCTACAAACTTAGGTTGTTCCTCTGGAGTTAAAAGAGATGCCAAATGTATGTGGTGAGGAGTTTCATGAGTCCCCACGTTGTATTCTTTGGTTTCCTCAATGAGAATTGTTGATCGTTCTTACTGTGTACTAGAAGGGAGAATGTCAAACCTTTCATCCTTAGGTGCCTCAGAGAGGTTTTTACCATTGGATACACTATTTCTTTTTACTTTTGCAAGATCAAACAATGCCATAGTGTGGTTTTCACTGGAAGATCCATGTTTTATTGTTATATTTTTGCAGCTGAAAGGTTTGGCATCCACCCCAAAGTATGTTGCATTGTTAAGTTCTATGGTGAATCCAACTTTGTGATCCCCGCTTGGTCTGTTATCATGTAGTTCCAAAAAGTCAATGATCGCCTCATCATTTTGGAAATGGTCAAGACATGGGAGATTAGGTTGGTTCCATTCGATAAGTTCAGGATGGATAATGGGCATTACCTCATCGATTAAGTTAAGTTCGTTAGATGTGTCAGTGAGGGTTAAGACGTTGTGGTGAAGGTCATTGATGGTACTCTCCCTGACAGAATCAAGCGTAGGATGTGACGTAGGGTCTGTGGAAGAAGTTTCTAGCTCAGGAACCCAAGAGGTATTTATCTATGATTCTCTGTAAATAGGGATGTCTTTGCGGGGTGGAGGTAGTGATGTCTCTTCCTCATCTGAAGTATTAAGCTATATGGAATCAAATTCCTACTCATGCGAGTCAGTCTCTGAGTCGCTTTCCAGTATCTGATTACTATACCATACGAGGATATCCTTTGAATTAAACACTGCAAGTGTGATCGGTTGATGTACCTTTGGAGGTGAAATGATTGGTGTTGTAGGAAGGATTATGGGGATCAATGAATCTGATACAGGGAGTATTGGTAGTGTTGACTCTACTGCTTCTGCTGGAACTGTTGGTGTCGTAGATACTGCTATGGGTTCTGATACAGTTGTTGCTTCTAATGGTGCTATTGATGTTATTGTTGCTATTGATGGGGCTACTGGTTTGATTGGTGGTATTATGGGTGTTGTAGATGGTTTTGTTGGGATTTTTAGCCTCGATGGGGTAGTTGTTATGGTGTTTGACGTTGCTTTTTGTAAAGCGGAAAAATCGAACCCTAGTTGTTCTCCCCTCCCCAACTCCAAGGAGAGAGAAGGGAGAGTCACTAGGGTTGATGGTTTTCACTTATGGGAGACTTTACATTCAAAAGAGGGGTTGAAACCCACAAGATCCAATCCCACGCAATGCAAGATTGGATTCTAAATGAGTTTCAAGGGTTAAGACATCAAGGATACCCTCTTTTGTAAAGAATGTAGATAGAAAGATTGAACTAGGAATGCATGTAAAGTAGGAAAGATTCGCTTATAAACAGAGATAGGGATATGGGATGAAGCTGCAGACCTGGAATTAGCAGTAAAAAGTTGAGACGGTGCTGTTCTGCAAATTTGAGCGAAAGTTGACGGGATGATGGCGCCCGGCGTGCACACGGTCCTCTGAAAAATCTGCGAAACGAAGGGGGATCTGTTCGTCTCTGCACAAGGATTTCAGATCTTCAATTACAGCTGCGTACCTGAAACCTTCACACAGAAAAGAGAGGACGATTGGGGGGTTAGGGATGAGGGGTTTGCCTTTAGGTCAAACCCCTGTTTTGGAATTAACCAAGAAATGAGAATGCTGTAAATGTAAATGTTTGTAATGTAAACAAGTACTGATACCTTGTTGTAAGAATGTTTGTATTCTTACATGCGAAGGTGTGATGTATGTAGTATGTTGTATGTTGTATGTGATCTCCTCTTCAATGGTTGAATCCTTGTCTTGAATGCAACACTTAGCCTTGAATGGAGACTTAGGATGCTCAATTGCTTGAAGGAATACTTGAATGCTTGAATGTTTGAATGTTTGAATATCGCTTTCGCCTCTTGCTCTTGCTTATTTCCTTCCTCCTTTCTAGGAGAGGAAAAGTAGTTTATATACTTGTCAATTAGGGTTGATAGATTGATTTTCCCGACCTTAGGCTGACCAGAAAACATTATTTTCCAATTTGCAAACTTAAAGACCCGATGCCCACAAGAGACCGGGCCCAAAATAGGGCCAGGGACCGCCATGGTCCCACCTCCCGGGACAGCAAGGTGCAAGGAGGGATCAGGCCAGGGTGCAGAAAAATGCAGTTTTTGTTGTTATAAGCAAGTTTCGGGGTCTCCATTCAGGTTCAACGTTGCACCGCCATCGTGAAGACCCAAATGCAGTCAAAATTGCAAGTGACACAATTTTAGGACACTACATTTAGCCCCCACTTTAGCGGGAGTATAAGCGTATGCTCATACTTCCGGTAAAGTACAAGGAAACAACATTGAAAAACTTTCACCACGTCAAGGAGGCAAGATACACCAAGCCCCCAGTGGACTAAGGATCTTACGACTTCAATTGACAAAGTAAAAGGGAAGATCATGAGGGAGAACCATGACTGTCAGTAGTAAGGTTCCCTCACTATGAGTCATGCAAGAAAGATATCAAAAATTTTCAAGGCAAAGCTAAATTTGTCAAGAAATTTTAAAGTATCTTGAAAAGATATGAATGGGATGTATGCCCCCCTACGTTAAAGCGATCGCACACGCCTCATCGGGGGTGATTTCTTTAAGGTAGTGATACATATAAGAAAATGAAAAAGGGAAAGGAGCACGTTATCACAAGGATTTAGCCCCCAAGTGTGAGATAAGCCCAAGGATAATAGACATAAAACACAAAGCACAAGGTGACTTTTCTTTCCTCGAGGTCAGTATGCTGTATGATAATTCATGTATATCATATGTATGTATGTATAATTGTTCTTCATTCCCCAATCAAGGAAAGTCACCTAGAAGAAGGGAACACATGTGTCTTTTGAGTCAACATGAGAGAGACCAAAAGAGATCTCAATGTTTTGCATCGTCCTCAAGTAGACAACACTAGGGACAACAAATAGAAGAATGAGAATAACACATAGAAGAAGTAACAAAAGAGATCAAGAGAGGAGGAGAGAGTCTGCTATGCTAATGAACTAGTCTAGCACGTCATCTACCCCCCGATCTTGCTGATCAATATTTCGGGAAGGTAGGAAACATGCTAGAGGAGGAACATCCAACACAGCAGATGGAGCTATCACAAGATCCAAACAAGGGCTATGTTCATGTTCCGAGCCACGTTGTTCTTGTCTAGGAGCTAGGATAAGTGCTTTAGAAAATTTGTTAGATAAATGGTATCAACATCAACATATTCATATTCACTATCAGAATGAACAGAAGTAACATTTTCATCATGAATAACATTTTCATCTATATCATCATCAAGATTTATAAAAATAGGATCTTTAACTCACACAGGATCAAGACCATCATGCATCTTATGTTTAGGAGATTTCGGCTCAATCATCGGCTGAGGAGAAAATGGAATAATACTAGCTGAAGGTGTTTTTAGGGATTGCAAAGTTTGAGAAGCAGCTGCCTGAGCTCTAAGACGACGCTTTCATCGGCGTTCACGTGCAGAACGATTCCGTCTAGTCTTAGTAGGAAGTTGAAAAGATTGAGGAGGAGGAATGTTCTCATCCTTTTCACTTGGGTGTTTAGGTTGTGGTCTCTTAGGTTGAACAATAGGAGAAGAGGAAGGTCTCTTCTCTCCATAAGAGGAAGGAGGAGGAACTGCTCCATATAAGGGAGGAATATTTGGTTTAGGAAGGAGACCAAGCCCCTCATGACGAGGAGGTATAGGTCTACTTTTAGGAAGTTTATTAGATATAGGCATAGTCACATTCATAGGGATGGGTTGGGAATCTTCTTGAGGAAAGACATTAGTTTTATCTTTCAAAGGAAGAACTTCCTTCTCAAGAATGATAGGAATGTCAAGTTTGGGTGTTCTAGGTTCACTTAGAGATAGGATCATATCTTTTTTCCACTTTTGATAAGATTTGAAAAGATGATCACTTCGCGGAGGAAGAGATTGGAATTGTTTAGGCCAAAAATAATCAATAGGAATGCTAGAAGTTCTTTCAGCAGGTTTAAAGAGACTATGATTGATAGTAACAACTTCATCATTATGGGGAAATTTCAAACACTTGTGAATAGGAGAAGCAATAGCTTTCATGGAAGATAGCCAAGGATAGCCTAGCTTCACACGAAATTGTTCAGATGATGGAATAATAGCAAAGTCCACATCAAGGGATTTGTTATGGACCTCAATAGGTAATGTAATAGAACCAATTGCAGGAGAAGAAAATGCATCAAATAGTTTCACAACCACATTTGTTTCATCATAGATCACTTGATTCAATTGCAAAGTAAAAAGAAATTCTTCAGTAATGATATTAACCATACAAGAAGGATCAATAAGCACTCCACGGCAAGGTGTATTCTTGACTTTTGCAACTATATATAGAGGACCATTAGGTGCCCTAATAGTTTCACTAGAATCAAAGGTGATGGAAGGTTCTTTAGGGATTTTCTGTTGCTCTACAAATTTAATCACATTTGGAGCCATGGACACAAGATCATCAGGTGAGACAGAGGAATCAGTAGTATCAATCGCATTAGAGGTATGAGAAGGCAATGGATCAGTAAAAATCTAAAGATTTTGGTTAGGAGGAGCTACAGATGTGTTGCCTTTATCATTCACACCAGAAACAGAGATAGTATTATTATCAATCAAATCTTGAATTTTACCCTTTAAAGAAAAACATTTTTCAGTATCATGCCTAGGTTGACGATGAAATTGACAAAAAGATTTGTTATCAAAATAGGGTGAATTAATCTTTGCAGGATCTATTTGCCTTATAGGAGGAAGAGTAAGCACATTTTGTTCCAATAACTTATTCATAATACTATGCAATGATTCATTCAAAGGAGTAAACTTTCTTTCTTTCTTGAAAAACTTAGAAATAGGAGGCACACCTGATGCCGCATTCACATTGTTGTTGATGATGTTTTCATTGAATTTAATTGACTCTCTGTTTGGTTTAAACTTCCCAAATGGTTGTTGACTACTATCACCCTTATCACTCAGAGCCATAGGATTTGCTTGTTCCATTTGACTCACAGTCAGTTGATAATTGTGAAGAGTTGCGCACAACTGTTGGAAAGAAGTAAACTCAGAAAACAGAAGTTTTTCTCTAATATCCTTTTGTAAATTAGAAATAAAGATTCTTTGAATATCATTGTCAGGTACTGGAAAGGAAATTTGAGCATACAAATGCTTATATCTACCAATGAAATCAGTCACTTTTTCTTTAACACCTTGTTTACAATGCATTAAATCAATCAAAGTAACTTTAGGACTTATATTGTTTTGAAATTGTTGAATAAAAGCATTTGCAAGTTGTTCAAAAGAAGTAATAGAATAAGAAGGCAACAAGCAATACCATTGTAGGGCTTTATCTCTTAATGTTCTAGTAAACAGTTTTGCAAGCAACCTTTGGTCATAAGCAAAATCAGTACATGTTGTTTGAAAGGTCTTAACATGTGTTAAAGGATCACCCTTACCATTATAAAGCTCCAAATGCGGAATTTCAACATGTTTAGGGGGGATAGCTCAAACAATGTCAAGAGAAAGTGGGCTCGCAACATCAAATGTGGGCACACTAAACTTAGATTGATTCATAGAGGCAATTTGTTGCTGTAAAGAAGAGATAGTTTGTGCAAGATTGGTAATGGTCACTTCAGTCGAAGAGTTCATATTAGATGTGTTAGATTGTGATGGAGGTATTATGTTATTGAAAGAAGGTATTGATTGAGAGTAAAGTGGTGGGACACTATGATAGTTAGTCATAGGAGATGATTGGAAAGGAGGAACACTACAAGGAGGAATGGAAGGGTTAAATGAATTGCCCCCTTGTGTCATGTTTATTTGTGGAGATATAATAGGAACACTCATTGAAGGAATGAATGAAGAGGTCGGATTGAATGAAGGAAGAGGGTTGATTGAAGAAGAAGGATTGCCCCCATGACTGGTGATCATAGGAGGAATGTCTTGTATTGAAGTAGTCATTATGTTTGATGTAAAAGTAGGTATACTAGCAATAGGATTTGTCAAAGGAATAGAATGATTGACTTGAGTAGGAGGTTGTGTATAACCTAAGGTTTCGGCACAACTTTTCATAGGCATCACATTCAAATCCACAATGTGTGCAATACCACGCAAAATATCGATTCCATTCTTATCACTTTGAACCATACGTTTTAGACCCTCAATTAATGAAAGAGCTTGACTATCGGGGTATTCTTGAGACATCCATTGTCGAAAATCATCAAATTGGTTATCCAATTTCGAAAGTTGTTCTACAGAAACCTCATGGAGAGCTTCTTCATCATTAAGAGGATTAGAGGAATTACCCATGTCCTCGTTAAAAAGGCCATTCAAATTAGGTTCCATCTCCTCGGTAATTACACCTTGGAAGGACTTAATTCTAAGGCTTCGTCTAACGGGAATAGTGTAAGTAGGACTTATTGTTGTAAAACTCATGCACTAAAGAAAGAGAGAAGATTTTGAATTTTAGAGGTAGCAAACTTCAATAAAATCAGCCAATCTCCTAGATTTAAGCTGTTAAATGCAATCAGGACAATCTCCCAAAATTTCAGAAAAAATGTCAGGGACCGTGGCGAACGGAGTGCACACGGTCCTCGCAACTTTTTTTGAAATTTTCAGGGATGAAAGTTATGATTATTTTAAAGCTAATCTGAAAAAATTGAGTGATTTTATGATCTGTAGATAGGCCAAATTAAAGTTGCAATCTCAAAATTGAACCCTACCAAGATTGTTGAAAAATGTAAATTTTGAATCTTGAAAAAGAGGGGGAAACTGAAATTTTGAATTTTATGATTTTAGAGGGAATACTAAAAGCAATGCAAGTTTTGAAATTTAAAAGTTGACTCGATTTCATGCAAAATTCAAATTTGAAAGTGGAAATCAAAGATGTTGCAATTAAACACTTAATTTCAAAAAGTCACAAATTGTAAAAATTTGAATAAAGCACTGAAATTTCGAATGAATGCTAACACACTTTTCAGATTTAGGACTGTAAGGAACACAATTTTGATATGAATTTCAATTTCAACAATTTTTGAATGATTAGAAGCCTCAATCCAAGCAATCGCTAGACCAACTTTGACTGTAATTTTGAAAGTGTTAGAATTGATAAAATCAGCCAAAATTCTGGATTTTAGCAGAAAAATACAGTAAGATCTAGCTCCCGAAATTTTGGAAAAAATGTCGGGGACGAGGGCGCTCGGGGTGCACACGGTCCTCGCAACTTTTTTCCAAATTTTCAGGGATAAAAGATATTGTGATTTCATTGCGGAATCCAAAGTTACAGCCGATTTGGAGGTGTTTTGATTAGTGAAATTATCAGTCAAAGGTTGAATCAAGAAGGTTTTAAAAATTAGGGTTTTGACGTTTAACCACTTAATTTTTAGAATTAAAGCACAAATATGAATTGACAATTTGCGATAGAAGGGTAGATCTGAAACAAGCATTAACAATTAAACATTTCACAAGCTTAATTACTTAAAAAGAAAATTTTAGGGTTTTTATGCAATCAACCTCTAAAATTTGCAAAAGATCAAACATGGAAATATAATTAGGAAAGCAAAATTTTCAGATCTAACCATGAATAATCAGAATGAGGATGTTCACATCGGGTTCACCAAAATGTAAAGCGGAAAAATCGAACCCTAGTTGTTCTCCCCTCCCCAACTCCAAGGAGAGAGAAGGGAGAGTCACTAGGGTTGATGGTTTTCACTTAGGGGAGACTTTACATTCAAAAGAGGGGTTGAAACCCACAAGATCCAATCCCACACAATGCAAGATTGGATTCTAAATGAGTTTCAAGGGTTAAGACATCAAGGATACCCTCTTTTGTAAAGAATGTAGATAGAAAGATTGAACTAGGAATGCATGTAAAGTAGGAAACATTCGCTTATAAATAGAGATAGGGATATGGGATGAAGCTACGGACCTAGAATTAGCAGTAAAATGTCGAGACGGTGCTATTCTGCAAATTTGAGCGAAATTTGATGGGACGATGGCACCCGGCGTGCACACGGTCCTCCGAAAAATCCGTGAAACGAAGGGGGATCTGTTTGTCTCTGCACAAGGATTCCAGATCTTCAATTACAACCGCGTACCTGCAACCTACACACAGAAAAGAGAGGATGATTGGGGGGTTAGGGATGAGGGGTTTGCCTTTAGGTCAAACCCCAGTTTTGGAATTAACCAAGAAATGAGAATGCTGTAAATGTAAATGTTTGTAATGTAAACAAGTACTGATACCTTGTTGTAAGAATGTTTGTATTCTTACATGCGAAGGTGTGATGTATGTAGTATGTTGTATGTTGTATGTGATCTCCTCTTCAATGGTTGAATCCTTGTCTTGAATGCAACACTTAGCCTTGAATGGAGACTTAGAATGCTCAATTGCTTGAAGGAATACTTGAATGCTTAAATGTTTGAATGTTTGAATATCGCTTTCGCCTCTTGCTCTTGCTTATTTCCTTCCTCCTTTCTAGGAGAGGAAAAGTAGTTTATATACTTGTCAATTAGGGTTGATAGATTGATTTTCCCGACCTTAGGCCGACCAGAAAACATTATTTTCCAATTTGCAAACTTAAAGACCTGATGCCCACAAGAGACCGGGCCCAAAATAGGGCCAGGGACCAGGGCGCTGGGCGCCATGGTCCTGGGGGACCAGGGCACTAGGCACCCTCGTCCTGAAGGACCAGGGCACTGGGCGCCATGGTCCCACCTCCCGGGACAGCAAGGTGCAAGGAGGGATCAGGCCAGGGTTCAGAAAAATGCAGTTTTTGGTGTTATAAGCAAGTTTCGGGGTCTCCATTCAGGTTCAACGTTGCGCCGCCATCTTGAAGACCCAAATGCAGTCGAAATTGCAAGTGTCACAATTTTAGGACGCTGCACTTTTATAACCAATAGTGATCTCTTTGTAGTAGGCTGATATAGTGGTTTACTAGGTTTCCCTTTGAATCTGAGCTTAGGAAGAATCACCTTTTGAAAGCCTAGGCCAGTGTTATCTTTGGGCTTTAATTCTGGCTACAACGGTTCATGTTGTCCTTGCTTGCAAGGTCCTAGAGCACTCTAACCATCATAACCCATTCTTTGCATAATGAGAAGGCCTTTGCCATACTGATCTGTGGGAAGCTTAGCTTGCGGAATATTGGTGGTGATGGGATCTTTATAGATCCATTTTGCTAAGTCTTCATCTCTGGTTTCTTCTTCTTGACTCTTTCCAAGGATGAATGGTGTCAAAGTACATGTTGGTTTGACCAGTGGTGTTTGAAGTAACCGTTGAGGTTTTCCATGTGTCCTAGGAGAAGTAGGCATTTGTCCCACACAAAAGAGTTGGCTCAAATTGTACTCCCCAGGACCTTCCTCTGCTATTTTCATTTTGAGCTTCTCTTTCTTGGGTATAGTGGTGTTTGAACTGGAAAGAGAGGCTGGACTTATGTATGATGTGGATGAGATGGCTTCTCTATTGTTGGGAATGGTAATCTCTGGTTGATGACTTATATTATGACAATATGCAAAGGGGTTTGCATCGCCTAGGATTGTGATTTCTACACCATTATGTGGGAACTTGATACACTAATGGTAGGTGGATGGAACGGCTTGCATGACGTGTATCTAGGGTCTTCCTAACAATAAATTGTATGGTAGAGGAAGGTCCAGAACTTGATAGATGATGTGTTTCACCACAGGGCCCACTCGGATTGGTAGCACAACAACTCCTTTGGATGAACGCTCTGCATCATCATAGGCTTTGATTGTGATCTTCTTATGGGGATCCACTGATTCAATTGCATATCCCAAAGCGGTGACTAATTGCAACGTACAGATATTCAAGCCTGCTCCATTATCGATCAAGACTCGCTTGATCCTATGTTGGTTGATAAACCCTTCAATGTGTAGTGAGGCATTGTGAGGTTGCTGGAAGGATGAGTTGTTAGTTTCAGAGAAAGTGAGGCAAGGTGATGACCTTAGGTTTCCAACCATGGCTTGGAACTGATTTGTATTTAGGTTTGTAGGGACTGACGCCTCTTGGAGAGATTGATCCAAAATTGTTTTATGGGATGGAGATAGGTGCAATAGCTCTAAGATATATATCAGTGCGGGTGTTTTGTCTAACTGTTCCACAAGGTTATTCTGATTTGGGATAGATGGGGTGCCTTGTGGAGCTACTTTTATGGTAATCTTGCTGCGACGTGTAACAATATTGCAAGTGGAGCTGGGATTTTTTATGGTAATAGTTGCAATCTGTTCACTGGCATCATATAGGTGATTCACAGTGTAATTATATGCGGCTTGCGTATAATGAGTAGTATATGTGTTTCTCCCTGAAATGGAAGGACCTCTTTGATCTTGTGACGGAAGTGGATTTTTAAACATGAGATGATCATTGTTTGTTGTCTTTGGGTCATGTCCTTCGATTTTGATTTCACCTCGGTCAATAAGATCCTGAATAAGATCTTTCAATCTGTGACAATTGCTTGTCTTATGCCCTTTCCCTTGATGGAAATCGCAATGTTCAGTATCCCTCCACCATGAAGGTTTGACTTAAGGTTCATAATTTGATGTTTTGGGCAATGTAACCAGATTTTGAGAAACCAACTGACATAACACTGTTTTGATGGGTTCCCCTAAGGGAGTGTATGTTCATTTTGGTTTAAAATTTTGTTGACGTTGTCTGGGTTCCTCTTGAGATGTGTTGTGTCCTTGATTTGGAGTAGCAACTGTGTTATTCTTGGGTGGGGGGTTTTGTCTTGCAAATCAAACCACAGGTTGTGCACTTTTGATAATTCTTGCATCCACAACCCCGTCATTGACAATGTTTTTGTTTTTGTTCCAAAAGTTAGGCTTGTCACTATTGAAGCACGGGCAAGGGCCATCCTTTGGTTCATTGTATATCTTGATAAGCCCTTTTTTGATGAGAGCACGTTCACATTTTAAGCCTTTGGTGATCATGTCATTGAAAGAGTCTGTGTCTTTTACGTCTAGGTGAAATTCCATTTCGTCATTTAAGTTAGAAATAAATATTTCCACTAGTTCTTGTTCAGGTAACTAAAGAGAACATCTGCTAGACATTTGACATCATCATTGAAGAAAGACTGAAAATAGCTCACCTGGTTTTTGTTTAGTGTTACATAGATCAACCATTGTGATATCACGATCAATGTTGTGTGAGTAATGTGCCAAGAATTTCTGGATGAGTTCTTCAAATGTCCTAATGCCACCTGGTAATCTAGAAAACCATGATGTGGTTGTTCCTCCCAAGCTTTAGGGAAAAAGTCACATTAGGTAAGTATCCTCATATGCCACTTCGAGGCAAGTTGAATGGAATTCTCTAACATGATCATGAGGATCTCCTTTTCCTCTATACTTTTCAAACTTGGGTGTTTCAAACCCTCGCAGAAAAGGTGGCATATGAAGATTCCTATCAAAGGGATAGGGACAAATGTCATTAAGTGAAAATTGATTGGTTTTTACACCACTATGAAGTTGTTGGGCGAGATTTTCGACTTGTTGCCGCAACATGTCTATTTCATTTGGAGGAGGAGGAGGTGGGGGATTACCTTGATGAAGGTTATATCTGATGTGATCTCGACATCTTTCATCCTCATTACGACTTTGGTGTTCTGATGCTTGTCTTAGTTGTGCAACATCAAAGTCAGAGGGTAGCTTAGCCCCCTCTTGAGCAAGTCTTAAAAAGTGAGCATCCACATTGCTCCTGAGTATTTCATCAAAAAGTCTATTAAAGAGAGGGTTGTGTTGTGCCCTTTCTATTGCTGCAGGAGTAGGAGTACTTGGATTTTCATCATTTGTGTTTCCTCCAAGAGCTTCTTGGAATTCATTAAGATTTCCTCCTCTTCCTCTTCAATTTATTGTTGTCTAGACCTAGATCTGGTATGAGCCATTTTGTTTACAAGTTTTTGTTGAAGTTTGATGAAAATGATGATGAGTTGGTGGTGAAATGAAAGATTGATGTTTGGTGAAGTGCTTTGCACACGGATCCCTAGCACTAAAGGTAGATGTTACCAAAGTTCTTTCTTGAATTGCTTGTTGTGTTGGATTGACAAAGTTTGATGTGATAAGGTGTAGAGGAATCCGAGATGTATTACAGACTCAACTACCTAGTAATGAGAGGATGCACTCATAAACTAGTTTTAACCTACGTAGAAATGTCTCTTAGGATGAGTTTATTCTAGATGTAGAGACACTCTAAAAGTGACGTGTTGTGTTTGATTCAAGCAATATCAAAATAGAACTTAGGACAAAAAACCTTTTAATGTTTTGAGAATTGGAATGGATTTGATGAGATGTGAATGTGATAATGGATAAGATGTTCAACTTCAATAGAAACTTTGTGTTACAAAAGGAACAAATTCTTCCTCTGCTTGTTCAAGGGTTGGTGGTTCTACCCTAGTTGAGTTATCTGTGATACAAATATCTAGAAAGAAAGCAGGATTGATCTTGCCTCCCTTATTTTGATGATAACTCAAAGCTCTGTATTGAGTAAAAGCTCTGTGGTTTAATGATTCTGGATCAAATTCGTTTGATTTCTCTTGAAGGTAAAGATGCATGTGACGTAAGAAGGTTCTATGAGAGACAAAGATTTGTCTGTTAAGATAGAAGAATTTCCTCCTTTTGATAAAATCCTTTGAGCTTAATGGTCTTTTCTTCAAGTTGATGTGTTGATGAAGATTCTTCTTCCTCAAGATGTGAAGAATGGTCATATAGTTTAATACTTTTAATTATTGTTCTTTTTTTTTTATCTTCTGTGCTTTTGAAAATGTTGGTGTTGGATGAATACTTGTTTTGGATTTCGGTTTTTATGATGTTTCTTTGACAAGAAAACAAAGTAAGCACACAAACACAAGAATGTTGCCTCAAAAGGCACAAATAGGTGTGGGTCTAGATCAACCCAATCCTTTGAACTTTTTATGACCCTTTCCTTCAAATGTATTTTAGGTGTTTCCAAAGCCTGAAATCAGCTCAATTTGCACTGGTCTTGACTCAAAAAAGAAAATGCTTCAAACACTTTTTATCCCTAAGGTCAAATGGCCAATTGCGATAATTTTAGCCTACATCTTGATATTTCTTCGACTTTGGTACTACATACCTTATGAATCCCATCGTGGCAGGTAAGGATGTGATATACTAAGTCTTGCGCGAGCATAACAAATAGATGATCCCTATGATGGGGGAGTCACCACTTTTATCGGGCTACAAGTAACCTTTCAAAAAGCTATGTTTCTACTCAAAGAAATATGTATGGTGAGTATCTTGGGAGCAAAACCATCTATGCTCTTGAACTGAATTTATCACAAATATCCTCAATCAATAGAACGGGTGGGCTACTACTTAAAAGTGTTTAGTAATTTTCTATGTTTTTGGACATAAGTTCATTCTGTAGTGACTCACTTAAGAGCCTTGTAACTTGTGGTGGGGCCCATTTGTCCTTTCGGCAAGTTACACTGTAGGAACAACTATACCCAAGGCTACAACTTTCACTCTCACCTGATTTCTATAGCGGCTTGAAGGATTTACTGTGTGAGGTTGTTCCCAAGAGTGATTTGTCTCTTGGCAGGCCTCTCTTAAAAAGATAAAACTTAAGTGTTACTAACACTTTTCTCTTGCACCTAGGACCATGAAAGCCAAGGGAGAGGATAGTGTGTGTTAGAAGTAGGACCACTCGACCAACTCTTTTGTACAAGTGTGCCAAACACAAAATGCACTTGTTCTTTTTAACTTGTCATTTCAATGATGTTCTATCTAATTGGAGATGTTGCTCCAACAACCATGATGTTCTTTTTAACTTCAAAGGCAAAATGTTGAGTAAACTAGAATTTGAAATCCTGATCAACTTAATGAAAAACACATTTGCATGAAGTAAAATCATTTTTGCAAAATTGAGAAAAGTTGATTGTTCTTTTTACTTGCACAAAATCGAAATGTGGATTATGATTTTTCTTAAATTTGATGCAAGAAATGAGATTTGTCTTGTCTTGTTTTAAGCACCAAATAAAAGTTAATCCTAACTTGCAAGAAATAAAGTTTGTTTTGTGATTTTTAGAGCACCAAAGATGAAGTTTGAATCCTAACTTTGCAAAGAAATGAAATTTGTTTTTGTAAGTTTTTAGAGCACCAAAATGAAGTGTTTTTTTATTTTTAAGCCAAAAAAAGAGTTAGTTTAAAACCTGCACATGAAGTGAAAAGTTAGTGAAATCTGAAAATATGGTGGGCTTCCACAAGCCTAAAAAAAAATGTTTTATCGGTTACATGGCCTCTTTTACAACGTTCTATTACAATAGCGCTACTCTGTGTGAAAACAGAAGTGCTACTTAACACAAACGCGCTACAATTTAGACAAAAGCACTAAAAGAAAAGTTTTTTACAACAATACAAAAGCGCTAATACAGAAACACAAGTACTAACTAATGAACAAAAGTGCTAATTCTTGGACAATAGCGCTATTTGTAAGAACAAAAGTGCTAAAATACCAAAAACAATAGTGCTAAAGTGCAAATGAAAGCGCCAAAGCATGACCTATGTGTCAAGCTAAACAATCAAAAAGTTAGTTTTGTTAAAAATAAAAAAATGTTGTTGTTTGTTGGATTCGCGTCGGGTTCACCAAATGATGCTCTGCAAAATGGGGCAAGGTTAGACTAAAACCTGTGGTCATATAACACAAAAACACAAGAAACAAAGGCAAACGTTAGTGTTAATCAACCAAAAACTAGTCTACGCAGGCATATCAAAAGAGACACTAAAAACAAAGTAAAGCATTTAACTATGAATATAAATGCAAGAAGACATCTCCAAATGCCTTCTACCATGCTCTTAGCTCCTTCTCCCTTGTTCCTCTCCTCTCCAAGTTCCAAATTAGTGTAGCTCTCAGCAGCTTTTTGCACTATGGATGCTTATGGAGGTTCAAGATTGTAGATGATTATGAAAAGCATGCCAATGCAAGCTTAATAACCAAATAAGGATGAATTATCTAAATGCTATTTGTTAATTTTAACCAAAAGAGTGAATGTGAGTAAGATATGCTAAAATGCTCTCTAAAATTCTCTATAACTTAGATGCATACAAGTTTTCAGGATCTGGATTATGAAGAAATGGGCTCTATTTATAGGAAAAATGGAGCAATGGATGGTTGAGATTGAGTAATCTCAACAAGGGTCAGGATTGAATGATATTCAATCCATGTGATGGCTTTCAACCCAATCCCAAGATGACAAGTGTCAATATGAGATAGGTTGAGAGGAGAGGGAATAAACATTAAATGCTTGATATGACCTGAAGGTTAACTTGGGAGTTAAGGTCAAGGTTGGGTTGAGTGAATAAATTCTTTATTCAAAGAATAAAGCTTTTATCCAATGGATAAACTCTTGTGCAAAGGTAAAAGGGATAACCATGGTCAAAGCAATAAATGCTTGAGGAGACACATGAGTCATATGAGGGTTGAGTTAGGGGTTAACCATACATGGTCATGTAAGAGCCATAAGTGGTTTGGAAGACTTTAGAGGTTAATTTGTTGAACACACAAAGCATTTAATGCTTTTCAAATACTTTGAAGTCTTTGAGAAGTGACTCCAAGTTGCTTAGGAATGTGACAATAATTAGGGGATGGATTAGGATAATTGATTAGGACTTAGAAGAATCTAGAAGGGGGGTAGGATTGCAAGTGGGTTTGGTGGATGAGGGAAAATAGGATTTTAATTAAAATAAAATTTATTTATTTCAACTTGTGGTTGCAACTTGCATTTGTAGGAAAATGCAAGTGGGGGGGGATTTAATGATTTAAATAAATGTTTTATTTAATTTATTTAAAAGAAGAAAGGGGATTAAATGAAATAAATAGGATTTATTCATTTAATTGATTGTGAATTTGACTTAATGAATTAATTAAAATAAATTAAATATTCTATTTAATTAATAGGAGAATGATTGAAGATGAATTAATTAAATATTAATTTAATTAACTGATGGCTAGTGGATTTTTAATTAAATAAATAGCAAATATTCATTTAATTAAAATGGACAGATTTATGTGTCTACAGGAACAATGTCCCAGACATCATTCTTTAAGATAGATTGGTATTCCTCAATCATTGCATCTTTCCAAGCTTGACATGTTAAGGCTTCTTCAACATTTGATGGTTCAGATTTTGTAAGTTCGATCATGAGTGCAACGTAGCAAGATTGACTTCTTGTTTTCTTATTCTCTTTGAAGATTTCATCAGGTTTCGCATTATTTTCTTCAATCATCTTTCTTGCCCATAGTGGTATTTTCTTGTTGTTAGGATTTTCATCATTCTCAAAATTAGGTGATTGAAGTTCATGACTTTCTATGCTATTCTACCTCTGATTCTCAATTGTAAGATTTTCATTTGATTCTGTGGTTAGATCATCTTCTACACTTAGAGAGAGTTTATAAGCAGCATCTTCTTCAAATTTGACATCTCTACTGATTTCAATAGATCTTCATCCTGGAATATAGACTATGTATCCTTTAGTGGTTTCACTATAGCCAACAAATATGCCTTTCT
Source organism: Cryptomeria japonica (assembly GCF_030272615.1). Classification (NCBI taxonomy): domain Eukaryota; kingdom Viridiplantae; phylum Streptophyta; class Pinopsida; order Cupressales; family Cupressaceae; genus Cryptomeria; species Cryptomeria japonica. The sequence goes on along the minus strand of NC_081410.1, from coordinate 384,726,549 downwards.
TCCCAGAGGGTTCTAATTTGGTTCTCTTTTCTTTAGGAACGTGAATATACACGTTGCAACCAAAGATTCTTAGATGGCTTAAATCTGGTTTATTTCTTGTAAAGGCTTCTTCAGGTGTTATATTCTCTAGGACTGAATGAGGGCATTTGTTTTGAATATACACGGTTGTATTTGAGGCTTCAACCCAAGATGAGATATGTAGATTTTGATCATGCATCATGGCTTTGGCGACTTCGATGATGGTTATGTTTTTTCTTTCTGCGACTCCATTTTGTTGAGGATTATAAGGTACAATACATTCCCTCTTAATCCCAACAGAAATCCAAAATTCTTTAAAATTTTCAAAGATGTATTCACCCCAATTATCTAATCTTAGAGTCTTTATTTTCTTCCTAGTTTGATTTTCCACTAAGGCTTTAAATTCTTTGAATCTGAATAACACTTCATTTGATTCCTTGAGTTTTATGAAATAGATCCATGTTTTCCTAGAGTAGTCATCAACAAATATCACGTGATACAAGAATCCCCCTAGTGATGGTAATGAAATTGGACCATACAAATCAGTGTGGACAAGTTCTAGTACAACTTTTGATTTGTGTTCACTTGAAGGAAAGGACCCTTTTGAGTTTTTCCCTAGAGCACATCCTTTACAAGTTCCAACATGATCAAATTTTAGATTGGGTAATCCTGTGGTAATCTTTCCTATAGAAGGTAGGGCGCTAAATCGAAGATGTCATAATCTTCTATGCCAAATTTAATTAGAGTTTGATACTTCATGATTTGGTACTTGTTTTTTAATATTACATAATTTGTATAAACTACCATCTCTAGATCCTATAGAAATAGTATTTTTTATGTTGGAATTTTTAGGCCAGAGTAGAACTTTATCTTCATGGAAGGTGACATGATATCCCTGATCAACTAGTCCTTAAATAGAGACCAAATTCCTTTTGATACCTGGTACAAAAATAACATCTTTAAATTGTAATATAACTCTTGTTCTTAATTCAATTGAGCAGGTCCCAATTCTTTTCACTGGATAGGTAGAATTGTCTCTTATTGTAACTTCTTCAGTTGAGTGGCCTTCAAAGGTTTCGAATTGATCTCTAAATCCAGTTACGTGTCATGATGCTCCACTGTCGATTATCCACATATGTTTGTTTGAGTTTAGTTCACTTGATAAGGCTAAGAAAAATAGAGGATTCTCTACTTCCTTGACTTCAGCTATGGTAGCTTGAGCTTTCTTTCTTTCTGGACAGAATCTGTGAGTGTGTCCAAATTTATAACACTTGTAGCATTGGATCTTGGAGAAGTCTCTGCTTTTGTGGTTATTTCCTCTCTTCCATTTGAACTTCCTTTTCTTCCCTTTGTTGCTTGTGTTAGCATGTAGTGCTTGAATTTCTCCCTGTTTGTTTGGACCCAATCCTCTTGTGATTAGTCATGATTCTTCTTGAGTGCAATCATTCTTGAGTTGATCGAATTTTGGTAGTGTCGGACAAGCACTAATGCCTTGAATAAAGGATTCCCAACTGGATGGTAATCCCTTAAGTGCTATTAGAGATATCTCCATATCATTTACATTATTTCCAATAGTTGATAATTGGTCTTTCAACTTTGAAATCCTCATGAAATAGGATGTAATTGTTTCTCCTTTGTTCATGTAGATATGCATTAATTGTTGCTTTAAAGTGAGCAATTTGCTTGCATTATTTATTTCATATGAGTTTTGAATGGTCTTGAACATATCATAAGCTGTAGTTAGTTTTGAGATGGTTGGGAGAATGTGATCTTTAACAACATTAATTATGATTTTCTTAGCCTTGTTGTTGTGTCTTTTCCAGGTTGTTTTCTCTAGCTCGTCTTCGGGCATCTTAGTGTCTTCTTCTATGTATGCATCTAGTTCGAGTTCTTGAAGAATTGTTGTTATTCGAATTATCCATGAGACAAAGTTGGATGTGCCTTCAAGTCTATCCTCCACTCTAACACTATTCACCATAATTGTTCTGAATTGTTCTGAATGCAAGTCTGAATTTTTTAGAAAAAAGGTGTTTCTATTTTTATTATTTCTCTACCAACTTGGCTCTTATACCATGTTAAGGAATCTGGACCAGAGATAGAGAAGATAACAGTATGATAATATTTAGGAAGGATGGACTTTAATGAGATCATTGCAATGAATATGTTCTCCTCCACTACGTATCTATATATCTCTGTTATATTAATCTTCTACGATAATGTTGACAACTTGTTGGGTCATGAGATTGCCACAGTTATTGATTTCAATTTCCAACAAGTTGTCAATGCCTTTGCATATATAAGGATGGAGAGTCATGTCCACATAGGGGCATGACTTCTACGTGGCTTATGTAACATAGAGTCATGACCCTATGAGGACATGACCCTCCATCTATTGTTCACTGCTAATGTTCATTAGTTAACAATGATGGTGCTCAGGCTCACTAACTAATTCGACCCCGATAGTTATCGGGATTATTTTAAACCATATCAATTATTATATAAAGTAATAAATATGTATATATATATATATGTGTGTGTGTGTGTATGTACGTATATACAGATTGCTTCAATCCGAATGAAGCTATATGCTTAATAGTTTTAGCCCATGGTTTTGTAATACCATTTGAGGGTTTCTTGTATTGTATCTCCTATATATGAGGTGTGTGAGATAGAGGTTGTGTGAAAGAGTCTTATGGCTATTGAGTTACCTCTGAGTTTTTTATTAGTGGTACTCTTTTGAAAAGCTTGCTCTAGAAGTATATTGTAATCTGTTATTGATTATTTAATAATATATTGAGCTTCTTTTCGAGAGTGGGGTTTTTCTCCCAAAAGAGTTTTCCCCATGTAAATCACTGTGTTGTTGTGTTGTGGTATGCATGATATTATGTTTATTTTTGTTAAGTTTTTGTAACTATTGAAACGGTCTATAAAATTTGTGCATTACCCTCCTCTCAAGGTTAGTGTAGGAAGTTGTTCCACTACTTAACTTCCTTACAATACAAGTGTTACCCACATTCAGATTTTGTAATTGTCTTGCAAGCCTCAGCTAGTCAACTGCAAGGGAGAGTACCATTTGAGTGCTTTACCTCCAACCTCAAACTGATGACACCCACACACCCTCATACTAGAAGGGGCCCTACCCTTCACGAAGAGTATATAGACAATAGGAACCTATATTGATCCATCCGAGTCCTAGTGTTGTGATCCACATAACCCATCTGACCACACTACTATAGAAAAAATATAATTAAGTATGACCATACTAGAGAAATTATGAACTCGAAACACATGTGAACCGACTTGACATATGTAGTGATTTATGTGTCACTTTGGCCGAAGATTTATAAAACAAAATAGTTGAGTGTTCACACACCTTTGACTCAACTTGAAAACTACAAACATCCTACAATTTTATAGTTTCGACTCTATTCACACACACACACACACACACACACACACACACACACACACACACATATATATATATC